>NC_058091.1:133731379-134035344 GCF_020171115.1 Neogale vison | reverse complement strand
TTAGCTCAAGTCATGATCTTGTGGCCATGGGGTCAAGCACTGAGTCGGGCTCTGTGCTCAGTGTGGAGTCTGCTTCAGGTTCTCTTTCCCTCTCCCTCCCACTCACTCACTCCCTCACTAATAAATAAAATCTTTAAAAACAAAAATAAATATTTTATTCTATTCAAGTGTGTGGCTGGTGCCTTAATTCTCTTAAGAGTGTTTTTTTTTTTAAACTAGAGTTTTTAATTTTGATTAAGTTCAATTTATCAGTTATCTTATGGGCTATACTTTGGAGTTAATATCTAAAACATTTTTGCCTCATGGAAGGTCACAAATATTTTTTTCTTATTCTTTCTTTCAAATAGGCTTTTACATTTGAATCCATTTTTAGTTTTTTTTTTTAAGTGGTGGAATGTAAAGACTTCAGATAATTGATTTTGTACCTATATGGAGAGTCCATGGTTCCAACACTATTTATTGGAAAAAATGATTTCTCCACTGAACTGTCTTTGCATTTTTGTCACATGACAACTGTCTTTATATACATAGGAAGACTGCTTGCTCTGTTGTACTTATTTATCTACCTGTATGGCAGCAACATACTCTCTTGATTACTGTAGCTTTATACACTAAGTCTTGAAACATATAGTGTATTAGCCATTTTGTAGTTCTTTTTGGTACAGGTCCTTTAAATTCCCACCTAAAATCTAAAAATACCTTGCCAATTTCTAAAGACAAAACAACATCTCTGCTGCAATTTGATTTGGGTTTGTATTAAGCTTATAGATCGATCTGAGAAGAACTGTCATCTTGCCAATGCTGATGGAGTCTGCCATCCCCTAAACACAGTATGTCTCTCCATTTTTTTACATCTTGATTAATAGATCTCAGCGATACCCTGTACTTTTCACTGTAAAAGTCTTACAAATCTTTTGCCAAATTAATCCTTACATATGCCATATTTCATATTTTTTAAATGGTGTTGCTTTTCAAAAAAATTTGATTGTTGCTAGCATATAGAAAGAAACTTGATTTTTGCATCTCAATCTTGAATCCTTCAATTTTGTTAAATTTACTTATTAGTCCTTTAATAATTATTTGCAACAAAGCTGCAGGATACAAAATGAAAACACAAAAGTCAGTTGTGTTTCTATACACCAAAGGACAATCTGCAAAGCAAATTAAACAATTTCATTTACAATAGAATAAAAAATAATACATTACTTAGGCATATATTCAAAGAGGTGAAAAATGGGAAGATAGCCCACGTTCATGGATTGACAATATTAAGATGTCAATACTACACAAAGCAATCTACAAATTCAATACAATCTCTATAAAAATCCCATTTTTTTTTCAGAAAGATGAGAACCCATCCTAATAGTTATAGGATAGCCCAAGGGACTTAGATATGCCAAACAATCTTGAAAAACAAGAACACAGCTGAAGATCCCACACTTCATGATTTTAAAACTTACTACAAAATCACAGTCAAAATAGTGTGCTGTTGCCATAAAAACAGACATACAGGGCACCTGGGTCGCTCAGTGGGTTAAGCTGCTGCCTTCGGCTCAGGTCATGATCTCAGGGTCCTGGGATCGAGTCCCGCATCGGGCTCTCTGCTCAGCATGGAGCCTGCTTCCCTCTATCTCTCTCTCTGCCTGCCTCTTTGTCTACTTGTGATCTCTCTCTCTGTCAAATAAATAAATAAAATCTTAAAAAAAAAAAACAGACATACAGACCAATAATAGAGGAGAGTAGACAGAGATAAACCTTCTCACATGTGATAAAATGATATACATGCCAAAACTATTCAGTGGGGGAAAGAAAAATTTCTTCAGCAAATGGTATTAAGAAATCTGGAAATTCAAATGTAAAAGAATGAAGTTAGACTTTATCTTACACCAATACAAAAGTAAACTCAATATATATCAAAATCCAAAATGTAAGCATTGAAACAATACAATTCCTAGGAGGAAAAGAGAAAAACTTTCATGACATTAAACTTGGCTGGCAGAGGTTTCTTGAATAGGACACCAACAACATAGTAAAAGAAAAAAAACAGATAAGTTGCACTTTATCAAATTAAAAACTTCTGTGCATCAAAAGATATAACCAATGAAGTAAAAAATAACCCAAAGAATGGAATAAACTATTTACAAATCACATATTTGATAGTAATAACTGAATTATATTAAAAAAAACCCTACAACTCAACAATAAGAAAAGAAATTAAATAGATATTTCTCCAAGGAAGATATGCAAATGGCTAACAAGCACAAGAAAAGAATATCAGCATTATTAATTACTAGGGAAATGCCATTCAAAACCCCAATCAGCTACCACATTACATGCATCAGCATGGCTATTCTCAAAAGTCTTGGAAAGGACGTGGTGAAATTCTCACCCTCGTGCACTGCTGGTAGAAATGTAAAGTGCAGTTGCTATGGAGAACATCATGGCAGTTTCCCAAAAACTTAAAACTGGACTACCATATGATACAATATGATACATCAATTTCACTTCTGGATATATGAAGAATGGAAGTAGGAATTCAAACAGATATTCAAACACCCATGTTCATAGCAGCATTATTCATAATCGCTCCAAGATGGAAGCAATCCAAGTATCCATCAAAGGGCAAATGGATGAACAAAATGTGATATATACATACAATGGAATATTACTCAATCTTAAAAAGAAAGGAAATTCTAATAAAAGTTACAGCATGAGTGAATCTTGAGGACATTACATTAAGTGAAATAAGCCAGACACAAAAGGACAAATACTGTAGGATTCCATTTATATGGTATACATATAGTAGTCAAATTCAGAGACAGAAAATAAATTGGTAGTTCCCAGGGGGTGAGGAAGGGGGACTTAGGGAACTATAGTGTAACAGGTACAGCGTTACATTACAAAAAGAAAAAAAAAATCAATATCCCTGATGAACATAGATGCAAAAATGCTCAAAGAAAAATCAGCAAACTGAATTCAACACATGAAAAGGATCATTTACCACAATCAAGTGTTATTTATTTCAGGGATGTAAAGATGGTTCAATATCTATAAATCAACCACATTAACCAAATGAAGGATAAAAGTAATATGACCATTTCAAAAGATGCAGAAAAAGGATTTAACAGAAATTCTACAGCCATTCATGATAAATAAAAAAAAACTCTCAAAGTTTAAAGGGAAAATAGTTCAGCATTATAAAGGCTATATATAAACCCACAGCTAACATAAAACTCAATGGTGAAAGGCTGAAAGCTTGGAGTATGAAGATCAGAATCAAGACAAAAGTAAGGATGTCAACTGTCACCACTTTTATTCAACGTAGTACAGAAAGACCTAGCTGAAGCAATTAGACAAGAAATAAATACAAATTCATAAGAAAGTAAAACTGTCACTATCTGCAGTAACATGTTACTATACATAGACTATAAAGACTATTAGAATGATAAAACTCTTGCAATAAATGAATTCAGTAAAGTTGCAGACACAAAACATACAGAAATCTATTGCAATTTTATACATTAATAATGAACTAGCAGAGACATTATTAAAACAACTTATACACAATTGCACCAAAATAAATTTAACCAAAGAAGGGAAAGACCTGTACTCTGAAAATTATATAACACTAGTGAAAGATAATAAAGATGACACAAATAAATGGAAAGTCATACTGTGCTCATGGGTTGGAATAATATTGTTAAAATGTCCATACTATTCAAAGCAATCAACAACTTCAATATGACCTCCATCAAAATATTATAGTATTTTTAACTAGATTAATCTTAAAATTTGTTTGGAAATACAGAAGACCCCAAATAGCGAAAGCAATCTTGAGAAATAAGAAAAATGGAAATATCACATTCCCAGATTTCAAACTATACTACAAAGCTGTAATAATAAAAATAGTATGGTACTGGTACACAAATGGACACATAGATCAATAGAACAGACAGGTCAGAAAAAACCCCAAACTTATATGGTCAATTAATCTACAGTAAAGGAGAGAAGAACATACTATGGGGAAAAGTTAGTCTCTTCAATAAATGGTGCTGAGAAACCTGGACAGCTACACTCAAAATAATAAAACTTGACCACTTTCTTACATCATACCAAAAAATAAACTCAAATGGAATAAAGACCTAAATAGAAGACCTGAGACCATAAAAACCCTAGAAGGAAACATAGGCAGTAAACTCTTGGATACAGACTATAACAGTATTTTTCTTGATCTGTCCCAGATCAAGGGAAGGGAAAACAAAAGCAAAAACAAAATGTTGGGACAATACCAAAATAAAAAACTTTCGCACAGCAAAGAAAACCATCAACAAAAGGAAACGACAACCTACTTAATGAGAGAAGGTGTATGCAAGTGATTTATCTGGTAGGGAGTTAATAAAACATATAAAGAACTCCTTGAAGTCAACACCAAACAGAAATAATTATTAAATAGGTGGAGGACCTGAATAGACATTTTCCCAAAGGCAACATCTAGATGACCATCACTAATAATCAAGGAAATGCAAATCAGAACCACAGTGAGAACATCTCACAGTGTCTGAGGGCCTAGGATCAAACAAGAAATAACGAGTGTTGGTGAGGATGTGGAGGAAAGGTGGGAATGTAAAACTGATGCAGTCACTACGGAAAACAGTATGGAGTTTCCTCAAAAAAGTAAAACAAATACCATACAATCCAGCAATTTCTCTTCTGGGTATTTACCTGAATAAAACAAAAACACGAACTTGAAAGATATATAGGTTCGTCATCTTACAATAGCCAAGATATGGAAGCAACCTAAATGTCCACTGATAGACAAAAGGATACAGATGATGTGGTATATTACATATATCTGCAATAGAATATTACCCAGCTTTAAAATGATGGAATTTTGACATTTGTGACAACACAGATGGACTCAGAGGATATTCTGCTAAGTGAAATAAAATCAGAGAAATACCGTGTGATTTCACTTACATGTGAAATCTTAAAACAGACTCTTCAATACAGCAACAAACTGGTGATAGTCTGGGGGAGCTGAGGATGGGGGCAAAATAGGTAAAGGAGATTGAAAGGTTCCACCTCCCAGTTATAAAAATCAATCATTGGGATGAAATGTACAGGACAGGAAATATAATCAATAATATTGTAATGATTTCATATGGTGACAGATGGTAAGAACACATGGCGACCATTTTGTAATATGTATAATTAAATCATGATTTTATAAATCTGAAACTAATGTTGTCTATCAACAGTAGTTGACAATAGTATGTCAACTATTGTTATTATAAAACAATTGGTAAAGAGTGTTTTGCAAGATGAAAGGGTTCTGTGGATTAACTAGTGGGGATGATTGCACAATAATGTAAATGTACAGAATGCTACTGAAATGTACACTTACAAATGGTTGAGATAAGTTTTATGTTGTGTATTTTAAAATTCTGAAAAACATAAGTATATGTTAAAAATTATTAGTTCACAATTGGTGGATACTTGGGCTGCTCTCACAGTTTGGTTATTGTAAATAATGCTGTCATAAACACAGGGGTGCATATATCCCTTTGAATTCGTGTTTTTATATTTTTTAATCAAATACCCAATAGTGAGATGACTGGGTAATAGAGTAGTGCTATTTTTAATATTTTCAGTCACCTCCATACTGTTTTCCACAATGACTGCACCAATTCGCATTCCCACAAACAGTGCAAGGGTATTCCTTTTGCTCCACATCCTTGCCAGCAATTGTTGCATCTTGTGTTTTTTATTTTAGCCATTCTGAAAGATGTGAGGTTATATCTCATTCTAGTTTTGATCTGCATTTCCCTGATAAGGAGCGATGTTGACGATCTTTTCACGTGGCTATTGGCAATATGGAGGTCTTCTTTGGAGAATTGTCTGTTCATGCCTTCTGCCCATTTTTCATTGGATTATTTGCTTCCTGGGTGTTGAGTTTTTATCAGTTCTTCATATATTTTGGATACTAATTGGTTCAGATAGGTCATTTGCAAATATCTTCTCCCATTCTACAGGTGTTTTAGTTTCATTGCTTTCCTTCACTGTGCAGAAGCTTTATATTTTGCTACCATCCCAATAGTTTATTTTTGCTTTTATTTCCCTTGTCTCCAGAGATATCTAGAAAAAAATGTTGCTATTGTCTGTGCTCTCTTCTAGGATTTTTACGGTTTCAGGTCTCACATTCAGGTCTCAAATCCACTTTGAATTTGGTTTTTGTGTATGGAGAAAGTGATCCAGTTTCATTCTTTTTCATGTGGCTGCCCATCCAGTTTCTCAGCATTTGTTGAATTTTTCCCATTGTATATTCATTTCTCCTTCATCGAAGATTAGTTGACCATGTAACTGTGGGTTTACTTCTGGGTATTGTTCTATTCCACTAAGCTGTGTCTATCTTTATGCCAGTACCATACTGTTTTCAGTTTACATTACAAAGCAGAAATCAAATCTGGAATTGTGTTATCTCCATTTTTGTTTTTTAAGATTGCTTTGGGGGTGCATGGGCAGCTCAGTGGGTTAAAGCCTCTGCCTTCTGCTCAGGTCATCCTCCCAGGGTCCTGGGATCGAGCCCCGTGTCAGGATTTCTGCTCAGCGGGGAGCCTGCTTCTCCCTCTCTCTCTGCCTGCCTCTCTGCCTACTTGTGATCTCTGTCAAATAAATAAAATCTTAAAAAAAAAAAAAAAGATTGCTTTGGCTATTCATGGTCTTTGTGATTCCATACAAATTTTAGGATTGTTCTAGTTCTGTGAAAAATGCTGTTGATATTTTGATAGGAATTGCATTAAAGCTATAGATTACTTTGGGCAATATAGACATTTTAACAATATTTGTTATTCTAACCCATAAGCATGGAATGTCCTTCCATTTTTTTACATCATCTTGAATTTCTTTTTCCAATGATTTAGATTCAGAGTATTTATAGATTCAGAATGCATATTTTTCACATCTTTGGTTAAGTTGATTCCTAAGTATTTTATTGTTTGTTTGTTTGTTTGTTTTTTAAAGATTTGAGAGAAAGAGCATGAGCTGTGGGAAGGGAGAATAGGAGTCCCCACTGAGCAGGAAGCCTAATGCAAGGCTCAATCCCAGGACCTGAGCCAAAGGCAGAAACTTAATAGACTGAGCCATCCAGGTGCTCCAATCTTGTATTGTTTTTGGTACAACTGTCAATGGGTTTTCTAAATTTCACTTTATGCAGCTTCATCATTATTGTAAAGAAATGCAACAGGACTTCCACACATTGATTTTGTATCTTGTGACTTTACTGAATTCATTTACCAGGTCTAGTATTTTTTGTGTGTGGAATCCATAGGCCTTTCTCTATATAGCATCATTTGTTTTATAATCATAATTTTATAAAAGTACTCTTTAATTTTTGTCTCAATTTTCCCTATCCCCGTACCCATCTCTTCTCTGGTAACCATCAGTTTGGGGAGTTGGCTGGGAAGATGGCAGAATAGGAAGACCCTAAACTCACTTGGTCCCATGGATACAAGTAGATAACACTCATGTCATCATAAATAACCCCCCCTTTCCAAAATAAACCACTTGAAGAATGACAGCACAAACCACACTAAGACAGGGAAGAGGTCACATGAAAGAAGGGAGGAAAGGCAAAGAGAAGGTCTGGTAATGAAGCAATGGCCAGCCACAGGGGAGACTGGCCCAGTGTGGCAGAGAAGGTCAGAAACTAGACTTTCACACTGCAGAGCCCATGAACAGGTAGGACAAACCTCTAATATTTTCTATATATTTTTAAGTTTTTAAAACCAGCAGGACTTAAAGCTTGAAATTTTAAAAATTGGCAGGCTTGGATTTGGGAAGTAGAGTCCCCATTCTCAAAGAGACAGCAGAAGAAACAGCCTGTGCATATATAGCATAGAACTAGGAGTTTGAATAATGCTGGGGACTGCTGGGATGGTGTTTTGCTCATCTCAGAGAGTGGCCTACAGGGACAGGAATCACAAGGGGACCCCCTTAAGGAACAAGGGAGCTGGAATATGTCATTTCCCCCTCCCATGCCCCAACATAAGCAATGGCCACCTAAGCAGCCCTGACACTCCTTACCTGACTTGCAAACTCCCTGTACTCCCACCCCATGCACTGTAACAGATCAGCACTTCTCAGTCACTCTTGCTCAGCCCCGGGACTACAGACCCTCTTCCATAGAAGGCCAATACAAACAATGCCAACACCACATCTCCTGACTCCCGCATCTTGTAGGAACTCGGTTCCAGCAGTGGCAGAGGCAGATCTTGTTTTACAAGCAGACCACCATACACCTTGCTGCCACAATAGGCAGAAAGCTTCTACAGACAACTGGACTGAAGGTAAAAGAGGCCAAGACTCAAAATCGGAGCATACACAAAACACATAGGAGACACTCCCTGAAGTCCCTAGGGAACAGGGGACACTGTATCACAGGTCATTATAGAACCTCTTCTTCATAAGATTATTAAAAACAAAAGAAGTAGCTGACTTTCCTAACACATAGAAACAGACACAGAAAGCCAGACAAAATTAGGACACAGAGAAACTTCCAAATGAAAACAGGACAAAACCACAGCAAGAGACTGAAGAAAAGCAGATATAAGTAATATCCCTGATAGAGAATTTAAAGTAATGATCATAAAGATATCACCAGACTTGAGGAAAAAAAGTGGAGAACATCAGTAAACCCCCTAATACAGAGATTAGAAAAAAACCAATCAGATGGAGAACTCAATACATGAAATTTTAAAAATACAGCTGATGGAATAAGTAACAGTCTAGATGAAGCAGAGGGATGAATTAATAACCTAGAAGAGTATTGGAAAGTAATTAAGCTAAATGAAAGAAGAATTATGCAAAACAAGAATAGACTTTCTATTCTTGGAACTCAATGACTCCATTAAAATAGTAATAATATTATAGGAGTACCAGAAGAGAAAAAAGGGGGCATAAAATTTAAAGAGAGCAACTTGAAAACTTCCCTAATCTGGGAAAGGAAAAAGATATCCAGACCCAAGAGGCACAGAGATCCCCCTAAAAACTCAACCCAAGGAGGCCCACACCAAGACACAAAGTAATTAAAATGCCAAAAAGTAGTGATAAAGACATTTTAAAGAAGCAAGAGAAGACAGTTATATACAAGAGAAACCCATAAGAGCATGGGCAAATTTTTCAGCAGAAACTTTGCAGGCCAGAAAGGAGTGGCATGATATATTCAACATGCCAAAAGAAAAAACCTGAAACCAAGAATACTCTATCCAGCAAGGTTATAATTCAGAATAGAAGGAGAGATGGAATTACCCAGACAAATAAAAACTAAAAGATGTCATGACCTGTAAACTAGTCCTATAAGAAATATTAAAGGGACTCTGAGTAGGAAGAAATACCATAAGTAAAAAATGAAAAACAAAAGAAGTAAAAATACAATTTCCATAAAAGATCAGAAAGGGATTCATAAAAGGACACTATACCTAAAACATGGGAGGCAGATGTTTAATCACTAAAAAAGAGGTTTACACTCAAGTGACCATCAAGTAAATACAGACTACTATATGCAGAAGATGTTCTATACAAACCAAATGCTAACCACAGATCAAAGGCTGCTAATACATATGCAAATTAAGAGAAAGGAACCCAAGCATATCACTAAAGAAAGCCAACAAAGAGTGTAAGAGATTTTCAGAGAAAAACCTACAGAAACAAAAAAATAGCAATAAATACATATTTATCAATTACTGTGCATGTTAATGAACTAAATGCTACTCTTTAGAGGATGACAGAGTGGATTAAAAAAAGACCCATTATGTACTGCCTATAAGAGACTCATTTCAGACCTAAAGATACCTGCAGATGGTACAAATGGAACACATGGACAAATGGAAGAATATTTATCATGCTAATGAATGCCAAAAGAAAGTCAGGGTAACCATAGACAAAATAGACTTTAAAACAAAAGCTGTGACATGAGACAAAGGAGTACAGTATTTAATAATAAAGGAGACAATCCAATAAGATAACAATTGTACATACCTATGTACCCAACATACTTTTTTTGTGTATTTGGGTACATAATCGATAGTAATACAATAACAGTAGGAGACTTTAACTCCCCACTTATATCAATGGACAGATCATGCAAACAGAAAAGCAACAAGGAAACAATGGCTTTGAATGACACACTGGACCAGATGAATTTAACATAATCAGAACATTCCATTCTAAAGCTGCAGAATTCATACCTTTGAGTGCTCATGGAATCTTTTCCAGAATAGATCATGTATTAGGTCACAAAACAAGTCTCAAAAAATAAAAAAAAATAGAAGTTCTACCATGTTTCTTTTCTGATTACAGTGCTATGAAAATCAATGCCAATTAAAAGTCTGGAAAGAATACAAATGTGTGGAGGTTAAATAACTGGTTATTAAACAATGAATGGATCAACCAAGAAATCAAAGAAGTAAAAAATTACATGAAAACAAGTGAAAAAAATGGGAACACCAAAATTTGTGGAATGCAGCAAAAGTGGTTAAGAAGAAAGTTTTTGGCAATACAGGCCTACATCAAGAAGCAAGAAAAGTCTCAAATAAATGACCCAACCTTACACTTAAATGAGGTAGAAAAAGAACAAAACCCAAACCCAGCAAAAGGAAATACTAAAGACTATAGCAGAAATAAGTGATAAAGAATCTAAAAATGAAAACCAACAGATCTATGAAACTGGAAGCTGGTTCTTTGAAAAGAGCAATAAAATTGATAAATCTCTAGCAAGGCTTAGAAAAAGAAAGGATCCAAATAAAATTACTAATGAGAGAGGAGAAACAAACTCCTCAGAAATACCACTGTATAAGGGAATAGCATTAAAGACTATATGCCAACAAACTGGACATCCTAGGAGAAATGGATAAATTCCTAACAGCATAATATACCAAAATTAAAGCAGGAAGCAACAAAATTAGAAAAGACCAATCACCAGCAATGAAATTGAATCAGGAGTCAAAAAACTCTCCCTTTCCCCAAAAAAGTCCAGAACCAGCTTCACAGGCAAAGTCTACCAAACATTTAAAGAGGAGTTCATTCCTATTCTTCAATTATTCCAACAAATGGATGAGGAAGGAAAATTTCCAAATTCATTCTATGATGCCAGTGTCACCTTTATACCAAAACCCAGTAAGAACACCTGAAAAAAAGAACTATATATGAATATAGATATAAAAATCCTCAATAAAGTATTAGCAAACCAAATCCAGCAATACATTTAAAAAATCATACACCACAACAAAGTAGAGTTTATTTCTGGTATGCAAGGGTGATTCAGTATTTGTAAAACAATGTGGTATGACGGTTTATATTTTTAATAAAAAAAAAAATTGAAAGAATCAGGGAGCATTTACAGGAAAGAGAATTTTCACCTGCCCAGCAAATGTCACAGAAAACTTAAACACTTCATGGGTGTGATCCCATTATGTTTTCTTCAACAACCCTAGGAGAGGGATTCCTCTATTATCAAACATTACAGATGAAGACACAGAGGCCTAGAGATTAGTACTGTGTCCAAGGTTACACATAAAGCAAAGCTTTGAACCCAAGTACTTTTACCTAGGGACCCAAATTCTTAACCAGATGTTATAGTTGATATTTGCACATATATCCTCAGAATGGGCTAGGAAGTTGCATTTTGGTTTGTAAAGAAATAAAAAAGGTGTTAGCTTCTTCTACACTCCTATTTTTACAGAAGATTCTATTCTTTTTAAGAATACCTTGGGAAAGCAGTAAAAATTATTACCTTCATTAAATCTCAACCCTTGAGTATGTGTCTTTTTATATTCTGTGGGATTAAATGGGATAGACATGGAGCACTTTTGTGACACACATAAGTACAGAGGTTGTCTCAAGGAAAAAGACTTCTGTGATCATTTGAGTCATGAGATGGACTAGCAATTTTTTTCTCTGTGAAACACTTTAGGTGAAAGACCTGACAGGTGATAGCAGAGATATTCTCAAAAATAAATGAAGTGAGCCTAACATAACTGATAATCTATTTTGCCAAGGATAAAATTCAAGCTTTTCAGTGAAAAACCTGTATTTGAAAAATTTAGATCTGTCAACACAATACTTCCCAATACTTAAGGCATTTCTGATGAAAATTATGGTGATATTAATGTGATTTTTTATCTTAGATAATAAAATGCATCAACATTTTTAAATAGATTTTATATATTTATTTGACAGATCATAAGTAGGCAGAGAGGCAGGCAGAGAGAAGGGGAAGCAGGCTCCCTGCTGAGCAGAGAGCCCAATGCGGGGCTCCATCCCAGAACCTGGGATCATGACCTGAGCCGAAGGCAGAGGCTTAACCCACTGAGCCACCCAGGCGCCGCATTGCATCAACATTTTTAAAAGCTGTGTAACTCAACTAAAATTTTATAATCAACTAACAAATGATGTCCCAAAATCATTCATTTGTAAAAGATGAACTCAAATTACAAGACAGACCAATGGATTTTAATGAAACTAATTAAGTTCATAGAGACAAAATGCAGGGGAAGATGGTGGAATAGGATGACCCTAAGTTCACTTCATTCCACAGAAACACCTAGATAACAGCCATATCAGGGCAACAAACCCAGAAAGGGACCCAAAGAATGGCAGAACAGACTGTCCATTGTTAATGATAGGAGGCCATATCAACGATGAGAGGAACATAGTGGGAATATCAGGAAGCAAACTCCCATCAAAGATACAAGGATGGAAAAGGAAGAGAAGAATACCCCACATCAGGTATCCTAGGCATGGAGGACCTACACAGGGAAGGGGAATCCCCATAACGCTTGGCCATGAAAACCAGTTGGGGTTACCTCTGTGAGTTTTTCCTAGTAGTGGCATTTAATTCTGGGTACTCTAAAAAATCAGTGGCCATGGCTCTGGAAAGGCTGGGGCGGGGATTGATAGGATATAGAGTCCCCACCATTAAAGATCTGCTATAACAAATAACTCCTCCAAGATACAGTATAGAAGCACCAGTTTGCACCCAGCCTACTCAGGAAGATTTATTTATTAATCTCAGAACAGGTGCTGGAGGAGTGAGCCTAACAGAACCTTTAGGGAACTTCTGTAAGAACAAAAGAGCTGGTTGGTACTATTCCTCTCCCTCCTCCCCAGCCTAGATACCTGGACACCTGTAGGCATGTAACTTGCTAACATGATGGACCCCACACCCACATTCTCCTGTGGATCTATCCACCCAAGCCAGCCCACATTCCCTTCAGCAGGAGTCCCTCAAAAACAATGTGTGATGCATCTCATAGTGCAAGCAACCCCAACAGTGACCAATGCCACTCCAAAGTGACTCCTGCTCTGGGGAAAATAGGAAGATAACAATACACACCAGTTTTACTGCAGTCCTAGCAGTGGGCTGGGTGCAGACACTTAGTCTGACTGCAGACCCTGCCCACCAACAAAAGCCTCTCTGGGACAACACAGAGAGGGCAGGGCGCTCTCCAGGTCAGTGCAACTGCAGGCCCAGCAGATGGTTGGAAGGAGGTATCTAGTGTGAGCCAACTGTAAGCCCAACACTGGTCCCTTAGCAGCAGAGGAACCAAACACTACACAAAATAGACAATGTGAGCCATTGTAGCTAATCGAAGGTAAGCATGGCTCAGCAACTGTAGAAGAGCACACACAACACATCCCTGAAGGGTCTGGTTCTAGTAAACAGGAGATAACTGCACTATAAGAGCCCCTCTTCAAAGGCCACTACTTTCAAGAGCAGGAGACATAGCTGACTCTCCTAACACAGAGAAACAGAAAGGTAGTTGAAATGAGTATGTCACAAATGAAAGAACAGGACAAAAATCACAGCAAAAGAACTAAATGGAACAGATAAGCAATAGACCTCCAAGTAGTGGTCATAAAGACATTGGACTTGAAAAAAGATTGGAGGATCGCAATGAAACCTCCAACAAAGAAAAATATAAAAGGAACCAATCAGAGATTAACTTGACTGAAATTAAAATGCACTAGATGGAATAGTAGACAGACAGAAGAAAAACATATCAGTGAGCTGGAAGACAGTAATGGAAAGCAACCAAGCTGAACGACAAAAAGAAAAATAAAAAATGCAAAAATTTGTTAAGGGAACTCAAACATCATTAAGCTAAATAACAGTTGCATTATAGGGATCTCAAAAGGAGAAAAGAGAAAGGGGCAGAAAATTTCTTTGAACAAATCATAGCTGAAAATTTGCCTGATTTGGGGAAGGAAACAGACCTCTAGATCCTTAAGAAGCACAGAGAAACACCAACAAAAATCAACCCAAGGAGGCCCATACCAAGCCATACTAATTAAATGACAAAATAGAATTTTAGAAGCAGCAAGAGAAAAAGAAAATAGTTACATAAAAAGGAATCACCCTAAAGCTATCAGCTGATTTTTCAGCAGAAATTTTGCAGGCCAGAGGAAGGTGGCACATGTTCAAAGTGCTGCAAGAAGAAAAACTGCAGCCAAGAATACTCTATTCAGCTAGACTATCATTCAGAATAGAGAGGTAAATAGTTTCCCACACAAAAGTTAACCAAGCCTTACCAGAAACAGTGAAGGGAATTTTTCTGAGTGGGAAGAAAAGGCCATAATCAGAAGTAAATTAGGAAAGGGAAATTTTTCACAAGTAAATGAAAAATAATAAAAGCAGGTTACTCACTTATAAAACCAGTTTTATAACAGAGGTTAAGCACAAAAGCAGTAATATTAATTACACTTGTAAAAATTGGTCAAGGGGCACCTGGGTGGCTTAGCTGGTTAAACATCTACCTTTCACTCAGGTCATGATCCCCCAGGGTCCTAGCATCAAGCTCTGTGGGGAGTCTGCTTCTCCCTCTGCCTGCTGCTCCCCCCTGCTTGTTCTCTGTCAAATAAATAAAACCTTTTTTTTTTTTCATGTTTTATTTATTTTAAAGAAAGAGAGAGAGGAGGGGCAGAGAGAAATAAAACCTCAAGCAGAATCCCCAGTGAGCACAGAGCCCGATGCAGGGCTCAATCCCAGGATCCTGAGATCAAAACTGGAGTCAAAAACAAGAGTCAGAGCTTAACTAACTGAGGCACCCAGGCATCCCTAAATAAAATCTTAAAAGAATTAAAAAAAAAATCAAAGAATTCACGAAACAGTTTAAACAAAATCATGTTATAAGTATGACATCATATACATAAAACAGGGAGGGCATAGGGGCACCTGGGTGACTCAGCTGGTTCAACGTCCAACTCTTGGCTTTCATTCAGGTCGTGATTTCATGGGTTGTGATCAAGCCCCATGATTGGCTTTATGCTCAGTGGGGAGTCTACTTGAAGATTCTCACCCTCTGCCCCTCCTCCCCCTTTTCAAATAAATTTTTTTAAAAATGGGGAGGGAATAAAAATTTAGTACTTTTAGAATGGGTTAGTACTGGGTTAGCAATGGATTCACAAACAATGAATCATGGAACAGTACATCAAAAAACAATGATGTACTGTACTAATATAACACAATTAAACTTATGTGGCTACTAACTTAATACAGACCGTTAGCATAGGATGTTCTATATAAACCTAATGGTAACTACAAATAAAAAACCCGTCATAGAAATACTAAAAATAGGGGCATCAGGGTGGCTCAGTTGTTAAGCATCTGCCTTCAGCTCAGGTCTTGATCCCAGGGTCCTAGGACTGAGCCCTGCATCGGACTCCCCACTCAGCGGGAAACCTGGTTCTCCCTCCCCCACTCCCTCTGCTCGTATTTCTTCTCTCTCACTGTCCAATAAAATAAAATAAAATCTTTTAAAAAAATACCAAAAATAAAGAGAAAGGAATCTAAGCATATCATTCAAAGCCATCAAACCACAAGGGAAGAGAAGGAAGAACTATAAAACATCCATAAGTAACAAAATGGCAATAGGTGCATAATTATCAATAATTACTTCAAATATAAATGGACTAAATGCTCAATAAAAAGACATAAGGTTATCTTGCCATTTGCGACAACATGGATGGAACTAGAGCGTATCATGCTTAGCGAAATAAGTCAAGCGGAGAAAGACAACTATCATATGATCTCCCTGATATGAGGGAGTGGTGATGCAACATGGGGGCTTAAGTGGGTAGGAGAAGAATCCATGAAACAAGATGGGATAGGGAGGGAGACAAACCATAAGTGACTCTTAATCTCACGAAACAAACTGTGGGTTGCTGGGGGGAGGGGTATTGGGAGAAGGGGGGAAGGTTATGGACATTGGGGAGGGTATGTGCTTTTGGGTAAATTGGAAGGGGAGATGAACCATGAGAGACTATGGACTCTGAAAAACAGTCTGAGGGGTTTGAAGTGGCGGGGGGGTGGGAGGTTGGGGTACCAGGTGGTGGGTATTATAGAGGGCACAGCTTGCATGGAGCACTGGGTGTGGTGAAAAAATAATGAATACTGTTTTTCTGAAAATAAATAAATTGGAAAAAAAATAAAAATAAATAAATAAATAAATAAATAAAAAGCCAAAAAAAAAAAAAAAAAGACATAAGGTAACTGAATGGTTAAAACAGGATCATCCATATGTTGCATATAAAAGACTCACTCCAGACCACAGACACTTGCAAATGAAAGTGAAGGGATGGAAAAACATTATGCATATGGAAGTGAAAACAAAGCTGAGGTAGCAATGAGGTAGCATTTCAGGTAAAAACAGACTGTAAAACAGGCTATCACAGGAACCAAGAAAGGACATTACTTGATAAAGGGAACAGTCCAGCAGGAAGATCTAACCATTGGAAATATTTATCCATCCAACACAGGAACACAACCAAACACATAAAGCAGCTATATCGACATAAAGAAGAGAGCTTTCATAATTCAGTAACAGGAGGGGACTTTAACACACCACTAACATTAAAGGATAGATTATCTAGACAGAAAGAAAACAAGGAAATAGCTTTCAATGACACATGGGAGCAGATCAATCTAACAGATATATTCAGAACATTCTATCCTAGAACAGTGGGCTACACCTTTTCAAGTGCCCATAGAACATTCTCCATAATAGATCACATGTTAGGCCACAAGTAACAACAAATTCTAAAAGGTTGAAATCATAGTATGGATCTTTTCCCCCTGCAATGATAGGAAATTAGAAATCAATATGAAGAAAAAATTTGGAAAGAATGCTACTACATGGAGGTTCAATAATAAGCCAGTAAATAACAAATGCATCAACTGAGAAACCAAAGAAAATCAAGAAATACATGGAGACAAATGAAAACACAATAGTTCTAAACCTTTGGAACACAGGAAAAGCAGCCCAAGAGTGAAGATTATAGCAATACAGGCCTACCTCAAAAAGCAAGAAAAAAACCTTAAACAATCTAACCTCACACCTAAAGGAGCTAGTAAAACAACAACAAAGCCCAAACCAATAGAAGGAAAGAAATAAGATTAAATGAAATAAAGACCGAAAAAACTTCCAAGAGCACAAGTTAACGAAACCAGGAGCTGATTCTTAGAAAAGAACAACAAAATTGATCAACCTTTAGCCCAGACTCAAAAATAAAACAAAACTCAAAAACTCAGAAATGAAGAAATACCACCACAGAAATACAAAGGTTTGGGGCACTTGGGTGGCTCAGTTGGTTAAGCATCTGCTGGTCATGATCTCTGGGATCGAGCCCTTTGGTGGGTTCCCTGCTCAACAGGGAGTTTTTGCTTCTCCCTCTTCCCTTCTCTCCACTCACGCTCCTTCTCTCACTAATGCTCTTAATAAAAAATCTTTAAATTAAAATAATAAACAAGATCACTCAGCAAGTGAGTCACATAGCCAGAATTTGAATATAAATCTTCAAATAAAAGTCTGTTTAAAAAAAATACAAAGAATTAGAATATTATGTAAAATCATACACCAACAAATTACACAATGGAAAATTTCCTAAAAACATGTAACCTAAAACTGAATCAGGAGGAAACTGAAAATTTGAACACACTAATTACTAGCAATGAAATTAAATCACTAATAAAAAAAGCACTCCCAATAAACAAAAATCTGGGACCAAATGGCTTCACAGATGAATTCTACCAACATTTAAAGTTCAGATAATACTGATTTTTCTCAAACTATTCCCAAAAATAAAAGAAGAATGAAAGATTCTAAATTCATTTGACAAGGCAAGAATTACCCTAGTACTAAAACCAGACAGACAATACAAAAAAGGAGTAATGCCCTATGCTTTACAAGATTATTTTTAAATGAGCTGCAACACACAAAATTACCTGAAACTTTTTACATAAGTCAGGTGATACTGCAGAACCTAAACTTCGTATTATCTTGTCTAAGAAGGATGAAAACACTGTACTTATCGTCACATCAATGATGAACTAGCAGCAGCCATAGCTCCTGGCTGACCACGTAACCTAAAACTTCTAAACTTCCCACAGAAAGTTATTTGTGTTGAAGCCAGAGATAGTAAGGCACTTACTATCTAAGGGCACTGATTGTCACTGATTGTCATCTCATAACTGCTTTGCCTGGATTTTTCCGAAGAAAGGGTCCTCTGATTTTAAAATCCCATGTTCTCTAAGCACTTTCCTTGAGCCATGGGGAGCCTTCCTTCCACCCAGTGTAACAATCAGTAGGATAAATATTTTTGTTTTCAGTTAGATAAATCTTTTGGTTAAAAAGAAAAAAAATCAGCTTGTATTCTGATAGGTCAACTTTGAATTTTATATTCTAAATATCTCCCCGTAAACATTCAGAAGGTACAGCCTATCTCACCTGCTTCACTGTTCAACAGTGGCATCATCTGAAAACTGGAAGTCACTAAACACCTATCAGCAAAAATGTGGCTGACCCTAGTCAGAGGAAATCTTCAGAAGAGGGTACACACTAATGAGCACAGACTCTGTGCTAATAACAATAGTAACAATAATAATAGCTATATTTATTGATTGCTCCATAAATACCAGACATTGTTCTTAGCCCTTCACAGGTCTTAATTCTTTTAATTGTTCACAACCCCATGACGTAGGTATTATCAATGTTTTGCAGATGAGGCAGTTGAAGCAAGGAGAGGAAAAGTACCTTGCTCAAAAGTTACCCAGCTAGAAGTGGTAGAGCTAGGTGAAATTTGAATGTGCTTAACTTGTCTGGCTTCTAAAGACATGATCTTACCGTGTTTATTTCCCTTAAATAGAAGCTACCATTCACTGAATATTTACTAAAATCCAGACACTATGCTAAGTATATGACATCTCTCATTTAATCATTTCACTTTATGGGTAAGAGAACTGAATTCACAAGTGTTAAGTAACCTGTCCAACTTAGTAAGTGGTAAAGTCAGGATTTAAACACAAATCCAACTCCAAAGCATAAATTTTAGTACTAAATTGCATTCTATATCTAACTACTAAAATGTAATTAGTCACTCTTCAAAATTAAAAAAAAAATAGAGGAAAAAGGAAAATGATTCATTAAGGTTAGTAAGTGCAACAACTCATATATCACTTTGAAGAAAACCAAAAGAAGAAGGCATCTAAATAGACAGGAAAGTCAAGTGGCAAAGCAATTAAATTTGAATGAAATAAGGACCTATCAGTATTTGGAATTCTAAAAGGCTAAGCCATCATACTCATTGAATAAGAGCCTGAAAGAAAGCTGATAGGAAAAATGGCAGAATGAGACTAAAATAAGCAAGTGGAAGAAAAAGCAGAGATGTTACTGTAAATATCTTATACAGTACAATTTTAATTGGCATAAACAGAATGGCAGAAATGAAGCCAAAAAAGTAATAACCAGTTGCTTTAACCAGACCATGCTTAGAAAACAAGGTTCAGTAGTAAGGATTATACTTTAAAAGGAATAATTATCAAATTAAGTGAAATGGTGATAATGCCTAAGACATCCAGATACTGTGTCATTTGAGTTTCTATCTCTAATCTAGATCTTTCCCTTAAGACCTCAACCATGGTTAACATAGCCTAGAACCTCCATTTAACACTAACACATCTTCTTCCTGAAACCTAAACTTTCCTGTGTTTCCCAATTATTCAGTTAGCCAAGCTAAGAACCTTAGCTGTTTACATGGTCTCCACCTCCTCCCTTACTCCACAATATCTACCCTAGCTGCCAGTGAATCCATCCTTCCTCCAGAAGCTCCTGAATAGAATTACCATTATCTCTTGCCGGGATAACTTCTATGGTCATTATTTAGCTTTCCTGCCTTTTGCTCTATCTCCAAACCTCTCCAATTTACTGCCTATATAAGAAATTTTAAGCTACAGTTTTTCAAAACTGTAAGTCATGACCCATTGGTAAAATAAGTTTAGTGAGCAAGTTTTAATGTAATAGATTAGATCTTAGTTTTTAAAGAAATTAGTATACATAGTAATATATTACTGTGAAACTTGTTTCAAATACACATTTATGGGTATGTCTGAGAATGTGTACTGAGTCATGATTTAAATGCATTTTTGAGGGTCTCAGCCCAACAATTTGAGAAGCATTAGCTCTCACAGATGAGTAATCTCAATAAATTACAAGACGACTACCCCATGCTTAATGTTCTCCAAAGCTTTCATTACTTTTCAAATAAATTACGAACTCCTTAGTGCTCTGCACAAGGGTTTCAGGACCTGACCTCTGCTTACCTCCCAGGGTTCATTCAATTCTTAACACTCCCTGGACTGAATTCTGTGGCTCAGAGAACAGACTTCCTCCCAGTTCCCTGACAGGGCTCTGCACACTCACACTTTGACTGCATACCTTTCTCCCTTCCTAGATGTCCTCATCTCTCCCCCTTTATTGTAGAAGAATAACATCATCCATTGAAGAATCATCTCAGCCATCCTCTCCACGTGTTTGTTGACTCTCTAAATTTGCTGTTGCTCTGCGCACATCAACATAATATTCACTTTCCTACAAGTGTGACTATAGATAACTATAGATCTGCAAGGTCCTTAAGAAAACTGTTGTGTCTTGGGTATCCATATTCCTAGCACAGATCCCATAAACAGGTGACCCTAAACATTTCCAGAAAAAAAAATAATTCTGCACATCAATGGGACTAATAAATCCTAAAAGGTCTAGACTAAAATCCTAGGATTTTAGGACTAAAATCCTAAAATTAGGACTAAAATCCTAAAAGGTCAGTGGACCAACCACCTATAAAAAGAATTTTCCAATTTTATATGTATATATTTATATACATATAAAATATAAAATATATAAATTATATTATATATATTTATATACATATATTCATTAATACATACATACATTAAATACATATAACATATATTTATATGTATATAAATATATGTATATAAGTCTTTATCACACAGCTTACTGATGAATTGATTTGTCTTGGTTTAGTTTTTATTGCCATATCTTCAAGTTTACTAATCTTTTCTATAGTATTCAACTGTTCTTGATCCTATTTGGTGTACTTGTCATCTCAGACATTGTTTTTCACCACTAGAAGTTCTTTTTGAGGGTTTTATCTTTAATACCTCTACTTAATATCGTCAAGCTATCCTCAACCTTCTTCACTTCACTTCTAATGTAGTCATTAGAACGGATTTTAATATACTTGTCTGCTGGTATATCTCTTGTGTATATAAATATATACATATAAAATTGGAGAATTTGAAGGACACGAAAAAAGAAAGGCTAAACCTTTAAATATTGGCTGAAAACATTTTTTTAATTTAAAAATTATTTTATTAGAGTACATGCACACACAAGCCAGGGGAGTGGCAGAGGGAGAGGGAGAAGTAGGCTCCCTGTTGAACAGGGAGCCCAATGTGCTCCCTTCACTTGTTTACTCTTTCTTAGTGGTCACTATTTTTTTTTTTTAAGATTTTATTTATTTATTTGATAGACAGAGATCACAAGTAGACAGAGAGGCAGGCAGAGAGAGAGGGGGAAGCAGGCTCCCTGCTGAGCAGAGAGCCCAATGTGGGGGCCTGACCCCAAGACCCTAGGATTATGACCTCAGCCAAAGGCAGACACTAAAACAACTGAGACACCCAGGGAATTCTGAAATTTTCTACATTTCTACATTTACTGAAAATCTATAAACTAATATCCAAGAAGCTTAACCCCTAAGCTCAAGAAACATGGGGGGAAAAAAACCCTACAGCAAATCATGTCCCAATAAAAAACTGTTAGCCTAGAAATTCCATACCCAGTATCAAGCATGTAATAGTTCTAAGAATCACCAAGAGATCTGCCCAAGAATATTAAAGTCTTTCCAGCAAAGGAAAATGATACTAGATTAAAATTTTTATCTGTACAAAGGAATGAAGGACTGTAGAAATGGTAAATATGTGCTAAAATATAAGTTCTCATTCTAAAGTGTTTTAAAATTATAATTATTTTAAACAGCACTTACTAGAGGTTTATAACATGTGTAAAAGTAAATTGTATGATAAAAGAAGCAAAAAACCTTGAGTTGTGCTTAAGGGCTTATGTGTAAACTAATATGTTATCTGAAGGTTCAGGGTGGTAGGTTTATATATCATAAACCACTAAAAAAAAAGTGATACCAAATAAACAGACAAAGGAGATAAAAATGGAGCCATAAAGTATTTTCCATTTATCCAAAACACATCAGAAAGAGGAAAAGTGAAACAAAAATATGGGCATGGCAAATAGAAAACAAATAGCAAGATAATATGATAGATATAAAAGCAACCAGATCATATAAAATATAAATGGTCGAAATATCCCAATAAAGAACAGAGACGATCATATTGAGATAAATAACAAAGCAAAACCAAGTGCTGCCTATAATAAACACCTTAAATATATAAACCCAAAAAGGTTGAAAGTAAAATAGCAGGAAAAGATATGCTATACTTAAACTAAGAAAAAGAAAGCAGTAGTGGCCATATTAACATACAACAGTTTTCAGAACAAAGAATATTGCCTGAGGTAATTCTGACATATTTGGTCAATTAATACTTGACAAGAGAGCCAGGAACACTTGAAGGGGAAGTAGTCTCTTCAATCAGTGATGCAGGGAAATTGGATAACCACAGGCAAAAGACTTAAATGAGACTCCTCTTTCACAATACTCAGAATTCAAATGGATTAAAGACTTAAACATAAGACTTGAAACCATAAGTCTTCTGGGCTGTGGGGAGGGGTGGTGGTAGGCAGGGTAAAAGTTTCTTGACATTGGTCTTGGCAATAATTTTTTGTATTTAACGCCAAAAGCAAAAAAAGTAAAATTTAAAAACTGGGACTACATCACACTAAAAACCTACACAGCAAAAGAAACAATTAAAATAAAAATGCAACCTACCAAAAGGGTGGAAGTATTTGCAACTCATACTCTGGTAAGGGATTAATACCTGAAATACAAGAAGAACTCCTATAACTCAATAGCAAAAAACAAAGGAACCCAATTTAAATATATGCAGGGGACCTGAAGAGAAAATTTTCCTAAAGAAGATAATCACATGGCTAATATATACATGCAAAGGTGCTTAGCACCACTAATCAGGGAGATAAAAATCAAAACCACAATGAGATATTACTTCTTACCTGTTAGATCAAAAAGACAAGAGTATAAGTCTTAGTAAGGATGTGGAAACAAAGAAAACCCTGGGGCACTATTAATGGAAATGTAAATTGTAAAGCAACTATGGAAAGTTAAACAGCTAGTATGGCAGTTCCTCAAAGATGTTTACATAGAACTACCATATGACTCAGCAATTCCACTTCTGGGTATATACCCAAAGGGAGCCAAATCACTGTTGAAGAGATATCTGTATCCTCACGTTTATTACAGTGTCATTTACAATAGCTAAGATATGGAAACAACTCGTCTATTGATAGATGAATGGATAAAGTAGATGTGGTACACTATTTGGTCCTAAAAATGCAAATCCCATAATGTGCAATGACATAGATGGACTTTTAAGACATTGTGCTAAGTGAAACAAATCATAGAAAGAAACGCTATTTGATTTTACTTATAGAATTAAAGCCCTACTTAAATTGCAACACTATGAAGTGCCCATTGATAGACGAATGGATAAGGAAAGTGTGGTACTATGTACGCTGGAGTATTACTCAACCACAAATGAAATCCTGCCATTTGCAACAATATGGATGGACCTAGAGGGTACAATGCTAAATGAAATAAGTCAGAGAAACACAAATACCCTATGATTTCACTCATATGTTGAATTTAAGAAAGAAGGAAACAAACAAACAAAAAACTAGACACCGAAATATAAGGAACTGGTGGTTGGCAGAAGGGAGGTAGGTGGAGAGATGGGTGAAACAGATGAAGAGAGTTAAGAGAACAGTTATCTTGATGAGCTCTAAGAAATGTATAGAATTGTTGAATCATTATATTTTATTCCTGAACCTAATAGGACACTGTATATTAATTATACTTGAATTTTAAAAAAAAACTTAACAAACTCATAGAAAAGAATATCAGTTTTGTGATTACTAATGGTGGGAGTTGGGAGGATAGGGTTCAACAGTGGATGAAAGTGATCCAAAGTTTCAAGCTTCCAGTTATAAGAAATACAGGGGATGTAACGTAGATATATTTGAAAATTGGTAAGAGTAGATCCTAAAAGTTCTCCCCACAAGGAAAAAAAATTGTAATTTTATGAGAAGCTTTGTGTTAACTAAATTTACTATGGTAATCATTTTGTAATATATGCCTGTCAAGGCATTATGCTGTATACCTAAAATTTCTATAGATTTGTATGACAATTACAACCAAAAAAAGTAAAACAGTTTTATTGCATATATGAAGTTTTAATGGTTTGGATAGATGATCAAACCAGCCACAAAATTCCTTTAAGCCATAATGGCTTAGAGAGCTGAGAAAGTTCCAGGAGAAAAGTTGGAATCTACTAGAAGTCGGTTCATGAGATTTAAGGGGGGGGAAAAAAAAGAAAGAAAGAAAAAAAACTCCATAATATAAAAGTATAAGGTAAAGCAGCAAGTGCTGATGTAGAAGCTGCAGCAAGTTATCTAGAAGATCTAGCTAAAATAGTTACTGACGGTGGCTACACTAAACAGATTTTCCATGTAGACACACAGCCTTCAATTGGAAGATGCCATCTAGGACTTTCATAGCTAGAGAAGAAAACTCAATGCCTGGCTTCGAAAGACAAGCGGAGTCTCTTGTTAGGGAGAATGGAGCTGCTGACTTTAACTTAAAGGCAATGCTCATTTACTGCTCCAAAATCCCAGAGCCCTTCAGAATGATGCTAGATCTACTCAGCTCATGCTCTATAAACGGAGCAACAAAGCCTGGATGACAGCACATCTGTTCACGATGTGGTTTACTGAACATTTTAAGCCCACTGTTAAGAGCTGCTGCTAAGAAGACAAGATTCCTTTCAAAATATTACTGCCCACTGACTGTGTGCCTGGTCACCCAAGAGCTCTGGTGGATATGGGCAACAAGATGAATGCTGTTTCAGGCCTGCTAACCACATCCCTTCTGAAGCCCATGGATCAAGGACTCGTTTCTACTTAAGTCTCATTTAGGAATGTATTTCATAAGGATATGGCTGCCACAGATATTGATTCCTCAGACATATCTGGGAAAAGTCCATTGAAAACCTTCTAAAAAGGATCCACCATTCTAGATGCCAGTGAGAACATTTATGATTTATCGGAAGAGGTTAATAGATTAACATTAACAGGAGTTTGGAAGAAGCTAATTCCACTCCTCATGGATGACTTGGAAGGGTTTAAGATTCTAGTGGAGAATTAACTATAGATGTGGTGGATAGAGCAAGAGAGTTAGAAGTGGAGCTTGAAGATGGGACCGAGCTGCTGGAATCTCGTGATAAAATTGAGCAGAAGAGTTGTTGCTTCTTATGGATTAAAAAAAAGTGGTTTGAGATGGTATCTATTCATAGTGAAGATGTTATGAGGATTCTTGAGATGTCAACAAAGGTTTTAGAATAGAACATAAACTTAGCTAATAACATAACAGGATTTAAGAGGACTGACTCCAACTTTGAAAGAAGTTTTACCATGAGTAAACTACTAAAGAGCATCTCATGCTACAGAGAAACTGTTAATGAAACAAAGTGTCAATGTGGTGAACTTCATTGTTGCCTTATCTGAAGAAATCGCCAATCACCCCACCTTCACCAACCACCACTCTGACCAGGCAGCAGGAATCAACAGAGGTAAGAACTGCTACCAGCAAAAAGATTATGATTCACTGAAAGCTCAAACAGCATTTTTAAGCAATAATGTACTTTGAAAGTATATACAGTATGTGTCTAGATAGAATGCTATTGCATAATTAATAGACTACAGGATAATATAATCCTTTCTTCTGTATGCATTGGGAAGCCAAATCATTTGACTTGCTTTGTTGCAATATTTGTACTGTGCTAATCTGGAACTGAATTTCAGTATCTCCAAGGCATGCCTGTACATAGTCCAGAAATAGAACTACATATATACGATCAAATGATTTCTTCAAAGTTTCCAAGAAAACTCAATGGGGGACAAATAATTGTTTCAGTAAATGATCTGGAATATTTGGACAGCCATATGCAAGAAAAAGGGAGGGGGAGGGGGGAACAACCCTTCACATGATGTAAAAATTAACATAAATTGGTAGCTGAAATGAGATCTAAAACTGTAAAGCTCCTAGAAGAAAATGTAGGGGAGAAAGAAAATG
The DNA here is from genome assembly GCF_020171115.1 of Neogale vison. Taxonomy (NCBI): domain Eukaryota; kingdom Metazoa; phylum Chordata; class Mammalia; order Carnivora; family Mustelidae; genus Neogale; species Neogale vison. The sequence goes on along the minus strand of NC_058091.1, from coordinate 134,008,659 downwards.
GGAGATGGCAGAGAAGTAGGAGACCCTGTTTCAATCGGTGCCCTAAAGTGAGCTAAAAATCTACCAGAACACTCTGAACACCCATGAAACCAGCCTGAGTAGGATTATACACTTCTGGATCTCTACGGTGGGAGAAGACGCCAGTGGAAAGGTAAAGCAGAGTGGGAACGCTTGGACTAATATTGGAGGATAAGCAAAAGGGGGAGGGAGCCACCAGAAGTGACCCACTGGAAAGTAATACCCCAATACAAAAGTATCCTGTGGTTGGGAACCAGCATCAACTTGGAGTCTGGTTAAAAGCACTCACAAAGAGCAAAAGATCTTAAGGGGCAACTGGTGGAATCGGGTGGTCACAGGCACGTGCCTAAGCCCATGGACCTAGGATGGCCCCTGCTGGCAAACACCTGTGCAAGAGAACATGCTGTGGAGCCTCCAGACTGTGGTCCCTGAGCTTGAGGCTTTCCACTGCTTGCACCACCGCTCAGCTGGGCACACTCCCCATTCTGCCTGCACCTGAGAAAGCCTGGTGTGGGTACCCACTGCCAGTCTCTAGGACTGCACGCTTCCACGACCGGCCAAGGGTCTGAACACTCCCAGTCCATGCCTGAGCGAACCCAGCGTGATCTCTGGTTGGGATCTCTTAGCAGTGGCCTTCCTCAAACTGTGCAAACACAGGGTCTGAGTGCACCCCGCATGGGCCTGGACCCCAGACAGCAGTTGCAGCAAAAGCAGCCACTGCCGCTGAAAGCAGGCTCCTCAGACCAATATCACTTGTGGTTTTAGTACAGAGGGTGCAGAGACAGGCAGGAACCTCAGGTGACCACTGGGATGGTATGGCTGGGGGTGTGTACTGCCGGTAGGAGGTTGTGTTGTTCAGCTGAGTTTGTAGAGGGGGAGTCTGTGTGTTCTGGACCACCCAAAGGGGAGAAGACTAAGTCTTCTGAGACAGAGGTCTGGGTGCAGAGAGTTTGCTTTCCACTAAACCTCAGAAAAGCCCAAAAAGCTGCCAAAGAACAAAAACCTTCAGAGAACAAAAGCCTGAAAAACCAGTTTCCACAGAACCCAGTCCCTTGATAGCAGGCTGGACCACTCAACCCAAGCAAAACTGATGGGAGACCCAAAAGTTCATTTTCGCTTTTGTTTCCTTTGACTTTGGAGACATTATCTTGAAAGAAGTTGCTGTGGCTGATATTGAAGAGGTTACTGCCTATGTTCTCCTCTAGGATTCTGATGGATTCCTGTCTCACGTTGAGGTCTTTTATCCATTTCGAGTTTATCTTTGTGTATGGTGTAAGAGAATGACCAAGTTTCATTCCTCTACATATAAGTGTCCAATTTCATCAAGATCAAAAGTTTCTGCACAGCAAAGGAAACAGTCAACAAAACAAAGAGGCAACCCGCGGAATGGGAGAAGATATTTGTAAATGACAGTACAGACAAAAGGCTGATATCCAGGATCTATAAAGAACTTCTCAAACTCACACACAAAACAGATAATCATGTCAAAAAATGGGCAGAAGGCATGAACAGACATTTCTTCAATGAAGACATACAAATGGCTAACAGACACATGAAAAACTGTTCACCACTTGCCATCAGGGAGATTCAAATAAAAACCACATTGAGATATCACCTTACACCAGTGAGAATGGCCAAAATTAGCAAGACAGGAAACAACGTGAGTTGGAGAGGATGTGGAAAAGGGGAACACTCTTACACTGTTGATGGGAATGCAAGTTGGTGCAGCCAATTTGGAGAACAGTGTGGAGATTCCTTAAGAAATTAAAAATAGGAGGGACAACAAGATGGCGGGGGAATAGGAAGAGGCGCCTTTTCAGCCGGTACCCCAAAGTGAGCTGATTACCTACCAAAGAACTCCGATCACCCATGAAATCAGCCTGAGATCAGAATTATACACGTCTGGATCTCTACAGGGGCAGAAGAAGCCAGTGGGCAGGTAAAGCGGAGTGGAAACAGCGGACTGATATCGGAAGATAAACAAAAGGGGGAGGGAGCCACCAGTGGCGACTGGTTGGAAAGCAATACCCCAATACGAGCGAGAGTGCCCTGCGTCTGGGGACCAGCATTAACTTGGAGACTGGTTGAAAGCACTCCAAAAGAGCAAAGGATCGTGGGGGGAAATTGTGGGAATCGGGGCGGCTAGGGACAGGGGCTTAAGTCCCCGGTCCCAGACGGCCTCCCCGGCGCGGAGGCAGAGAGAGTGCGATGGAGAAACCGGCTCCTGGTCCCTAAGCCGCCAGCGCCCCCCAGAGCGCGTGGGTTCCAGCTCCTGTGAGGGGATGGGAGCCGCGCTGGTCTGCAGAACCCGCGCTAGCCCAACCACAAAGCTTGAGATGCGCGCGCACGTCGCTCCAGCTCTCCTGGGTTACTAAGGCCCGGGGGTGCTTCTTGACCCGCGCCATTGTTTCAAAGTCTAAGCCGCGCGCGCGAAATTCTTCCCTGGACAGAGGCGCGCAAAAGCCCAGCCTGCGGCTTACGGACCAGCGCCCCGTTCTCAGTGCCCCAGACGCGCGCCCGACCCACAGCCGCCTCTGAAAAGAGGTGCGCACAAGCCGGGCACTCCCAGCCCCGGCCGGCGGCAAAATCTCAGTGTGCGATCGCTGCTTGGAACCTCTCTGGCGGGAGCTCCCAGACAGCCGCCACTGCCTTGGCTTTGGGGACGAGCAAAAGATCCTGCGCCCCCAGGGTCTGCAACTTGGAACCTGCGCTGCCAGCGGCCAAGGGGGAATTTATTCAGCTTCTGCACCCACACTGAGGCTTCTCTCTGAGACGGATATCAGGGTGCGGTTTGATTTCTTCTAATACTACAAAAACCATCAAAGGCGGTCAAGGTGAGAGGGAAAAAAGTGAACAAGCATAAAAACCGCTTTTTATGCCTGAAAGCCTGAAAAAAAATCAGTTTCCCCAGAGCCCACCCCCTTGAGGGGGGCAGGAGGACTCAACTCAGGAAACATCATTGACTGACAACCCACGTAGCAGTCCCCTCCCCCCAGAAAACAAACCAAGAAAGAAAAAAAAAAAGGACTACAAGAGAACAACCACTACTTCATAGGAAAACTTGTATTGTTCACTCGTTTCCACTATTCCGGTTCATTTTTTTTTTTTACACATAGGTAATTTTTTTAACCTATTTACCATCACAGCGAGCTGTACAGCACATCAAATTCCATAATACCTTTCTAACCTGAACTTTTTGATACATACACCTAGGTTTTTCTTTTGCATTTTTATTTTTTGAATTCCTTTTTTAAAATTTTAGTTTAGTCTAGTTTATTCCTTTTTATTTTTATCTTCTAATATTCATATAGAGTTAAACTTCAAAATAATCTCCTTTCCCCAATCAATACTGCCCCTATAGGTAAACCAATTTTTAATCCCCTTTATCTTAGGAAAGTTGAGTCCTTTAACAAAGATATCAAGATACATCGAGGAAGAATCAAAACAACCTTCCTCGCACACACTGAGAATTTATAAGAACTCTCCCATCTTCTTCCACCAGTGTTTCTGTGTTTTTTGTGTTTGTCCTGATAGCATATAAATTTTACACTTGTGGTTCTTTTTGACGAGGTTCTTTCTTTACTTGCATATATATATATATTTTTTTCTCTTGCCATATACTTTTATCAGTCTTTTTATCTCTTTTTGTTTGTCTACTTCATAAATCTTACCTTGGGGCCCATCTGAACCTTCTTTTTCATCTTCCCTTTCTTTCCTGTCTCTCTCTCTCTCTTTTTTCTTTTTCTACTTCTTTTCTTTTTTTTTTTTCTTTTTCTTTTTCTTTTCTTTTGTCTCTCGTTTGGGTGGGAAATCCTGATTGCTCAGAAGTGTTCCAGGGTGCACGTTGACTGCACCAGAGTTGATACATCCAGCTACATCTGTTCAGTCATCTCCCACCAAAATGACGAGGAGGAATGCCCAACAGAAGAAAAATACAGAGGATGGACCTTCTGCAACAGAGCTAAAGGCTATCAACATAGACAATATGTCAGAAAGAGAATTCAGGCTAACAATTATCCAGGCAATAGCTAGGTTGGAGAAAGCCATGGATGACCAAACAGAATTGATTAGGGCCGAACTGAAAGCGATCAGACAGGATGTTCACAATGTTAGGGCGGAGCTTGAAGCTACGAGGGAGGAGGTCCACAATGCTCTCAATGAGTTCCAATCTAATCTAAACTCTCTCAAAGCTAGGGTAACTAGAAGATAGAATTAGTGATCTGGAAGACAAACAGATAGAGAGAAAGGATCAGGAGGAAGCCTGGAACAAACAGCTTAGAAACTACGAAAACAGAATCAGGGAAATAAATGATGCCATGAAGCGTTCCAACATCAGAATTATTGGAATCCCTGAAGGGGAGGAGAAAGAAAGAAGTCTAGAAGATATAGTGGAACAAGTCCTTCATGAAAATTTTCCCAATCTCGTGAATGGAACCAGTGTTCATGTACTAGAGGCTGAACGGTCTCCACCCAAGATTATACATTCCAAAAAAACATCATGACACCTGATAGTCAAATTGAGGAATTATAATTGTAGGTATAATCTCTTGAAAGCCGCCAGGGCAAAGAGGCTCCTTACTTACAGAGGGAAGCCCATCAGAATAACGTCAGACCTGTCCACAGAGACCTGGCAAGCCAGAAGAGGCTGGCAAGATATGTTCAAGGCACTAAATGAGAAGAACATGCAGCCAAGAATACTTTATCCAGCAAGACTGACATTCAAAATGGATGGAGAGATAAAGAGTTTTCAAGACCGGCAAGGCTTAAAAGACTATGCAACCACCAAGCCGACACTGCAGGAAATATTAAGGGGGGGGGGTTTATAAAAGAGGAAAAATCCCAAGAATAGCATTGAACAGAAATATAGAGACAGTCTACAGAAAGAAAGACTTCAAAGGTAACTCGTCAATAATAATAATAACTACGTCAATAAAAACGTATCTATCAATAATCACTCTCAATGTGAATGGCCTAAATGCACCCATAAAATGGCACAGGGTTGCAGATTGGATAACACGACAGGACCCATCCATATGTTGTCTACAAGAGACCCATTTTGAACCTAAAGATACACGCAGACTGAAAGTGAAGGGATGGAGAAGCATCTTTCATGCCAATGGGCCTCAAAAGAAGGCCGGGGTAGCGATTCTCATATCAGATAAATTGGACTTCAAACTAAAGACTGTAGTCAAAGATACAGAAGGACACTACATAATCCTTAAAGGGACTATCCACCAAGATGATCTAACAATTGTAAGTATCTATGCTCCCAATATGGGAGCAGCCAATTACTTAAGAAAACTGTTAATCAAGATAAAGAGTCATATTGATATGAATACACTAATCGTTGGAGATCTTAACACGCCTCTTTCAGAATTAGACAGATCATCGAAGCAGAAAGTCAATAAAGAAACAAGAGCATTGAATGACACACTGGACCAGATGGACCTCATAGATATATACAGAACATTCCACCCTAAAACAATAGAATACTCATTCTTCTCAAGTGCACACGGAACCTTCTCCAGAATCGACCACATACTGGGGCACAAATCAACTCAACCGATACCAAAAGACTGAGATTATTCCTTGCATATTCTCAGATCACAATGCTTTGAAACTGGAGCTCAATCACAAGGAGAAGTTCAGAAGGAACTCAAGCACCTGGAAGCTAAAGACCACCTTGCTTAAGAATGCTTGGATCAACCAGGAGATCAAAGAAGAACTGAAACAATTCATGGAAACCAATGAGAATGAAGACACTTCGGTCCAAAACCTATGGGATACAGCAAAGGCAGTCTGAAGGGGAAAATACATAGCCATCCAAGCCTCCCTCAAAAAAATTGAAAAATCTAGAACACACCAGCTGTCTCTACACCTTAAAGAACTGGAGAATCAACAACAAATCAAACCAACTCCACACATAAGAAGGGAAATCATCAAGATTAGAGCTGAGATCAATGAGGTAGAAACCAGAGATACAGTAGAACGTATCAATGAAACTAGAGGCTGGTTTTTTGAAAGATCGATAAGCCACTGGCCACACTAATCCAAAAGAAAAGAGAGAAAGCCCAAATTTATAAAATTATGAATGAAAAGGGAGAGATCACAACTAACACCAAGGAAGTAGAAACAATCATCAGAAGTTATTATCAACAGTTACATGCCAATAAGCTTAGCAACCTAGATGAAATGGATGCATTCCTGGAAAAATATAAACTACCAACATTGAACCAGGAAGAAATCGACAACCTGAATAGAACGATATCTAATAACGAGATTGAAGCAGTGATCCAAAACCTCCCAAAAAACAAGAGCCCAGGACCTGACGGATTCCCTGGGGAATTCTACCAAACCTTCAAAGAAGAAATAACACCTATTCTCCTGAAGCTGTTTCAAAAAACTGAAGCAGAAGGAAAACTTCCAGACTCTTTCTATGAAGCCAGCATTATCCTGATCCCCAAACCAGGCAAGGACCCTACCAAAAAGGAGAATTTTAGACCAATATCACTGATGAATATGGATGCTAAGATTCTCAACAAGATCCTAGCCAGCAGGATCGAACAGCACATTAAAAAGATTATCCACCATGGCCAGGTGGGATTCATCCCTGGGCTACAAGGATGGTTCAACATTCGCAAATCAATCAATGTGATACAACAAATTAATATGAGAAGAGAGAAGAACCACATGGTCCTCTCAATTGATGCAGAAAAAGCATTTGACAAATCCAGCATCCGTTCCTGATTAAAACGCTTCAAAGTACAGGGATAGAGGGAACATTCCTGAACCTCTTCAAATCTGTCTATGAAAGACCCACAGCAGATATCATCCTCAATGGGAAAAAGCTTGCAGCCTTCCCATTGAGATCAGGAACAAGACAAGGATGCCCACTTTCACCACTCTTGTTCAACATAGTATTAGAAGTCCTAGCAACAGCAATCAGACAACAGAGAGAAATAAAAGGTATCCAAATTGGTAATGAAGAAGTCAAACTCTCTCTCTTCACAGATGACATAATTCTTTATATGGAAAACCCAAAAGACTCCACCCCCAAACTACTAGAACTCATACAGCAATTCAGCAACATGGCAGGATACAAAGTCAATGTGCAGAAATCAGTGGCTTTCTTATACACTAACAATGAAAATACAGAAAGGGAAATTAGAGAATCGATTCCATTTACTATAGCACCAAGAACCATAAGATACCTGGGAATAAACCTAACCAAAGAGGTAAAGGATCTGTACTTGAGGAACTACAGAACACTCATGAAAGAAATTGAAGAAGACACAAATAGATGGAAGACCATTCCATACTCTTGGATCGGAAGAATAAACATTGTTAAAATGTCTATACTGCCGAGAGCAATCTATACTTTTAATGCCATTCCGATCAAAATTCCACCGGCATTCTTCAAAGAGCTGGAGCAAATAATCCTAAAATTTGTATGGAATCAGAAGAGACCCCAAATCGCTAAGGAAATGTTGAAAAACAAAAATAAAGCTGGCGGCATCACGTTACCTGATTTCAAGCTTTATTACAAAGCTGTGATCACCAAGACAGTATGGTACTGGCATAAAAACAGACACATAGACCAGTGGAACAGAGTAGAGAGCCCAGATATGGACCCTCAACTCTATGGTCAATTAATCTTCGACAAAACAGGAAAAAATATACAGTGGAAAAAAGACAGTCTCTTCAATAAATGGTGCAGGGAAAACTGGACAGCTATATGTAGAAGAATGAAACTCGACCATTCTCTTACACCGTACACAAAGATAAACTCAAAATGGATAAAAGACCTCAACGTGAGACAGGAATCCATCAGAATCTTAGAGGAGAACATAGGCAGAAATCTCTTTGATATCAGCCACAGCAACTTCTTTCAAGATACGTCTCCAAAGGCAAAGGAAACAAAAGCGAAAATAAACTTTTGGGACTTCATCAAAATCAAAAGCTTCTGCACAGCAAAGGAAACAGTCAACAAAACAATGAGGCAACCCACGGAATGGGAGAAGATATTTGCAAATGACAGTACAGACAAAAGGTTGATATCCAGGATCTATAATGAACTCCTCAAACTCAACACACATGAAACAGGCAAACACATCAAAAAATGGGCAGAAGATATGAACAGACACTTCTCCAATCAAGACATACAAATGGCTATCAGACACATGAAAAAATGCTCATCATCATTAGCCCTCAGGGAGATTCAAATTAAAACCACATTGAGATATCACCTTACACCAGTTAGAATGGCCAAAATTAACAAAACAGGAAACAACATGTGTTGGAGAGGATGTGGAGAAAGGGGAACCCTCTTACACTGTTGGTGGGAATGCAAGTTGGTGCAGCCTCTTTGGAGAACAGTGTGGAGATTCCTCAAGAAATTAAAAATATGACCTATGACCCTGCAATTGCACTCCTGGGTATTTACCTCAAAGATACAGATGTAGTGAAAAGAAGGGCCATCTGTACCCCAATGTTCATAGCAGCAATGGCCACGGTCGCCAAACTGTGGAAAGAACCAAGATGCCCTTCAACAGACAAATGGATAAGGAAGATGTGGTCCATATACACTATGGAGTATTATGGCTCCATCAAAAAGGGTGAATACCTAACTTTTGTATCAATATGGATGGGACTGGAAGAGATTATGCTGAGTGAAATAAGTCAAGCAGAGAGAGTCAATTATCATATGGTTTCACTTACTTGTGGAGCATAAGGAATAACATGCAGGACATTAGAAGGAAAAGATAAGTGAATTGGAGGACATCGGAGGGGGAGATGAACCATGAGAGACTGTGGACTCAAACAAACAGAGGGTTTTGAAGGGGAGGGGGGAGGGGGTTAGGTGAGCCTGGTGACGGGTATTAAGGAGGGCATGTATTGCATGGAGCACTGGGTGTGGTACATAAACCATGCATCTTGGAACACTGAAAAAATTTTAAAACAAAAAATGTAGGGAAACTGATCATGAGTTTGCCTAAGATTTCTTAAGCACATCACAAAAAAAGCATAAAGTATAGAAGAAAAAAATGAATTGGGAAAAAACAATCAATTGAGCTTAATGTGAACTAAGAACTTTTGCTCTTTAAAGATATGTTATAGTCAAGCCAGCACTTTCTAGGGATATGTCCTCGAGTGAGTTCTTTTATCCTCATGTCCTCCTTTAGCACATGGAGGTGAAAATATATTCCTTAGGGATATGGTGAAGACTGAATATATGGAATTCAATGCATTTAGTAAAGCTTATAAGGTCTCTAACAAGCTGTATTAGCTATGTACATCAGGCCTTCAATAGCTATGAAAGATTAAAAAAAGACACTTATGAAAATTAAAAAAAGTTAAGCCCTAGACAGGGAGAAAAGCTTAAACATACCTAATAAAAGGACATATATAGAATATATAAAGAACACTTGAAGCAAATCATTTTTAATAGTGAAAGATTTCAAGATCTATTACCCAAGAGATAAAGATGGAAAATAAACACATGAAAAGATGTTCAATACCATTAGTCATTATAGAAATGCAAATTAAAACCACAATGAAATATCCTTACATTTCTGCTCGAAGGGCTAAGATTAAAAAGATTAACATTACCAAGTATTAGGAAGAGTATGAACATCTAGAACTCTCAAAGACTGTTGGTGGGAATGATAAATGGTTTAACCACTTTAGGAAACATTTTGGCAGTGTTTCTCAGAAGGTAAATGTACACCAACAATGATCCAGTCATTCCACTCCTATGTATTTACTCAAGAGAAAATACACATCCATACAAAGGGTTATTTATGATCCCAAATGCTTTCCTTATAACAAAAAACTGGGACCTCAAATGGCCACCAGCTGGTGAATGGATCAACAAATAGTGGTAAATTCATGAAGGAACTATTACTTGGCAATATAGAAGAATGAACTAGTGATATACATAATATGGATAAATCTCAAAATAATTATGCTGAATGAAAGAAGCTGGTAGGAAAAAATTACACACTTTGATTTCATTTATATCAGATTTTTTAAATTGCAAACTCTTCTATCACGGCAAAAATCAGTGACTGCAAGGGGGCAAGTAAGGGGGACAAAAAGGGCAGAACAGAAGGATTTCGAAGGGGCAAGAACATCTTGGAGATGATGGATAGGTACATTATCTTGATTGTAGTGACTGTCCTTGGTATAGATATAGGTTAAAAACTCAAATGACATACTTTAAATATGCATAGTTTATTTTATTCCAGTTGTCTCTATATAAAGCTATAAATAATTACTTATCCTATGACCCATTCTCCATAGGCCTACATGGAAAAGTAGCAAATCAATGTCAGGTGATATGTGTTTCCTCGCTGGGAATAAGAGATCAAATGTATCACTGGGGGGTGTACTGGTAGAGATCTGTAGGTCAGGAGAACATCCCAGCACTACTCAAATGATTCCACAGAACACTGCGCACAATGCTCTGTCCTTGTGCGGGGTGTGGCCGGATGAAGCAAAGATGGAAAGACAGTTGACTTATCCATCAACTGGTCACATTAATAGCGATCAACATGGTTTAATAACTTTAAAAGTCACATACCTGGATTTGTCATTTAATTTAGGATCCTGAATTTTTACTGATGGTTCTTGTAAATCTGAGGAATCTTTTGAAGTGACTTCCAATCATGAAAATTCAAAACAAAAATAGTTAAGCTTCAAGAAAATATGTAAGTATACTACTCAAGTCTTAGGATAGTTTTTTTTAAAAGCTGACCTTGTTGTAGGTCATCTGGTTTCCATTTTTCAGGTGAACTATCTGCTGTATTTCTTTGCTGTAGAAAAAAAAAGTTATGGTGACTTTGAAGTCCCTCTTTTAAAGTTCTTTTAGAGTCGCTTTTCTTTTGGCATGTAAAGTATTTCTAAATACTAAGATACTGGGTTTCTACTCATTAGACTGGACTCCTAATGACTGCTGGCTATTTCAAAAAATTGATGTTATCTGCCCTCAAGAGTTTTGTCAGTACCAAGAACACTCTGTTACATTTCTGTGTAATATACATGTAATCAAATATAAGAAAATGAGGACTGGTCTGAATACCTATATATGCCAAACAGTAGGTTAAGAATAAAAACAGGATGTAGAGTATCTAAGGCCTACAGTTTAAATGAGCTATTACCTCCATTTTATAGATAAGAAGCCTCGGACTCAGTGGTATTAATTTTCCCAAGTTCCTATATCTAGTAAGTGAAAACCAGGTCTAACTGCAAACATTAAACTCCTTTCCCTCTATCTTAGTCTCTAGATTCAAAGTGAAGGAAGGAGGCAGAGCCAGCCAAGTCACACATTCCAAAGACAGCCAAGTTGTGTCAAAGAAGAGAACACATAAACATGTCAGGCAAAAATGATCTAAAGGAGAGGATAGTCCAAAAAAGGGAGAAATGGTTGGTTAGGGGGAAAAAAAATGACAAGCCAGAAGTGGCTTCTACCAGTCTGCATCCTGGCAGACACAGTTCAGAATCTTGTACCCAGCCTCCCATACTCACAACGGGCTCAGACTGGTCATTTAAGGGGAGAGTTATTGGGCATTGGTCATCTCTGGCACTCATTAACTCTGCCAGCTTGGTAGATTCTTCTTTCTGGTCTATACACAGAGAACAGAGCATTAAAAGTGGGAAAGTAACCATACGCCCGGGTGAACGCATTCTCTCATTGCGCTCCCTGGGACCCCCACACTGTAGGTACATCGCCATCTATTGGTAAGAGCCGGTAGTTACATTCTGCATTAAACTTCCGAATCCAAAATTTATGGGGACTTTGAGAAATGACTTTGAAATTAACTCCTAATAGATATAGGATCCGTGCAGGTCAGCTTTGTGGTAGCCACAGCCATGACTCATTTTTTCTCCTTTGTCATTTACATTGGACCCACAAGACAATGTATTGGGTAGGGAAAATGGTTCAAGGTGGCTAGCAGCTTTGCTTTCTGTAGGTACAATGGTATACTAATTACTCTTCCACACCACAGGCTTGCAGTGACCTCTTCCAAGTAAGGTTTTATCATTGTTTTTAAAAGGAATTCAGAGTAAGAAATTTTATTTCCCAATATACCTGTCTCTCTTTCAAGGGTACTAGGAATGTCAAGGTCTTCTTTCTCAAATTTACCAGAAAGTTCCGAGGAGCTTCTCGTCTGGTCAGGCAACATCTGAAATGTAAGCCAAAATCCACATGACTTTTAAAAGAGGAGTAATCTCTGAAAATTTTTGTTAAGAAAAACTCAAGGCTCAGAATACAACAAATATAAGTTAGAAAAGAAGTTTATCTTACTGCCAACTGTAAATGATAAATCCAAATTTAGAAAGCCCCTCTCTATATGGTTAGGTAATTTTGAACATCTAAAACCCTTCATCAGAGGCAATGGGGGGGTGTGGGGGGAAGGGTCTGCTTCCTCATCTGGGCAGAGAAACTACTACTTTGTCCGTGAAGGAGTTCCTTTCTAGGCCTTATAATTCTTTGTCTCTTTCTCTACATGGCTTGTTCTTGAATTCGTTCTCCCATAAAGCCAAGTTGGAGTTGGAGGCCCTCCCCCCTTGGGGTCTCAGCAAGTCTAGCATCCGTGTTAGACCAATTCATATGTAACATAATTTTTAATTAAGTGATTGATTCTACTCTATTTCTCATCCCATCCATAAAATGGTCTTTTCATGTAGTAAGGATTTGGAAACTCTGCTACAGAGCACTTAATAGACTATAACGTGTTTTCATGTACAACTCAGTGCCAAAAGGAAACGGGCCCCAGGCTTCTTCTGATTCTTAATTCAACCTTCTGATGGCCACCACCACAGAATCTTAGGTCTTTATCACAAATATCTTTGCTCTGCCTGCCATCTGTGATAAAGGAATTGCACATTTTTAAGGGTTTAATTTTTTTTTTTTTTAGATTTTATTTATCATAGAAAGAGCCCACACAAGCAGGGTAAATGATGTCAGGCAGAGGGAGAAGCAGACTCCCTGTGGAGTTGATCCCAGGACCCTGCCATCACGACCTGAGCCAAAGGGAGAAGCTTAACCATCTGAGCCACCCAGGTGTTCAAGGCATTGTGCTCTTGCATGTAAATAGGATACATTATAATGAGTGATATGGAGGCCACAGCATTCTGGAAGAGTAGCGCTCCTGAAGACCAGGAGACAGAACTTCAGAAAAACTCCTTAGGAGATGCTATTTCTAGTGGTTCCCTTCAGTTCTCAAGGATTAGAGGAAGAGAAGGAAATGCTAAGAAGCCCACAGCAAGTACCCTCAAAACTTCAGGAAGAATGGGGCAATGTAGGGATGTTATCCTAGAAAATTTTCAACAGTTCACAGTAAATGGTTTAAAGCATTTTGAGGTAGAAAGAGGCCTTGTGTCTGACCTCAGGTGATGATCTATGGAAAGAACTGGGATTAGGACCCAGACTCTCAATTCTCATCACATGGTATTCCAAAGATCAAGCTATCTGCTTGAGCAAATATTCACATCAAAACCCAACAAGGAAGGTAGAAATAGGAAAAAAATGCAAGAAAACATTTTCAAATAATCAAGAACTAAATCTGCCACCTGTCTGTCTTCTCCTAAAGCTTCAGTGGAAGCTTGTGATATGTCGAATTGCGAATCAAAGTGGATCTCTATTTTCATCACTTCTTTGTTGTCAATAGTAATAGGTTTCTTCAGGCAAATAATGAGGATCTTCCTATTTTCAGTTTCTAACAAAAAAGAACAAAGTATGCATATGCATATCAACATAATAAAAAAATTAAATTCTATAACTCCACTGGGATATTTGTCAATTGTTCAGATTTTCTGCAGTAAGAAGAAAAACTGTATTAAATGAAGTTACTTTGAAATTATTTTTGTTGGACGCACCTTTGTGTGTGTGTTTATACATACAAATATACACAATAGGACTGTGTGGTTGATCTTCAAAGATAGGAAGTAACTTACCTTAATAGCAGAACCTTGGAATCAAAATCTTGGAAATGGTTTTGATGTCTATAGAATTCAATCTGATTTGTAAGGAGCATTTGTTTAATACAAAGCTTTCACCTATAGAAGGTATTTTACCCCCTAATATATTAAACACAACATTCATTCTCATTCTCTCCGATGTCCCTCACTTCTGAAAATTCAAAATAAAAATCACTATTCCCCATACACAAAAATGGAATCATCCTCCTTCGTTTCAACAGACTCTACTTGAGGAGGCTCCTGTGTGCCTAGAGGGACCTGTGTCTCCGACAACAATCTCCTTGAGGGCCTCCGACCAGGACACCTGCTCTCTACCGACAAATAGTAATTGGTTTCAGGAAACAGTTTCGACCAAAATTCATGAAGAGTTCAACAATGAGCCACAGTAACTACAAGCTGAGTCCCAAGATGCAGGAAAGGAAAGCATAAACTGCCTGAAAGAACAGGAGAAACAAAGGGTCACACATTGAGGAGAATGAAGAGAAGGAAGAATGAGGCACATGGGTCTGGACCTGTGGCCCCCACACACCAGAAACATGGCTAGTGCAAACTGATGTGCTAGAAGCATAAAACCTATCCCCAGTTTGTGAGGACTTCACACACAAAAAAGAGCAGGCAGAAGATCTCACTTGTTAAAGCGATTATGTGTTAAAATCCTAATATTTAGGATATACTGGGTGAAAATTTTTTTTAAAATATAGTATGTTGAAATCAATCTACTTTTGGCCTTTTTAATAGGCTACTCTAAGATTTTAAATATGTCTGACTCAATGGCACCACACACCCTGCCCCTGCATTCTCCCCAGGACCTGCTCACTCCAATAGGCCTATGGCTAGAGCGCATCCAAGGATGTATCACAAGCCCGGCAGTGTGCAAGCAGCTACAGCAGGAGCCACCACCACCTCAGAGTAACTCCTGCTCTAGGTAGAGAGAAAGATGACCGCATATGCCAGTCTCACGGTGGGCCCGAGCTTGGGGGCAGGAGAGACAGGCATCTAGGTCTGACTGCAAGGCCCCTCCAACCCATGAAATCTTCTCAGGATACAACACAGGAAAAGAGCCTTACAATTTGGTACTATGTCATTTCCTAGATCCCTGGTCTGACTCAATTTAAGCCCAAGGCAGCCCCAGATGGACCCACTAAAAACCCAGGGACTAAACCCTGCCACAACAGGGAGAGCCACTGCAGACAACTGGACTGAATGTGAATGTGGCTTGGCCACAATAGGACACATGCAACAAATAAGGGGGATGTTCATGAAGTGTCAGATTCTAGTGAACAGATTCTAGTGAACAGGGGACATTGCACTGCAGGGCAGTACAGGACCTCTTCTTCATAATGCCCCTACTTACAAAAGCAGGAGGCATAGCAGACTCTCAAAACACAAAGAAAGAGACACAGACAAAATGAGAGAGGAATAGGTCTCATATGAAAGAACAAAATTATAGCAAGAGCTAAATGAAATAGATAATATTCCTGATAGAATATTTCAAGTAATGGCCAGAAAGATACTCCCTGGTTTTGAGAAAAGAGTGGGAGACCTCAGTGAGACCATCAACAAAGAGACAGAAAGAATCAGAGATGAAGACCTCGGTAACTGAAATTAAAAATACACTAGATGGAATAAATAGACTAAAAGGAGAATAGGTCAATGACCTGGAGAACAAAGTAATGGAAAGCAATCAAGTGGAATAGGAGAAAAATAAAGTGAAAATAGACTAAGAAAACACAGCAATACTACCAAGTATAACATTCACATTATAAGAATCCCAGAAGAAGAAGAGAAAAGAGGACAAAAAACCTATATGAAGAATAGCTGAAAATTCCCCTCATCTGGGGAAGGAAACATACCCAGATCCAAGAGGCATAGAGTCACCAACAAAAATCAACCCAGTGAGGTCCACAACAGGGTATACAGTTAATATGGCAAAAAGTAGTATAGAGAGAATTTTAAAAGCAGCAAGAGAAGATAGTTACAAACAAAGGAAACCCCATAAGACTATCAGCTGATTTTTCAGCAGAAACTTTGAATATATCATTAACTCCCTCTGGCTCCCTCAAAGTGCTAAAAGAAAAATCCTGGGTCACCTGGGTGGCTCAGTCATTAAGCATTAAGTGACTGCCTTCAGCTCAGAGCATGATCCCAGGGTCCTGGGATAGAAACCTGCATCAGGCTCCCTGCTCAGCAGAAAGCCTGCCTTTTCCTCGCTCACTTCCCCTGCTTATGTTCCCTCTCTCGCTCTGCTTCTGTCAAATAAATAAAATCTTGAAAGAAAGAAAGACATTGATCAAAAAAAGAAGAAAAATCTTGCAACCAGGAACACTCTATCCAGCAAGCCTATCATTTAGAATAGAAGGAGAGGTAAAAAAAAAAATTCCCAGAAACAAAAGTTAAAGGAATTCATGACAAGAATTGTTAACAAGAAATGTTAAGGACATTGAGTGGAAATGAAAGGCAAGAGAAGTAAGAGAAGTAAGAGAAGAGAAGCAAGAGAAGAGTAAGAAAAAGTAAGAGTAAGAGAAGCAAGAAATATAAAAGCAGTAAAACTTGGTACATCTATAAAAATCAGTCAAGGGATTCATAAAATAAGAGGATGTTAGTATGACACCATCTATCTAAAACTCGGGGGTGGGGGCGGGTAGAGGAGTAAAGAATGGATTCAAACTTAAGTGACCATTGCCCAAGTATAGATTATTATATGTATAAGAGGCTATAAACTCAATGGTAACCACAAATCAAAAACCAATAACAGATTTATAAATAAAGAGAAAGGAATCCAAGCATATGACTCCAAAAAGCCAGCAAACAGTAAAGAGCAAGAAGGGAACAAAGAACTAAATAAACAACCACAAAACAAGTAACAAAATGGCAATAAGTACATACTTATCAGTAAATCTTTGAATGTAAATGGACTAAACACTCCAAAAACACTGACAGAACAGATAAAAAAGGAAGACACATCTATATGCTTCCTACAAGAGTCTCATTTCAGACTGAAGACACATGCAGATTAGAAGTGAAGGGATGGAAAATTATTTGTCATGCAAATGGATGGGAAAAGAAAGCTGAGGTAACAATATTTCTATCAGACAAAATAGACCTGAAAACAAAGACTTGTGCTCTGTCTGTACTCTGCCTTGACCTCCTTGTGTGGCCACTGGAGGTGCACTGGGTACTTCCCTCCAGGATCTGAGGAAGGGGGTTATGAATGTACATTGTTGAGAAAAGATGGTGGCAGAATGAATAGGAGGACTGTCGGCTTATTTCATTCCACAAACATGACTGACTAGATAACTATCAAATCATCCTGAATACCCCAAAAGTTGTTCTGAGGATGGACAGAATAAATGCCACAACTAAAGGGAGAGAAGAGGCCTCACTGAAGAAAGTAGAAGTATGGATCTCTGGTGCTATGGAGGGGAGAGAGCTGGTCTCAATGAAAGGCAAAGGAGTACACAGGAGAACACACAAGGAGAACATTTCTCCAAAGTCATTGGCTTGGAAAATGAGAAGGCCTAAATTTTGTGAGGTCTGGCAACCAGCAGGGCTTAAAAAGTCTGGAGTTTTAAAGGTCACTGGTCTTGGTGAGGATAAAGCCTAGAGGGCAGGGACTGCTTCTGGAGAGGAGGCAGGAGAACCACCTGGGGGCAGGCTCAGTCATTTAGGCATCTGGATCCAACTCTGTTTCAGCTCAAGTCATGATCTCACAGTGGCGAGAGAGCCCCACGTTGTGCTCCACGCACAGCATGGAGTCAGCCTGAGATGCTTTCCCTGTTCCGGTTATAAGTACCTGCTCTCCTTCTCCCAACTTTTTAATTGCGGCATAAAACATTCTCCATGTTAACCACTCTAAAACATATAGTTCAGTAGCATTAAGTGTATTCGCATTGTTGTACCACAGATCTCCAGAACTGTGTCTTGCAGATCTAAAACTCTATCCGTTAAGCAGCAGCTCCCCATTTCCTTCTCCCCACAGCCCCTACTCTACTTCCTGTCTCTATCACTTTGAGAGATACCCATAAATGGAACGATAGGATATGTGTTTTGATTAGCCTATTCACGTAGTGTAATGTCCTGAAGGTTCATCCTTATTGTAGCATGTGCCAGACTTTCCTTTCCTTTTAAAGCTGGATCGTATTCCATCCTTATTCACCATTAGATGGACATTTGGGTCACTTCTACCTCTTGGCCGTTGAATAATTTTGCAACGCACATCGATATGTCCATCTGTTTTCAAGTCTGCTATATAGAAGTGAAATTGCTCTCTCACATTGTGATTCTGTTTTGAAGTTTCTGAGTGACTATAACTATTTTTACAGTTAAAAACAACAACAACAACAACAAACAAACCTCAGGAAAATAATTGAATCCTGAAGTCACAAAGTGAAGGAGTCCTTGACCTTGTACCCTTGCATCCAGGCCCTGAGCAGTGTTCCTTCCATCAGGCTATACCATCTCCCTCCTACCTCAAAGAACAAAGTCTGCCCTAGAATCAGAACTAAATGTGGAGTGGTTTAGAATTATCTTACCTATTACGCTGAAATTAACCACTGCTTCCTTCAAAAGTCTTACTGAGTCCCATAGAGCATTCTGGAAAAAAATAAGTTACGTTCATGAGCACAAAATGTATTTGCATATAAACAATCTCTAAGCACTTGGTTTAAGTAGGAATTAAACATAGTTACCTTACTATTGTCTATATAAAAAGTGACACTCTGACTTCCAAGGTTGAAGTCAATCCAAAATTTCTCTAGTTTTTCATCTTCTGGTTTTCTCATCTGTAAGATATAATTTCAACATGAATTGTGTACATATACTGTTAAAGAGTCAGAGGGAAATTAGTCCACTAAAAACAACTTCTGCTTTTCTTGGAAAAACACTACTTTAATACTGTAGGAGGTCTTTATTGCCTTACTTCTGCAAAGCAGGAGGAAGGTCTTAACTTCATATAACTAAGGTATTTCTGGAAAAAAAAATAAAACACAACCACTATCCTTAGTTTAACATTTAAAAGATGTTTAAATGTGTCAGAGGACTCTATTCACATATTTTCCCCTGAGAGAATAAGAAAGTAGTCCTATATTGAAGCAGAAACAACAGAAACACTGCATAGAAATAGAAACTTTAAGAAAAGGAGGTATTATCAAATATAAGTGAATATCTGCCATCTACCTTACTATATCCATTAGAGTAGAGCTAAGATGTGAAGATTTCAAATTACCTTCATTTTAATTGATTGTAAAATAAATAGGTGCTTATAGGAAAAAAGCCTCAAACCATATTGTGTTTATAGAAACAGTCAATGTCTCCTTCTCTGCCCTTCAACTTGATATCTTCCCAGAGAAACATTAATAATGTCTTTGTTTCCTCCCAGATGTTTTCTAGACATATCAGAAATATATGAAGGGTTTTTATCTTAAGAATGGAAAAACAAATACACCACTTGATTTTCTGAAAATGACATTTCTTGGGCAACTTTCCATCATATGTGCTTACTTCTTTGAATGAAGGCTTTAACTATAATGTATGTTATGGGAAGCCAGTTTGAGGGCTATGTTGAAGTTGATGAGAATTTTTAAAAAAAATTAAAATTTTTTTATTAATTTAAAAAAAATTTTAAAAATCCACCACGAAGCAGAAACTGGAAACTTCAGAGAACCAGAGGGAAAAAAAATAGAGATGCAGAAATCAATCAGGCTACTAAAATCAGTCCTAGGGAGAAGAAACTTGTGGTATAGTTAGGAGTTAAAGGTTCGGCTCAGAGAGGCTGAGAAACAGCCTCTAAATCCAAAGCAAAGAAATGGTTGATTAGGACATTTTGATGACAAGGTCCAGGAAACCTCAGCTGAGTCAAGGTTCATAGGTCTTTGAAGAATTTATCCCCTGGGAAGATGCTGTAGGTGGACCTTGTTCATTTAGAAACCGAAGAAAGTGGTAAAAAGAAACTGCTCACTTTTAGACAGGAAAGTATAAGGTAGAAGTATCTTGTGGAAAAAGAGCCCCCAATTTCTGTGGATAAGGTAGGGAGCATCAAATGGATGGAAAGAATCAAGGGAATTGCTCTTTTCCTTAAAATACAGGCATGAATAATGGTATCCACTAATAGGGTCAAATAATGCCAGATCCCTGTAATAGATCTCATGAACACAGTATCAACCCTAAAATTCCTGTATCTGGCATTAACAATAGAACCCTTAAACTTATTAGTAATGCATCCCGGTTAGAGCAGGAGAGAAGACAGGTGAAGAAAGTCTTCAGAATGGAGACCTCTAAAAGAAGTAAGCTTCCTTTTCTAAAAAGCCCTTCTTTTAGGGAGAGCAGTTTGGTCTAAGTATGTATACCTAAGTTAGGGTCTATGAGACCCATATATACCACTTTCACAGCCCCCAGAGATGAACATACCTCATGCCCATCAGCAAAAGCAGCAATACACGGAAATGAATAGACCCTGCAAAACATTTCACAACGTAAAAAATATAATATGGGCAGATACCCAGCACAACTTACACATGTTCTATAACAAGCATTTTTATCTAGGGTATGTGATTAAATCTCTCTGCACAAAGTATGGAAGAGGGTCTCAAACCTACAAATGGATACTATTCTAGGTAGATTTCCAGTCTCCATCTGGCTCGTGTACAAGTCCGGATTACTGGTCTACCAGCCAGGCTTACTAATACTGTATCTCTTCCTAGTTGCTGGGCAAGATTCCAATGAAAGGAGTGAACTTAGCAAATTCTCATCAAGAACACTTTGTAATAAACCTATCTCTACAGACTTCAAATCTTCAAGAAAAAAATCATTTCATAAAATCTCCTAAAGAACATGTTAAACATATTCCAAAGCATAAGTAAATATTCTTAAAAAAAACTGATAGAGGTAATTTTTAAACACAAATGAATCACTACGGAGAATGGATCTAATCTCCTGATGTTTCTATTCAATGGATAACCTAGTAGTGATAAATTATGTATCTTCTATTCTCTCCTGAAATAGAACAGATCCTAGATTTCTAATATCAGATATTTTGAAAATAAAATGACACCCAGAGACATACTTACCTTCTCTCATCACCAAGTCGGTTATTTAGGTAATTGAGAAACCGTCTACTATCCTTCAAAGAAATAATGCAAACTTTAAGAAAAAAAAAGTTTTTACTATTTTTTTACCAGCATGTAGAAGCTAGGGTTTGCTTCTGAATTCCCAGGATCCAGTAGCATCACAGGGTTCCACCAAGATTCATTATCACAGGTTAATTAAAACAATACTCTGTGTTAGAAAGGGGAAACTTCAGACCCAAATTCTGGAAGGAACCCCCAGCCAGGAGATTTTCAGCTGAGGAATGCTTTAAATTTCCAAAGATTATGTGCACAGTTACATTTCACTGGGTTGAGGGGAAAAGAAATAGATTTAACTAGTGACCTAGATTACAGTTTATATGCTAACCCATTGGGGATCCATCTTGCTGATATCTACCCAGAATGAGTCAACCATAAACCCATAAGCTTATACATTTCAGGTTTATTCTGGGAACATTATCCATTGCCAGTTTTCATCAGGAAGAGTTCTCTACCCCATTCCTTCTTGGTTTCTCTCTTCTCACACAGGTTCTGAGAATAAGGATTATTGTTAGAGAGTTCTCCTACCCAGAAGCCAGGAAGAAGGTAAATTTGTTGCCTCCAAAATACTAAAGCTGAACAGATACCAACCCAGGTTTTTGTCCCTTTTCTTAGGGAGGAATGGATATTGTAGTCCCTCCTTACAATCCACATCTTTATGCAGCACTAAATAGACAGCAGCAATGTAAGCCTTGACCTAAAAGTAGTTCCATGAAGACAATGGCTCTATGGGGGAAAGGATTTGAGAAATGTTACTTTTGACTTATTTTCGTGGAATTTTTTTGACCACGAGGGAATAACGAAGAGGAAAAAGGAAACTAACCTCTGAGTCTACAACATCACAGGCACACTGGTTTCTCTAATTCAGTTCTCACAGCTTTAAGGTGGGTTTTATTCCTATCTCAAGATAATGACACTGAGGCTTCCTAAGTCACCTTACCAAAGTACATCATGTAAGCCACGGAGGTAGACTCAAACCTGAGGCTTATAGTCTTTCCATTTCCATCAAAATCAATACTGGTTAAGCAACTACTACCCTATCTGGAAGTAGGCTCAAAGTTAATATTTCAAGTATATTTAAAACTTCAGATTTAATAAAATTCTAATTGCATAGTGGTTTTGACCAGAAAAGCTCGGTTCAACACAAGCATGGCTACTAAGAATTTTACCTTTTCCTGAAGGACCTAACCTTCATTGTAAGAACTTTCAGAGAGAAGAGGAAAACCATTTGAGCTATTTTAGGATGAAGGTGAATATGCAGCAAACTATAACCTATTTTGGTGCTTTTTGGGAGTATAATCACCATGAACCCAGACTGCATGGAAAACACTGGAAATTACTATTCCTCTAAAAGAGAGAGGCCTGATGGTTCAGAGCACAACTACCCACAATACTCCTCCAACTGGAGCAGCCCATGCCAATTTCCACCTCCCCTCATTGTCCCAGCTGCTCTGTACAAGGCTGAAATGCATATTTTCTCTAGCTCTCCTACCATCTGAGATTCACTGAAATTTGCTTCCCCCCCAATGACGTTTTCTTGGGCTGGGTCCATCATATTCACATTAACTGTCTCCAGTCCAAATTATCTTTAAAAAAAATCTGTATGCCCATATTTGGTACACAGATATTCTTCTCAGTCCTCAGATCATTTCACATAAGTGAGAAACAGGAAGCTTAAGCTTAAGAATGGCTCCTTATTCGCTTAATCATTTCTTACTTTAAGAAAATTTCATCCCCTGAGCCCAATGTTGAAGAGAACACTGAGGATGTTTAATAAGTATTGGGTAGGTGGACTTTTGATGACCAGGAATCTCACCGTCTCAAATTCTCGATCCTTAATTTCTTTGAAAGCTTCAGCAAGGACATCATCTTCAAACCACTCATGAACAAGCTCAGCCCTTGATTTTTTCAAGGTCAGTCTACACAATGCTTCAGAAAGTGCAACCTGCTGGTCATAATCTAGAGATTAAAAAATGGTAGGTTATTCTGAGGTGGGCATAAAGCAAAAGAAAAAAATGGAGTTCTACAGATTAACACTTGTTCTAAGAAATTCCATCTTTGAAGACTGGCATTGTATGTTACAGTTATAGGCAGTATTAAGTATCCTAAAGCACCATTACATAAATTCAGTATTTAACATTAGCAGAAAATCTAAATAGGCCAGCATATAACAATTAAAACATTTCCACATTTTGTGTTTTATATTAAAACACTCATCAAAACAGCCCCAACAGTCTTAATATTACTACAAAAATAAAATCAGAATAAACTGTGATACTTCATGACTGATAAAACATAACATGTTTAAATTTCGAGTAATTTTAAGGATAAAAAATAAGCTGCAACCAGATATGTACAACAGGAGGACATTTATAGAATGCTTTTAAAATATGCGAAGCAATGTATGAAGTAATGAATCACTAAATTCTACTCTTGAAACCATTATACTGTATGTTAACTAAAATTTAAATAAAAACTAGAAAAAATAGTGTATGTGGTTTATGAATACATAGAGGTAGAAGAACATACTTTTGATTGAAAAAACAAATCCTAGGCAAGGATTACCTCTACCATTGGGGAGGAGAATGGGATCAGGGACATGTACACCAGAGTTTTACATGTAACTGGTTTATTTTACTAAAACAAACAAACAAACAAACAACAACAACAAAAGACCAAAAAAACCAAGACCATGTAAATGTGGCAAAATGTTAGAATTTGACTAAGCTGGTTGGTGAGGAAATGAGTATTCATGAATTATTCTTTATGGCTTTCAGCATGCTAAAACTTTTCATAAATTAGAAGTGAAGTGTTCTTCCTATTTTCAACTTGACCATAATTTTTACCCATAGTTCTAAGATGCTCACAAAACCCCCAATTGTCCAGTATGTAATACTCTAATATTTAAAATTCTAAACAATTCTTACCACCCACAGTCAAGATTGTCCTTGCAAGGTCTTTCCTGAAACATTTAGATAAATAGCATTTTACTGTAGTGTACATAAAACTTTACTCTATTGGCATTAAAATTTAAAACCAAGATGCAGGGGTGCCTGGGTGGCTCAGTAGTTGGGCATCTGCCTTCTGCTCAGGTCATGATCCCAGAGTCCTGGGATAGAGCTTCCCCCGCCCCCAACCTGTCAGTCTCTGCTCGGTGGAAGCCTGCTTGTCCCTCTCCCGCTCACCCTGCTTCCATGTCTCTCTCTTGCTGTCAAATAAAATAAATAATATCTTAAAGAAACAAATTTTCACTGACATTTGAAAAAATAAAAATAAAACCAAGATGTATATTTTTTAAAATATAGAGAGAGCACACACATGAACAAAGGAGAGGGGCAGAGGGAGAAGCAGTCTCCCCTCTGAGCAGGAGCCCAACACGGGACTTGATCTAGGACCCTGGGATCATGACCTGAGCCAAAGGCAGATGCTTAACTGACTGAGCCCCCCAGACGCCCCCCCACCAAGATGTGTGTTTTTGAAATTATTTCAAACTCAGCATCAGAATTTCTTAAATGTCAAGAGTATATCTTGACATATATTTCTTAAATGTCAAGAAAAGTTAATGACTTAAAAGCATTTTTTAAAAAACGCTTGAGTTCTTATACATTCAGAGGCAGTATTGCTCCCTGTAAAGGGAATTCAATTGGAGGAAGTCTGAAGATCAACAAATGCTAAGATTCTGGAATTTTATACTCATCTTACCAACTTGCATGAATATATTTTTTGAATAAATCTTTTTAAAAACATAACTGACACCTCAAAGAAATGCTACAGTAGGTGCTGTGAGTCCTTCCAGTGAGCTCTTGAATAACTTTTAAAAACTGGTAATTTTATCATTATAATGTAATAGCTTAACCACATTACATCCAACAACAGATTCCCACATTATATAACAATTTCAGTTAAATGCTAACAAGTATGATACTGGTCTTTTAATGTCTCAAATAACTCCCATTTTAAAAAATAGATTGGCCAAGAAATCTCATAGTTCAATTTCTCATAAACAGATTGCTTTGTTACTATTAAGAAGAAACCTTGCCTTAAAATAGTACCACTACTTTGTGCTTGCAGACTTTATATCTAACCTTAAGTCCAGAACATTCCAGACTTTTTAGAACACACAGTAAGGCAGGACCATACGATTAGTTTGAAAATTTACGAGAAAACATCGGATCAGTTGTTCTCCAATTCTAAATATAACATTAAGAGTAATGATTAATTTAATCTAGTTAGATATTTTTTAGGAAATATTCAGTAGAAACACTGCATCCTGCAAACACTAGTTAAATGAACAAACATGACAGCAGTGGGCCTTATGCTCCCTATCACTTCATTCAGGCCTATAATATGATAGACGTGGTTGCCCTTCCTCTCTTCCATCATGGCTGCAGGTCACATGAATGACGGCGTACCACAATATGTCAATGATGCTGGTTAGTGGCTAGCACGGTAACACATTTAGGTTCGAATTTTAGAACAGGGTGCTGAATTTGCTTTTCATGGCCACACATTACAAACTTACTCTTGAATTTCAATGTCCCAAGAACTACATAATCATAACTAGGCCATCAAAAAACACAAAACCAAAAAATCCAGATTTTTTTCCATTTTTGAAAAGCAATACAAATTCCAATGGTATAGCTAAAAGTTGGTAGATTTTGAGCATTTGCTACTAAGTAACATGGTCATCACTTTCAATGGGTTGCTTGATTCAACCTATATAATAACTATCAAGGATTACAGTTGGCTCCATTTTACAGGTGAGCAAAGAGAGGTGGCAAAACCAGATCTCAGTCTGGTCCAGAGTCTATACCCTTAACAATCTCCTAGGAGTCACTATTTTAACTCACAGTCACAAAGGAAAAAATAACATATAGCCCAAGAAAGCATCTCAGCTCACAAACTTGACAAACTTAGCAAAGTCTAGCTTTTTCCCCTTAGTCCTCCGTCACTGTTAGCTCAGAGCCTGTGCACAGCAGGTGCACAAAGCATTTACTGAAGAAAGTGATGAAGGCATCACGTCTAAGGAGAACAGAGACAGAGGCAGTACAACCAGAGAGCTTTTACCCTTACAGCATCCCATAATCAAGTAAAAGGTCACTTACATAAGACGACTTGGGCCTTCCAACAAAGGGAGTCGTCTTCGCTCTTCCTGAGGCATGTCATGCAAAATGGAGTTCAAAGTTTTCAAAGCCTGGAGACAGGGAAAGTATTTACAGGGAAGAAACATGGAGGCCAATTGAACAACCTTCTCAAAGGCCTTTAGAGCAACTGTTAGCAGATTTGTTATTTGCAACTCACCTCCTGTTGAATCAGATGACTTACAGTCTTTC
This sequence comes from Neogale vison, assembly GCF_020171115.1. NCBI lineage: Eukaryota > Metazoa > Chordata > Mammalia > Carnivora > Mustelidae > Neogale > Neogale vison. Next base: position 133,982,204 of record NC_058091.1, on the reverse strand, counting down.
CTGTCACCAGAAATCCTAAGGTAAATATGAAGGAATCCAAAATCTGCGTTTTCCCTGAAAGCATAATTTTAGAAAAAATCAAACGGATGTGAAGAAGATAAGGAAGTGACTCCCACAAAACAGGAAGAGGCAAAGACTGGAAATGCCATGAGCAGAGAACATTTTAGAAATTGAAACAGTCTGGGCAATAAGACAGGGACAAAATACACTTGCAGTGTTTAGACCTTCATTGAGGAAAGGAGCAGCATACACAAAGTGTGGCTGTGTGTGATTACCTTTTCTCAAACAAAGCTACTTTTTTTTTTTTAAAATCCAGACTGAGGGACAGATATAGAAAGGAGAGCTACTGTAGTTTTGTTGTTTCTCACATTGTATATTTTTCCAAAATAAAAATTTTAAAGATCTTATGCTAACAAAAGCAGGGTTTGAACAAAGTATTGACCTTTATTAAATAGCATTAACTGGAGAAACTTCAGTTATTTTTAAGTCAGTACATAGTGAAAAGAAATTGGTATGTGATTATCCTATTATTAATTATGTATATCAATATTAGCAATATATTATGTTAATAGTATTTATTCTAATACTATTTATTATTAATATTTATTAATAGTTATCAATATTACTATATAATATTGTTTATATATTAATTATCCTGCTTATTACACTATGATTTCATTTATGCACATTAAGATAAAATTACAGTACAGTTATAAAAAGTGAAAACATTTGTGGTATGATCATAACGTTACTTTCATAGGTTCAAAGGCTCAATTTTGATATACAGATTTTTTGGTCACATGTCATATATTCACCCCCCCATAGAACTCATAAGATTGTATGAGCCCCAAACCAGAAAAACAGAAGTTAAAAAAAGATTCATCTTCTATCAAAAAGCCACATTGATACTGCTGGATGATCTCTGGAAATCAGAAGTTTGACTAGGAGCTGTGCCAACAACTTGCCTGCCAGTTTGAAGCTTGAAGATTTCAACACAGCCCAGATGGACAGCAGAGGATCCTAAAAACATTTATGTACCTGTTAATTAGCAACTATCAGGTGTCCTCTCTTTTCATTTACATAGTAAAGAAAACAAATAGAGCCTTACAAAAGGGAAAGAGGAACACTGCCAGGTAGCAGAAAAGGGACTTTGTAAAAAGTGCTTACTTCAGGAAATGAAGATTTAAGAAGCATGTGACTGTTCACAAAAAACTTAAAAGAACATGAATTCTATGGAAGAGTCCCCACCCACAAAGAGCCAGCATAATAACCTGTCCTGAGACACGACATAAAAGCAGCAGTTTTAAAAGTACCTGAGGCATACACGAAAGAGATTGATTTACTAATCTCAGTATGTGAAAGAGGGGCAGGAATCTTTAGGAGACTTCTCCAAGAACAAAAATGTTGGTGGGCACCATTTTTCCTCCTGTCCCTCAGCTTATATAGCTGGACATTTACTAGAGCCAGCAGCTACACGCTCCTCCAGTCTTGCTAGAACCACATGCCCCACCCCCAGTGCTCCCTTACAGACCTGCCCCATCCAACCCACCCGCCTTCACAGCCATCCTTACAAGTGACTCCTACCCCACCACACAATGCAAGGTGCCCCAGTGGGAAACCAGCACCACTCCAAAGAGACGACTGCCCTAGAGAGGAGGAGGAAATAATCCTACACACCAGTTTGCCCACAGTTCTAGAAGCCAAGCCTTTTCACTGATCACAGAGGGAGAAAGCCCTGCCATTAGGTATACTTGCAACAAAAAGGCTGATTGCACATACCTAGTCTGACTGCCATCCTCACCCACCAATGAAAGCCTCTGAGCCATACAGGGAGAAAGGCTGGTCATCTGATACACTCACAGAGAGGCTAATTCCAGACAACCAGACTGACTGACCCTATTCACCTATGAGCCCACAGAGGCCTTACACAGGCCCCTCAATGCTGCATGGATCAAACCCTGCACAGTGTATCCACAGGAGGCAAAGTAGATCTGTGGAGCTTACTGGGCTGAAAACACAGCTAGACAAAACAATAAAGTATATGCATCCCACATAGGATACACCCCAGCTTGTATGGTTCTGATGGCTAGAGGGCATGGCACTACAGGGAACCACTGAACTTCTATACAAAACTTTCAAGCCTAGGGGACACAGCTATTCCTCCTTCCCATATAGAAGACAAAATAAGAAAACAAGAATATGTCCTAAATGAAAGAACAGGACAAAAATCACAGCACAAGAGCTAAAAGAAATGAAGATAAGAAATATGATAGAGAATTCAAAGTAATGGTCATAGAAATATTCACTGGACTTGAAAAGAGTGGATTAAAGTGAGATCAATAAAGATAAAAAATATGAAAAAAATCAGATGAACTCAAGAATCAAAACAAAGCAACAACAAAAAACAAACAACTAGAGGGAATCGATAGTGTATTAGAAGAGACAAAAGAACAGTTTGTGATCTGGAAGACAGGATAATGCAAAAGAAACAAGCTGAACAGCAAAAAATGTAGAAATTGAGAATAGGTTAAGGGAATTCGGCAACATATCAACCATCATAACATTCACATTGTAAGGATCCCAGAAGATAAGAAATGTGTGGAAAACTTATTTGAAAAAAAATATAACTGAAAAATTCCCTAAACTGGAGAAGGAAACAGACAACCAAATCCAGGAAGCACAGAGAAATCCTACAAGATGAACCCATGGAGGTCCACACCAAGACACAAATACTAAAAATGACAAAAAGGAGTCAGAGGATATTAAAAGCAGCAAAGGAAAACCATTACATATAAGGGAGACCTCACAAGGCTATCAGCTTATTTTTCAGCAGAAACATTGTGGGCCAGAAGGTAATGGAATGATATTTTCAAAGTACTAATAGGAAAAAACCTATAACCAAGAATATTCTATCCCACAAGGTTATCATTCAGAATAGAAGAGATAAAAATTTTCTCAAACAAAAGCTAAGACTGTTCATCACCCTTAAACCAGCTTTACAAGAAAGGTTAAAGGGAATTATTTGAGTGAAAAGAAAAGGCCAGGGACGCCTGGGTGGCTCAGTTGGTTGGACGACTGCCTTCGGCTCAGGGCGTGATCCTGGAGTCCCAGGATCGAGTCCCACATCGGGCTCCCAGCTCCATGGGGAGTCTGCTTCGCTCTCTGACCTTCTCCTCGCTCATGCTCTCTCTCACTGTATCTCTCTCTCAAATAAATAAATAAAATCTTTAAAAAAAAAAAAAAGAAAAGAAAAGGCCATTGCTACAAAGTTATAGGAGGACAAAATTCACAAGTAAAACAACTAATTATAGAAGATTCAATTATAATACCAGTTTGTTAACACATTGTAGTAGTACAATCTGCTATATCTACAGAAAAAACAGTCAAGGACAGACATAAATAAGATGATGCAAAATATGTACATAAAACATGGAAGATGGAGTAAAAATTTGGTGCTTTTAGAGTGTGTTCAAACTTAAGTGACTATCAACTTAATAAAGGCTGCTATGACACACAAGATGACATATGCACCTAATGATAATCATAAATTTAAAAACCTCTGATACATATACAGAGAAGAAAAAAGAATCCAAGTGTAACCCTAAAAAAAAGCCTTCAAACCACAGGGGAAGGGCACCTGGGTGGCTCAGTTGGTTGAGCAACTGCCTTCAGCTCGTGATCCTAGAGTCCTGGAATTGGGCCCCGCATCAGGCTCCCTGCTTGGCAGGGAGTCTGCCTCTCCCTCATCCTCTCCCTCATCTTCTCCAAAATAGATAAATAAAATATTAATTTAAAAAAAGAACCACAGGGGAAGAAACCAGAAGATATATAACTAAAAAACAACTGGAAAACAAAATGCCAATACATACTTGTTGATTACTTTAAATGTAAATGGACTCTTACCGTCATAGGGAAGATAGTCTAAGAAAACCCTAAGGTGACTTCCTCCCACAGATATAAATTGTTAACACTCAACAAAGTAAATAACCCAGAAAACAACCTGAACACCAGCACAACGAACTCCACAAAGGTATAGAAGAGGCATATTGGAGAGGATAAGAAGGGTGGAGAGGAAGTAGAGAGCAAAACTGACAGCAGCCATTCATGGCCGGTAGGAGGGAGAAGCCCCAGAAATGAAGGGAGAGAAACATACTATACACCAAGGATTCCCACACAAAAAAGGTGAATTCCCACAATAACAGGGTACACATAACACATAAGGGATATCTAAAGCACCAAGTTCTAGTGAAGAGGGGACGCTGCACCACAGGAAAATATAGGACCCTTCCTTCAAAAGGCTATTGTTTCTACAAGCAGGAGACAGAGCAGACTTTCCAAACACACAAACAGACACAAAATTGGAACATTCCAGTCTCATTTTGTCTAAAGAACAGGAAAAGACTATGAAAAGAGACATAAAGTGAATATAAGTAATATGGCTGATAAATTCAGAGTAAGGATCATAAAATATACAATGGACTTAAGAGCAGAGGATATCAGAGAAACCATTAACAAAAATTAAATACACATACATACACCCCCCCCCAAAATAACAAAAACAAAATAAACAAAAACATGAACCAGAGGAGTGCACCTCGGTGGCCCACTTGGTTAAGTGTCTGCCTTTGGCTCAGGTCATGATCTCAGGTCCCGGGATCAAGCCCTGTCTCAGTCTCCCTACAGGGAGCCTTCTCCCTTTCCTGTTCCCCCTGCTTGTGAGCACTCTAATAAAATCTTAAAGTCAAAATAAAAGAACCAGAAGAGCTCCTGGATGGCACAGTTGGTTAAATGTCTGACTCTGGGCTCAGTTGTGATCTCAGGGTTATAAGTTCCAGTCCTGTGTTGAGCTTTGTGCTCAGCATTGACTACGCTTGTGACAATCTTTCCCTCTCCCTTTACCCTCCCCTCACTGTGCACATGCACGCTTTAAAATAAATCTTAAAAGACAGAAGAACCAGAGATTAACACAATGAGGCTAAAAATATACTAGATGAAATAAATCAGCTAAAGAAAGGAAAGGAGTGAATTAACATGAAAGATGGTAATAATGGAAAGTAATCCAACTGAGCAGGTGAGAAAAAATTAGGCAAAATGAGAATTGACTTAGGGAGCTCAGTAATCCCATCAAAATCACATTAAGGGATCTCAGAAGGAGATGAACAAAAAGGGGGCAGAAAAATCTATTTGAAGTAGAGCTGAAAATTTCCCTAATCTGGGCAAGGAAACAGATGTCCATATCCAGGAGGCATAGAGCCTAAAAAACAAAAACAAAAACAAATTTTAAAAATCAACCCAAAGAAGTCCACCCTAGGACAGCAGTTAAAAATGGCAAAATGCAGTGATAAAGAGAATTTTAAAAGCAGCAAACTAGTTATATATGTTTGAGGGGAAACACACACACACACACACACACACACACACAAGCCAATCTTTCAGCAGAAAACTTCTAGGCCTGAAGAGAATGATATGATGTATTCAAAGTGCTGAAAGGAAAAAAATCTGTAACCTGGAGCTAGTTCTTTGAAAAAGATCAAAGAAATTGATAAACCTCTAGCTAGACTCACAAACGGCAACACAACAGCAACAAAAATCCTTCCATACCTAAAGTCACAAGTGAAATAATCCACACCACAGAAATACAAGAGATTTTAAAAAGTGTATGCCAACAAACTGAACAACCTAGAAGAAATGGGTAATTCCTAGAAACATAACCTTCTAAAACTGTATCAGGAAGAAGTGGAAAATTTGAACAGACTGATTACCAGCAATGAAACTGGATCAGTGATCAAAAAATTCCCAACAAACAAAAGTCCAGGACCAGATGGCTTCACAGGAGAAGCTACCAAACATTTAAGAAAAAAAAAAAACAGGGTACCTGGGTTTCTGGATTTCAGCCCAGGTCATGAACTCAGGGTTGTGACACTGAGCCTGGCGGTGGGCTCTGTATTGGGCATGAAACCTGCTTAAGATTCTCTCCACCCACCCCTGCTGCCATCTTTCCTTTTCTTCCTCCTGTGCTTCCCCCTCCCCAACATTTAAAAAGTGAGGGTGTATGGAGAAAAGTTAATACCTTTTCTTCTCAAACTATTCTTTAAAAAATAAATAAATAAAAAGGAGAATTCCAAGTTCATTCTATGAGGCCAACATTTCCCTGATCCCAAACCCAGAGAAAGATACCACATACACCCACAAGAGTGAACAAACCAATTATCTCTAATACAAGAAGTTTAAAAAAAATTAGCAAAGAAAATAAAAACCACAGATACATTAAAAAAAAAAAAAGTCACTCACCCTGATCAAGTGAAATTTATTCCTGGGATATAAGGGTGTTTCAGGGTCACAAATAAATGAAATATAAAAGAACATTTTAATAGACATTGTCCTTTGTCAAATGTTTGTTCTATATCTGTTCATGATTAAAACCCTCAAGAAAGTAAGTTTGGAGGGAACATAACTAAGGTCTTTTATGAAAAACCCACAGCTAACATCATTACTCAATGGGGGAAACAGAGCTTTTCCCCCTAAGGTCAGGAACAAGGCAAAAATGCCCACTGTCTCCTTTTATTAATACTGGAAGTCCTAGCCCCAGCACTTAGACAACAAAGAAATAAAAAGACATCCAAATTGGTAAGAATGAAGTAAAACACATTATTTGAAGATGACCATATTCTATATAGAAAACCTAAAGACTCCACCAAAAAACTAGAACTGATAAAGGAATTCAGTAAAGTTGTAGGATATAAAAGTCAATGTACAGAAGTCCACTGCATTTCTATACACCAATAAAGAAACAAGAAAGAAGAAACTTTAAGAAAACAATCCCATGGACAACTGCACCAAACAAAATACTTAGGAATAAACTTAACTAAAGAGGTTAAGAACTATACTCTGAAAACTAAAAAACATTGAGGAAAGAAATTGAAGAGGGCACAAATAGGAAGATAATTCATGCTTATAGATTGGAAGAATATTAAGACGTCCATAGTACCCAAAGCAGTCTACGGATTTAATGCCATCCCTATCAAAATAATAACGGCATTTTTCTCAACTAGAACAATTCTAAAATTTGTATTGAACCACATGAGATCCCAAATAGCCACAGCAATCTTGAAAAAGCTGTATGTAGCACAATGCCAGTTTCCACATTATAATATAGTAAACAAAAAAGTATGGTACTAGCACAAAAACAGAGACATAGATTAACAGAACAGAAGAGAAAGTCTAGAAACAAACCCATGATTATATGGTTACTTAATCTTTGACAAAGCAGGAAAGACTATTCAATGGGAAAAAAGATAGTCTAGTTAGTCTAGTCTTTTCACCACATTGTGCTGGGAAAACTGGGCAGCTATATGCTAAAGAATGAAATCATATTACTTTCACCATACACAAAAATAAACTCAAAATGGATTCAAGACCTAAATTTGAGATCTAAAAGCCATTAAAACCATAGACAAGAGCAGAGGTGTTAAGGTCTCTGACATCAGCCATAGGTTTGTCTAGATAGGTCTCCTGAGGCAAGGGAAACAAAAGCAAAAATAAACTTCTGGGACTTCATCAAAATAAAAAGCATCCCTACAATGAAGGAAGCAGCCAATGAAACTAGAAGACAACCTGCTGAATGGAAGGAGTTATTTGCAAAAGACATATCCAGTAAAGGGTTAGTATTCAAAATATGTAAAGAACTTATAGAACCCAACACTGAAGAAATAACCTAATTGAAAAATGGGCAGAAGACATGAACACGCATTTCTAAGACAACATGCAAATGGCCAACTGATACATGAAAAGATGCTCACATCAATCATGAAAAAATGCTCCATGTCACTCATCAGGAAAGTACAAATCAAAACTGTAACGAGATGTCACCTGTTGGAATGGCTGAAATCAACAAAAATCAACAAAGCAACAAGTGTTGGCGAGGATATGGAGATAAAGGAACTCTCTCGTACTGTTGGTGGGAACACGAACTGATGCAGCTGCTGTGGAAGACGGTATGGAGGTTCCTCAGAAACTTCTACGAGCCAGTATTCACACTAGTGTGTATTGAGCCAGAGAATACAAAAACTCTAATTTGAAGGATGTACCCCTATGCTTACAGTAGATTTACAAAAGCCACTTTATGGAAATTGCCAAAGTGTCCTCCGATGAATGGAAAAAATGTGGCATGTGTATGTATGTGTATATATATATATGTATACACAGAGAACAGATTGTTCAGCCATAAGAATGAAGTTGTGCTATTTGCAACAGTATCTAGAGAGTAAAATGCTAAACAAGATAATCCAGCCATAGAAAGACAAATACCATACGATCTCACCCCTATGTGGAATTTAACAAAGAAAAAAAACCCACAAACCAAAAAATAGACTCTTAACTACAGAGAACAAGCAGATGGTTATCAGAGGGGAGGTGGGCAAGCAGATGGGTGAAATAGGTGAAGGGGATTAAGAATATACTTATGGTGAGCACTAATGTATAAAATTGTTAGATCACTATGTTGTACACCTGAAACTAATATAACACTATGTTAACTATATTGAAATTAAATTTTTTTAAAGGATTTTATTTATTTATTTGACAGAGAGAGATCACAAGTAGGCAGAGAGAGGAGGAAGCAGGCTCCCGGCTGAGCAGAGAGCCCGACGCGGGACTCGATCCCAGGACCCTGAGATCATGACCTGAGCCGAAGGCAGCGGCTTAACCCACTGAGCCACCCAGGCGCCCTGAAATTAAATTTTTTAAGAAGGGAAGAAGCTGAAAAAATTTTAAAAAACTAACATTCACAAATTTTCAGGGTACCAAAAAAAAAAAAATCAATATATAGAAATCTGTTGTGTTTCTATATACAAATAATGAACTAGTAGAAAGACTAAGAAAATAATCTCATTTATAATTGCATTACAATATTTAGGAATAAGTTTAATCAAGGAAGTGATAGACCTATACTTTAAGAACAGTAATACATTAATTTAAAAAAAAACCCATTGAAGATACAAATAAATGGATATGCCATGCTCTTGAATTGAAATAATATTGTTTAAATGTCCATACTACCCAAAGTAATCTACAGGTTCAATGCAATTCCTAGCAAAATACCTATGGTATTTTTCACGGAACCAGGACAAATAATCCAAAGATTTGTATGGAACCAAAAAAGGTACCAAATAACAAAGCAAGCTTGGGAAAGTAGATGGAGGTATCATGCTTCCGGATTTCAAACCATATTACAAAGCTACAGTAATCAAAGCAGTATGGTATTACTAGCACAAAAATATATACCTAGTGCAACAGAACAGAGGCCAGAGAAACTCCTACTCATCTAGTCAATCTACAACAAAAGAGGCAGGTATATACAGGGCAGATGTCGGTGAGGATGTGGAGAAAAAGGAACACTTGTACACAGTTGGTGGGAACGAAAACCAGTACAGCCCCTCTGGAGAACAGTATTCCTTGAGGAACAGGTTCCTCAAAAAATTACACATACCATTTTGATGTAGTCATTTCACTACTAGGTATTCACTCAAAGAAAATGAAAACACTAATTTGAAAAGATATAGGCACCGCTATGTTTATAACAGCATTATTTGTAACAGCCAAGCAACGGGAGAAACTCAAGGGTCCATCAGTGGATGAATGGGAAAATAAATGGTAGATACTATGGACTGGAACTCAAACATAAAAAGAGGAGATCTTGCCATTTACAACACAGATGGACCCAAGGGCATTAACGCTAAGCAAAACAAATCAGAAATCCATGATTTCACTTCTATGTGGAATCCAGAAAATAAATGTACAACAACAAAACGGATTCTTAAATGCAAAGGACAAAGGTGATTGCCCGAGGGGAGGTGGGTGGGAGATGGGCAAAAGAGAAGAAGGGGATCCAGAGTTACAAACCTCCTGTCACAAGTCAGAGATGAGAAGTACAGCCGGAGGAGTGCTAACAACCCGAACTCCATCTCTGGCCTCCGACTCCGTGTCTGGTTTGTATTCACGCCGTGACCTGCCTCGGGGCTCCATGCTCCATGGAGAAGGGGTGTCCTGACTGGAATGCGCAGTCTCATTCTGACTGACCGTCCCTTAAGTAAGGCCCAGAAACCCCCACTGCAGGGAACTCGTACAGATCTTTGGTGCACAGCTGGTATGGCTTGAGATAACTACCCTTGACCTGACCACCATGCTCCTCACACTATACAGGCTGCGGATTAAGGTCTGGACTTGGCAGCGAACAGCTGCCTAGCTCGGGGATCATTGGTCTGCTCCATCCCACCCACCCCATCAGTAAGTTATCCTGAATATAGCTGTGTAAACAGTACAGAAGCCTTGCTTCTTTCTTTGGTCTTAGAATGCCTTCTCAGAGAGTATGAACAATATTGCAATAATGTTATAAGAAGACAGAGCATTAAGTCATGTACCTAATTGTCAGATGGCTATGTTGTACCCCCAAAACTCTAAGTCAACTGTACTTACGTTGAAACTTTTTAAAACATTGACAGAGAGAGAGAGAGAGAGAGAGAGAACTTGCACAAGCGCATAAGCAGGGGTACCAGCAGAGAGGGAGGAAGCAACGGACGCCCCACTGAGCTGGGAGCCCCATCCAGGACTCCATCCCAGGACCCTGGGATCATGACCTGAGGCAAAGACAAACACTTAACCAACTGAGCCCCCCAGGTGTCCCGCATTAAAAATATTTAATACAAAAATAAAATGGACCTCAGGCAAATCAAGACATACTTTATAACAAAATCTGTTACTACAGGACAACCCGGGGTAGGGGGTCAATAAAGCCAAGTACTGAAACATGTTTTACTTTTATATGTTATTTAGATGAATATTTATACCAGAATATTCTAATAAATAGTCAATTTAGTTATAAATATACTTACCTTTACTACTACTCCTGGAAATAATCTAGAAAGAAAAAGAAAGCTTGTATTATTTTATAAACCATTATCAACTGTAACATTAATTCATTAGACCTGATATTTCTCTAATAGGCAGGAGTGGACTTTCATTAGTAGGAAATAGAAAGAAATCCTATCTGACCTTCAGTCACTATTAAAGTCAGCTGATCTCCCTGAAATAGTTGAATAATGTATGCATGAAAAGAAATCACTTTTTTCTATAGCACTGGTTATATATGGTTTCTTTTTCATGTATTTTAATAAAATATGAGAGTATTGGCAAAACCCACATCTTAGAAAACAAGTTTTATAAATAACTTGAAGATTCTGCCAATTACCAATGGTCTCTGTCCTTGCTTCCTTACCAAGGCTGTGTCAAAGAAGTCTTCCAGAACATCAGTCAGGGATGTGTCGGACGCTGACTCTGCCATGGTCAGAAATGCGGTTGTTTTTTCAAACCAGGAAACCATGTACACAAGAGAAGAAACAATGATGGAACTTTCTGTGACCGTGTAACTACTGTCTATTCAATAAAGTTTCATAAATCTTTTACCAGAACAGAATAGTTTTAGAGACTGGTTTCTAGAACATTTCAGGTAGACCTCTAAGGCCTCCATCTAGAATCAAGTCCTACTGCTAGAGGGTTGTACCAGTATGTTCTCAGACACCGGCAAGAGTTGGCCAGGATTGATGCCAAAAAGTCCTATATAGGGGCTAGTGATTAAAGATTAAGAGATAAATGGTCCTCCCCAACACAGCAGCAATTCTTATCATCTAGGAGGCTGCAGAAAAACTATTCAAAGAATATGCAGAATTTGGAAAGTGCTCCAGAAGTAAGTTAGTACAGTATAGATGCTTCAGGCCAATCTTCTGCCAAAAGCTTCCAGCTGATTGGAGATTTGTTTTCCTGTAGGAACGTATATCCACGTTCCTAATAAGTTGCTAGGATTGGTAGGATTTAAAGTAAACTCATATAAACCCTCCTAGAATGTTTACTCAAAAAAGGGGAGGGCCATCTTTAGACCATTTTGGCTTATAAAAATAATCCTGTGAGCATAGTTTGACATTTTCAATTGAACACGTAGTAAGAAGAGTTCGTAATGAAAAAATCTTAGAGGAGGGAGCCTTAGAAACTTGGTTCACTTTGGAGCCAAGAACCCAAAGCAGCCCAGCTGGGGACCATGGACAAACCAATCCATTGGCAACCTTAACTGTACATTAGGAAAACCCGGAGAGCTTTGAAAGCCCTGATGCCTGAGACCCATCACAGACCCAGTACATTGCTCTCTCCGGTGGGAGGACCCACAGAGGGCTTTTTAAAGCTCTCCAGGGGCTTCTAATGCACAGTGAGGGGGAAGGGCCACTACGGAGTTCTTTGATCTCAAACCAGGCAAAGATTTGTACTAGATTGAACCATCCACCCTCTGAAGCAAACTTTTCTCCAACAGCTTAAGGGAAGGGGATAAAAAAAGCCTTCCATACAGTGGAACTCACTGCTAAGGCGGTATTTCCCCCTTCCTATAGTCCTACTCTGAATTGTATGCTTTTAAGTATGTTTGTCATGATTCCATTCACCACCCTAAATCCTATTCCTCTCTCAGCACACCAGAATATGTTGAGCAGAGATTCAGAGAAGCGAGGGCAGTGCCACATTTTTTATTAAGACTTGGGATTAGAAAATCACTCTCTGGACCCAATTCTATGCCATGATCATACATATCCCTACAGCTGTGGGATTACCAGAAACCAGACAAAAGAGTTATTTACAGATGTACTAGGTGCTACTTATACAGACAAGTTGCTTAATTCTCCAGGATCTTAGGGTACGGGACTAAATAGGTTCCTTTCCACAGGAAATTCTTACTCTGGGGAGAATAATTTCTCAGTGCCTTTTGAGTTGACCTGCAAAACTAATCAACTTTAGAAGTATAGAATCTAGAGGCGCCTGGATGACTCAGTGGGTTAAGCCTCTGCCTTCGGCTCAGGTCATGACCACATGGTCCTGGGATAGAGCCCAGAATTAGGCTCTCTGCTCAGCAGGGAGCCTGCTTCCCCTTCTCTCTCTCTGCCTACTTGTGATCTCTGTCAAATAAATAGAAAAAAGAAAGGATAGAACCTAGTATCCCATCCACTTTAACAGTATCAATCTATTTTTCTTTGGCCAAAACTTACATGAAACAGAACAGGCTTTAGAATGTGCCTAAGTTCTGGTTCTCAAATTTCCATCGCCAAGCAGAATTCCAACAGAATATGGAAATTTCCATTTGATTTCAAAACTCCAGTGGAAATTTGATCTGATCCTTTAAATCTTGGAGGTTGTTTTTTTTTTTTTTAAGATTTTATTTATTTGACAGAGATCACAAGTAGGGGGTGGGGGAGCAGGCTCCCTGTGGAGCACAGAGCCCAAATGCAATGCGGGCTGGATCCCAGGACTCTGGGATCATGATCTGAGCCTGAAGGCAGAGGCTTAACCCACCGAGCCACCCAGGCACCCCTTGGAGGGGTATTTTTAAAATCTAAACAGAAAATCAGGTTGGGACAGATCCCAACTTATCTTCCCCTGCCCCAGAACAAAACAAAACAAAAAACCAATCAGCTTAGGGTTCCAAGTCACGGTGGGGGGGGGGGGGCTGTATATCCTGTTCCCCTTCCTTTGAAGTGGTTTTACCCCCTCTTCCCCATCTCCTGTCATTTGTGTAACTATATGAGGGAGCTAGGAGGCACTATGTGCAAAATGAAATATATAGTTTACCTAAGCAAAATCCTTAGATCCACCCCACCCCCACCCCGCATCCTCCAAAGGGTTTTAAAATCCCTGAGAGGAGTTAGGGAAAGCCTGGTGTTTATTTGCTCTTCCCTCAACCCCCAGAGGAGGCGGTGCCACATAGTTAGAGTCATTTTAAAGTTTGAAGAAAAAAAAAAAAAAGAGGGAAGTGGTAGAGCACAGGGAGATTTCCCTGAGCCAACCTGGTCTTTTTTCAAAAACGGATATTTTTAAAATTATGTATGGTAATATACAATATGTAATCACACATCATATCAAGATAGAGAACATTTCCATTCCATAAACTTTCCCAGGGCTGCTCTCTCGTCACGATCACCACCAGTGTTAGCCACTATTTTGTCTTCTAGAACCATAGGTTCGTTTAGCCTTGAATTGCATATGAATAAATCATATTCCATATACTCATCTATGACCACTTTAACTTTTTTTATTGTGTTATATCACCATAAAATACATCATTAGTTTTGGATGCCGTGTTCCAAGATTCGTTGTCTATGTCTAACACCCAGTGCTCCAGGCAATACATGCCCTCCTTAATACCCACCACCAGCCTCCCTCATGCCCCCCAAAACCTTGCTTGTGTCTCAGAGTCCACAGTCTCTCATGGTTCCTCTTCCCCTCCGATCTCCCCCAATTCTCTTTTCCTTTCCGTCTCCTAAGGTCCTCCACGTTATATGGTCCACAAGTACGTGAAACCCTAAGATAACAGACTTTCTCTGCTTCCTTGAGCAGGGGCCTTGCTAATCTCCTATCATTCCAATTTTAGCATATGTGCTGAAGCGAGCGTGCCAACCTGGTCTTCCTGAACGTCAGGTACTAGAGTCCAGAGAGTTGGGGGGGGGGGGGAGATTTTGAAACCAGCCAGATCATGCTTCTGCCTATCTTCCCTCATCTCCTCACCAACAAATCAACATCTAAAAGGGTTGCAAAGTCTGCTCATGAAAAGAGGGATATAACAAGAGATTTAATAAACTCTGTTTTGCTTCCAGATACCGTTGTCAAAGCATAATAGTACCCTCTGGTTAATCCCTAAAACACAGAATAAACAGTCACAACTGCCTGAATTAGAATAAGCATTCTAATAAGTATTTTTACTCTTTGTTTTCTCAGATTCAACTGAGTTTCACAGTTGGAAAAATAGGCTGTGGCAAGGGGAAGTTTTTGATCATTTATCCAAAATCAGTCTTGTTACTCCTGTCTCTTAAAATAGCTTTTAGAGCCTTTGAGTGGAGGGGCATGTAATAGTTACTCCTGACTCAGGCTATATTCAAGTGAAATTCACTAAAATAATTAAAACCTGCGACTACAACATTGGCTGGTCAAGGGGAGAAGAGGGAAGGTCGGGCTCATCCCTGCAGACCCCCAGAGCACGCAGCACATATACAGACAACCTGTCCCGAACTTCATGCTTGCTGATAAAGGCGGTAGGTATCCCTACCAATTTTCCAAGTTTGATTGCAAAGGAACAAACTACCAAACTAGATAACTGGTTTCATTCCAGTTCTTTAAATGACTCAACGCCATACAAAATTAAAACAAGACCCTTATCTTTGGGATCAGTCCCTGCTGGATCAGCAAAGGCTCCTCTTCTTTGAGGCCGTCAATGAAGAATCGTTGAAGACATTTCAGCAACAGCGCAACATGTTGAAATTCATTTTTCTCCAGTTGCTGAGTATTAGACCACACAAAGTTAAAACCTTACAATGAAAATTATTAAGGGAGTGGATCCTAAAAGTTCTCAGCACAAAGAAATTTTTTTTTAGGTTTTAAGTAATCTCTATTCCCGACATGGGGCTCGAACTCATGACCCCTTGCTTTTCTGCCTCAGCCAGCCAGGTGCCCTTCATCACAAGGAAATTTTCTATTTTGTATCTATGAGATGACAGATGTTAAATAAACTTGTTGTGGTCATCATTTCCCAATACGTGTCAGTCACAGCACTATATCATACCCCTTGAAGTTATAGCACTAAGGGTCAATTATACCCCCAATAAAACTTGGGGGGTGGGGAAGCATTCAGAATAATCACACATTGGTATTCTCCCTCCCCCACACACACACAATCAACTTTACTTGCCTTATTTATGGATCTGTCAAGATAATAGAATACAAGATGATTGTATTTTTGAGGAACGCGGCTTTCTCTCTGTTGAAAATACTCTTTTATTTTCTGAAATCCTTTATCATGGAAAGCATCCATAATAAGTGATTGAAGCTGGAAAGTTGAATAGTTGGCAAATTATTTCCCCCCCAAGAATATTTGTTTCATAGTCCTATTTCTATCAATAATTCAGTGTGGAATTAATAGAGGATAAGTGTAGTTCTATCTTGAACAGTATATCATTTAGCCAATCATTGCAAGCGGTCTTAAGCCAACAAGCTCAAAACCTGGTTTGTGGACCACCAGCAGCATGGCCATCACCAGGGGACTGATTAGGAATCAGAAACACCGGAAGGGGGGGGGAGGGCTTCACCAAATTGCATGCTAAGTTGGAGAGCCACTGACTTAGAACTACACTTCAAGTCCAGATATCTGTGGGAGAAGAGACTTTTTCCTTATTAAGGTTAGAAATTCTAAGACCCTAAAAACGCAAATTATGAGGAACACAAATGACAGAATTTGAAGAAAATGAATTTCACAATCACAGGTTGTTGACTAAGTATGTGAATGGTCATAAAGAGTGAAATTTTTTCCACCTGAACATCAGCCAAGACCTACTTCTAAATACAAGCATTTGAACAGACCCTTAAGTATCTGTACTCTGAAGATAGGATTTTTTTCCATTTTTATAAAATTTTATTCTCAAAGGTTAAATTACCAATATACAATTTTTTAAAGATTTTATTTGACAGAGAAAGAGAGATCACAAGTAGGCAGAGTGGCAGGCAGAGAGAGAGGGGGAGAAGCAGGTTCCCTGCTGAGCAGAGAGCCCTATGCAATGTGGGACTCGATCCCAGGATCCTGAGATCATGACCTGAGCCAAAGGCAGAGGCTTAACCCGCTGACCCACCCAGGCTCCCCTACAATATTATTTTAGTAAGGAGTTATTTTACTATATACAGCTCCGAATTCCGCATATTCTTAGTACTGATTTAAAAGGAAAGATACCATTTGAAATTAAACATGTGAACAGAATATTTTTACGTGAAACTTTTGTGCCCAGAGTGTTCCACTGATGTTCTCACATAATCCTTACCACCACCCTGAAAGGACAGATTCTTTATCTGGGGAGATTGAAAGGCTGGGAAAGGTTAAGAACTTTCATGAGATTGCCCAGCTGCGATTTACACTCAGACTCTCAGATGCTCAAGCCTCTGCCTGCTTGAGACTCCACTTGGCTTCTGTGCACTCAGAATAATTCCAAACCCTTTGCCTTGGTCTTCAAGGTTCTGCAGGATTTGATCTGTCAACTTCTTCTGCCTGACTTCCCTACTAATAAGTCAAAAACAAAAATAACAACAAAGTTAAATTACATTAAATTTTTTTAACTCAAATTCTGCCTTCCCTCAGGGCCTTTGCACTGACTGTTCTATGCCTAGACTGCTTCTTCCTGCCACTTTCTACCTGGCTGGCTCCTTATCACCCTGTGATCTCAGCTTCATTATCACCTTTTTAGGTCAGTCTTCCAGGACTAACTCAAGTAAGGCAAGTGCCTCTGCTCTCCACTCTCCAGGATGATCTCCTCTTTCTTTCCTTCCTACACCTTTCCTTTGGTCAGTGACCTATTTCTTTGGCTTTCCACCAAGCTGTAAGCTCCATGTGGGGAGGAATTGTATGTTTTGTTCAATACTGTTTACCTAGAATACTACCTGGCCCAAGATAGTTCAGACTAAGATATTGGTAGGGTAGTCGAAGGTATGGTAATGAACTGAATATGAGACTAGGGAAGAGGAAGGAACAAAGATTTCTCTCTGCCTCTGGCTTGAGCAACTGAGAACTTTTGTGCTGATAGCCAGCAATCACAGAACTAGGAAGAGGGCACGCACAAGCGCGCGCATGCGTGCGCGTGCACACACACACACACTCACACACACCCCGCTCTCTCCCTCCCCACCCAGCAAAAAATAAACTTGATCTTTACATAGAAAGCGTTGGGGGCAAGTCCACTCCTAGGGTCTTCCTTCACAGACTGCAAAGGACCTTCCTCTACCTGTGTACAAAAAGATTGTTTTTAAAAATGCCTCCAAGAAATGAAGCTCAAGTTTTAAAAATTAAAGTAATGAAGCATCATAGGGTCATTCCGAACAAGAACTTTGTTGACTTGTGCCACTGATTATAGGTCTAAGTAACATACTACTTAGAAATAATTGAACTTTCTTCGGTATTAGAACAACTACAGACTATCACAAATAGCAAAGCAAACATCGTTGTCATCACCGTCACACAAAATAGACAAACTCTGTAGTGACAGCTATAAAATAGAAAGCTTTGGTTAAATGAACCATTTTTAGAATGAGAGCTTATAAAATGAAGTTTTGGAAAGTGTGTTTCAAGCCCAGTCGTGAGATGGAGCTCTAGGTTGCTTTTGGACTTCAGTGAATTTTAAACACTCCTCCAGGACTTTAACCGCAACTGCCAGGATCAAATATTAACAACAGCCACAAGAGAATTCACAAGACATTTAACTTGTCTTGTGATCGTTATGATGAGGGAGCAGGAGGCTGGCTGAGGGGGGAGCAAGGGCTGGCGCCTTGCACCCCCTCTCCACCCACTCCCCTTAGTAATATGTATGACATTCCTCAGGCACCCCTGACTGCCCTAAAAGAACAAATGGTTATATTGCAGAAATCACAGTCCTGTAAGGCAGGAGTCTCCCTTTATTTGCAAATGTCCTTGAGATTTACAAACAAAGAAGTTACCTTATCAATAGCCCAGTTTCCAAGGACACATAACTCAGTTTCTCAAGCCCTAATGCCACCCTCCCCTCCATAAGAAACCAAAGGAGGCGGAGGTAAAAAGAAAAGTAAATAAAGTTAAATTTCTTCTAAACCTAAGTCTCACTAACAAGGACGCCTGATAGCAGGAATGTCACATTCCACCAGGAGACTCCCAATTTTCTTTATGTTAGTGCCTCATTAGAGGGAAAGTGGCCTTGGCTTGATAGTAACCAGGCCTTCAATATCCTGATAGTATTCTTTGTCCCAATAGCCCTCCTGAACAGCCCTTTGTCCTCACCTACCCAACTCCTGAGTATATAACCAGCCACTCCTCACAGGCCCAGGGCAGCCGCATCTCTGCCTGCCCACGGGTCCTGTCCCCGTGCTCTAATAAACCACCTTTTTGCACCAGAGACGTCTTAAGAATTCTTTCTTTAGCCGTCGGCTCCGAACCTCACCCCACTGAACCTCACCTAGGTTCGAGAACTTCATCAGTTACACCTTTTCCTCAAGAGTAATCCCTGGGTCTGCCCCTTGGTTTTCACAACACATTATGCTACATTAATTAACAGCATCTCATCTGCTCACTTCACTCCAACAATTATTTAAAAGTATAATACACAAAAAAATAAACTTCAAATATCTCCTAAAGATATGGTTTTTGTTTTTTAATCTAGCTTGGGCTCACAGTCCTACTTCTATATGGACTTGAAAAGATCCTTGAATGTCAGCACGTGTTACAATATTATTTACAAATATGAAAAGTTGGGTCAAAGACCCAAATGCAGACTTAACTATTTTTTTCACCAGCAGTGATTCCAGTTAAACGAATGTTAGAAGTGGGACCACTGGTGGGACCGCGGACCTTTTAGGGACCTTGATCTACGGCGCGGGTAGCCCGAGTCCCCGCTTGGTCCCTACACTTGGGACCGCAGGTCTGAGCCCAGATGGGTTAATGTCACTGCACGGTCTACGCAGTAGCAGGGGCTGGGGAAACGCGGCCGCAAATTGAGAAGAATGATTTGTTGGCCTCTAAACATTAATTCTCCAGTTTCCTCTTCCATGGGCAAGGGACCAGAGGTTTCTATCCTGGCTGGTTCCCTCGCTGAAAGCTCCGGATAAACTCTAAGCAAACCTAAGGGGGTGGAAGGGGTCAAGGGTCCGCAGCCCCCATCTCCCCTCCAGCTCTTCCGCCGGCGTCAGGGCACGGTAGCAGGTGCCGGGTCCCGGGGGAACACGCCAGCCTCTGCACCCAGAGCCCGACGGACCACACATCCGTGCGCCCCCCGTCCTGAACCGCAGAGAAAGGGCTCAGACTGAACCCCGATCCTCCCAGCCCCACTCACCGCCTGCATCCCGAGGCTCCCGGCCCAGAGCGCGCCTCCCTCGGGCGCCGCGCTCAGCCTGGTGCAGTTCTGCGGCCCGAAACCGCGGCGAGCCGGGCTCCCCCACGGCGAGGGCCCGGGGAGCCTCGGGGCTTTGAGCTCCAGACCTCGCCGGGACGCTAACCACTTACCCCGCACCTGAAATGTACCCCGCCCTTATATGAGACGCAAGATACCCTCGCGAGTGATGAGCATTCGTGGTCGGGCCACCTGGGCGCGCACGCACACCTGGAAGCGGTTCCTCCGAGGCTGTGAACACCGTCGCGGAAACACTCTTCCTTTGCGGAGCTCCAAACCGACAGATATTCCCTCTGTGGAAGCCGCAGTTTTCTCTCCGCCTTCAGCTGCCGGCTGAGCTGTTTTTGGTCTCTGGATACTGATAGAGACAAAAACTGGAGTTTCCCCAATAGGAAGCAGATTTGCACCTGAAATTGTGAGAATATTCCTGACTTCACAAAAGAAGGGCTGCCCCACACCCCAATAACATGGTCTTCTCTGTCAAAACCAAAACCAAACAAAACGGGGTGGGGGGAGGGGGAGCAAACAAATAATTTCATCCACTCGCCTTTCCTACCTACTTCATTTAACCCAGCTGGAGTGTGTGCTAATGACCAGGTTTTCGCCCTTAAGTAGCCTGTTTATGTGGACACGGTGGCAAAATAAATTGGACTGCGGTTTTTTGGTTTTTGTTTTTTTTTTAAGCAAACAAATATGGGGCACCTGGGTGACTCAGTGGGTTGAACCTCTGCCTGCGGCTCAGGTCATGATCCCAGAGTCCTGGGATCAAGCCCCATATCGGGCTCTCTGCTCAGCCTGCTTTCCCCCCCTTTCTCTCTCTGCCTTCCTCTCTGCCTACTTGTGATCTCTGGTCAAATAAATAAATGAAACCTTTTTTTTTTTTAAACACCACTAAGATCTAAACTTTCCTTGTGTAAAAATCAATTTGTGTTATGATTACCAACTATGGGTATTTCATGTCAAGACATTTACAGAACATACCTGTTTGCATCAAATTAAGACCTAACCGATCCAGAATCTCTGCTAGTCAACCCAGGTCAGCACACACACCTGACTTCCGTTCAAAATGGTACTAATTTCAAAGATCATGATGTCTGTTTCCTGGGCAATACCATGTAAATATACTTACCTTAATTTCCTGATTTTTCACCCAAGCCTTGCAAATGCAAAGGCTTCTGCCTTTGCTTTTTAATTAATGAGCTTTTACTGTATCAAAATAGTAATGAAGGAAGAGCCAGCTATGAATATAAAGTTGTTCTGAATCAAAGAAAATACTAGCACAGGAAAAAAATAAATGGAAGGATAGTAACAATAATCAAAATACAGTTTAAGTGCATTTGACTTTACAAAATCAAATAATATAATGAGAATACAATAAAATATAATAAAATTACAGTTTGCTTAATAATAGGCAAAAACTTGATAATCAATTATTTACAGAATTGGGGGGGGAACATATCCTTCCAAACTATAGGGTTGTTAATGCATTCAAACTTTCTGGAGAAATGTAAGACAACATTATAGAAAACACAACTATTTTTTATTTTTATTTTAAAAATTTCACTTTTTAATTTTTTTTTAGGGAGGCTCCACACCCAACCTGTGGCTTGAACTCATGACCCTGAGATCTAGACCTGAGCTGAGACTGAATCAGATGCTCAACCAACAAAGCCACCCAGGCAGCCCCTCCCCACCGTAAGCTTATTTTACTAAAACGTTTTACTGAGACATAATTTTAGAGCAATTTGGAACTAAGATTTTAATTCTTCTGAAACTAATAATGGGAGAGACTCAATGACATTTCTTTAGAGACTAGAATCCATTTAGAAAAAAAAGGTATATAATTAATTTGTTTGGGTTTAACATTAAAAATTGTTGTGTTTTACATTTTTTAAAAGATTTTAGGGGCGCCTGGGTGGCTCAGTGGGTTAAAGCCTGCCTTCAGCTCGGGTCATGTTCTCAGGGTCCTGGGATAGAGCCCCACATCCGGCTCTCTGCTCATCCGGGAACCTGCTTCCCTCTCTCTCTCTCTCTCTCTCTCTCTCTCTGCCTGCTTCTCTGTCTACTTGCCATCTCTGTCAAATAAATAAAATCTTTGCCTGCTTCTCTGTCTATTTGCCATCTCTGCTCGCTTCGGCAGCACATATACTAAAAAAGATTTTATTTATTTATTTGACAGAGATCACAAGCAGGCAGAAAGGCAGGCAGAGCGAGAGAGGGGAAGCAGGCTCCCTGCTGTGTAGATAGAGGGATGTGGGGCTCAATCCCAGGACTCGGGGATCTTGACCTGAGTGAAAGGCAGAGGCTTTAACCCACTGAGCCACCCAGGCACCCCTGTATTTAGATTTTTGAAGGTAAAGACTCAAAGACTCTCTAGGAACATTCCGAGATTATAGAGACAAGAAAGATTCTAATAATTTTTACAATAAGACCCAAAATTAAAATTAACATCTATGCAGTCTCAGAGGTGATTTTTAAATATTTTTGAAGTTATGTTAAAGCATTTTAGAGTATATATTATTTTAACCTATCACAATTAATGGCATATGTATTTGTCAAAGAAAGGTGTGAATAGTTTTAACATTTGGAAGACAAACAGAATAAAAAAAAAAAACAGTTGAAGGACAGGAGTCGCCAGACCTTCGACACTCAGTTAATATGACGAAAATCTGCTAACAAAACTCCTGGGGTGAGAGAGGACACGCTCTTCGCTTCCTCCCCATCCTCGTGGCAACTACGGGAGAGTGATTTTAATCAGAAACCCTGACCTACACAATCTTTCAAAAAAAGGGAACTTGGGGGAGGAGAGGCTGGGGGATGACCAAGTCCTTTTTTTCGCGTGGACTTTCGCCTCTGGTTGGGAGGAACATCCAGCTTGAAACTAGAAAAAGAAGAAAAATCGTGAAACTGCCCAAATATGGCATTTTCTGTCACCGGAGTTCTCCGCTGCCCACGCTGGTAGCTCTGAAAAGCATCTCAGTATTGGACCGACTTTCCTAACAAACCTGACTGTGCCCTTGGCGGGGGAGGTGAGAGGACCGCGAGCGCGGACAATTCATTACCGCAGGTTGCGGGCTTAAGGGGCACCTGCTTTTTCCGCCTTTGGCCAAAGGAAGAGACAGGTCTGGCAGGAGGCGCTGGCCGGGGCGCGCTCCCGGCCGGGTCCCACGCAACAGCGGTCCGCGCGCCCGGAGGGTGCTGGACGACTCCCAGGTCCAGCGCACGCCGGGCTTCGGGGTTTGGAGGGAAATAGGTCCCACCCAGCATCCCCTCTAACAGTGACTGGCCTTCAGGAGCCGCTCTTTTCTGGATACGGCTGGGAACAGACGCGTGCCGCCTGCAGAGCAAAGGCACGAGAACAAATTCCGGGAAAACACTTCCCTCGCCGCTCAGAGTGGCTACAGAGAGATTTAAGTCATGTCAAACGATCTCTTTTATTGGACGCCTCTAGGTACCGGAAAACCCCTAATAAGTCGGTCCCGGGGGATCCATAGCGTCCTGCGCCCCCTCACGTGGCTGGCTCCTCCAGGCTCCAGAAAACCTCCGCAGATGGAATGGGGGTATTTCCACGACAACACAGCAATAAAGACGATCTTTAAAACGTTGTTTCCAGTGGATGGCTGCTGAGAAATCACGGAGTCCCAATCCCCTGTTTAAGCAGATAAGGAAACTGATGCCCAGAGAGAACTGAGACGAGGTGGGGCGGAGAGAAAGAGAGAGAGAGAGAGAGAGCGCTGAATGTCCTGCTTATGAGCGCTGGGCCCGAAGAGCCCCCCCACCCCTACTCCTCCCCTCCCCGTCCGGATACCCGTAGCTCATCTCACCCCTCCTTCTCCAGGTTCACTTTCAGGGACTGTTGTTGTCTCACTGGGCCACTTCCCTTGGGCAGCCCCTCCGGAGAACAGGTGCACCTAGACCCGCGAGCTCACCGGGACGTTTGGCATTCCTTCGGACGCCAGTCCACCAGCCCCCAGGAGAAAAGCACAGACTCCCCGACACTCACAACAGCTGTGACAAAGCCGGAGAGCAGAAGTCCAAAGCCAGTGGGCGCGGGCGCAGTTACCCAGACTTGGGCGCGCGACGGCCAGGGTCTTACAAACAGTGCCTAGGAATTGTATCGGCTGGAAAGCCTCTGTCGCAAAAACCTTCCATCGAAACACAACCCCAAACCCCAGAGGCGAGGAGAGGTTAGGGGGAAAAAAAATTTTTTTTTCTACTTAAATGCGACATTTCACCTCCCCACCCCCATCCTCGCCCCCGGACATCTTGGTCAGTTTCCCCGAGAGCTCAGGTCAACCTCCCCCTCCGTTCCTAGGTCTCTATCCCGGCGGGGGTGACCCTCCCCGCCGGTGCAGGGAGGGTGGGAGCTGGCAAGGAGAGGGGAAAGGCGGAGCCTGGAGGGGTGTGTGTGTCAATATAAACGTGCGGGCAGCTGGCCGGAGCCGACGCCGCAGTTTCCAGCGCCATGGCTGAGAACAGAGCTCGTAACCCTCCTCCACCACTTCTGGATTTCTAAATAAATTCTCTCTCTCTGTCTCTCTGTGTGTCTTTGTCTCTCCATCTCCATCCAATAAGACGGAAAACATCACCTTGCCCATCCAGGTTTTTTTCTTCTGTCTTTCAGGATCGTTGGCGGGGAGCGCAGCAAGGTGCGGGCAGATGCTGGCGGAAGTGGGGCAGAAGGCGGACTGCGTGTGCCCTTACGGGATGAAGCTCAGTTGGGACATCAACGATCCGCAGATGCCTCAGGTGCGTGAAACCCGGTGCCCGCGCGCACGTGGCTCTGTCCATCCAAAAAAGGGCTGATGGCGTTCAAGTTCTTGCAGAAAGTGAGGAGAGATCTCCTCTCCAACTGCCACCTCCCTGAGAGTCCTCAGTTGTTAGACGCCACAAGACGCAGAGTTGGGATTAGTGATGTGTCTTCTCCTTGCCCATGTCTGAAACACACCAATTGTCTGGAGAACTGTCAATTAGGCTTCAAGTTCTCTGGTGAGAACTTGGACACCTGTCGCTTGCTTTCCTTTATCCAAGCTGGAAACTAGGTGATTCTCTCATCCATTCTTTGAAATCTATGAGAAGGGTACAGCGAATGTAGACATCATTGCTTCTTAATCACCAAAACTGTAAGAGGACTATAAATCACCGTGGCCCGAATCTTAAATAGCGGGGCTGAGGTGACTGATGCAGACGCCAGTGGCTGCCCTGGATGACATGCTAACCAGACCAGGTGACAAGGGAGCCTCTGGAATCTGGACTTTGACCCTAACTTCTGATCTTACTTCTCTCATGACAAGGAGATCACCTCCTTTTAGGGTGATTTTATTTTTGTTTTGTTTTAATGGAGCAAAGTAAGGTAGAGCCGAGTCCGGGAATGAGCTGGACAGTTATGCTTGGTCATACTGGTTTAGGGCAGAAACTGAGGAGTGACTTTGAAGTCCTGGGTGTAGGTAGAAGGTGAGAGAAGTGCCTTCCCACACATTTGCAAAGGTGACTTCCAGCAATGTTTGGAACTGGGAAAGAGACTACCACATGCCATATATATTAATCAGAAAATAGCAAGTCATTAGCAAGGTCATGTAGCCTCTCAAAGAGATCAGCAATTTTTTTAAATGTACATATGTTTAGTAATCTGTTCTATTTGTTTTAAAGTCTGCTACTTCCATCATCCATTTGTGGGAAGGTAGACCATAGCACAGCAAGAACATCTCATTCTCACTGACTTCCCTCCAGAAAATCTTCATAATAGTCTAATCTTGCATTTTAGGAAAGAGCCACTTCCAAATAATGGAAAGACGGCTCCTCTTTTGTGCGTTTTTCTAGACTTCCTGAGCAAATGTGAATTACTTTTCCTTCATGAAACTTCATAAGAGGTTCTTAAGCAGAGAATGTGTGTAATATCTCAAAAGTGCAGGTACACTGGGAAATAGAAGTGGAGAAACAGGATCCTAGCCTCGCTCCGGCTGACTGAAGAAGAAAAAGCTAAACTGGTTGTATGACCTTGAGATAGTTCCCGAATATGCCTTCGTTTCAGGCTAAGATGACCTGTCATCTAGTGGTGGAACTAGATAACAATCTCAAGCTATCAGCCAGATTTTCTGTCATGTTCAGGGTGTGCATTTTTGTCTGCATGTGCCGACACTTTAGAACAAAAACAACCCAATCCTTGAGTCCTCCATTTTTTGCTTTGACTGAAAAATATGGTCTCAGTGGCTTCATTTTCAGTGTCGCTGCCTTAGTAGCTGTTATGAGACATGAGGGATGGGGGATTCTCTACCCTTACAGGGGGACACTGATGAAATATTCTCTTCTGGGAAATTATCTATTTTACCAAGATCCTTGGATTGAAATGCTCACTTTATAAACAGTTTGCATTTAGTCTACACTTAGAGTTAATAGTACATCATTAAATATTTCATTTGTGACTTTCCTTAAGTCAATGTATTAATTGATGGCAATTACAGTATTTCTGAGAAAAGGTAAATGATGCCTCTTGGTAATAAATGATTTCAACCATATCCCTGTGGTTTGGGAAACAAAATTACCCATTTACCTATTTTTGTTAGAATGCATAATACTAATGAGGTATTCAAGTCTGAATTGTCCAACTGAGAATAATTTTGCTTTGCCAATGTTTGATTGAATGCCCTTGGGGTGGTGGGAGAGAGAAGGTTGTAAACAGCTTGTTAAGTAGTGATAATACTCTTCTGAGCCTTTATCATATCAGGAAAGCCAGTGGCACCTGGCTGTCACAGATCTGTCTGAATCCCAGTTATGCCACTCTAGAAAGTTCTGTCTCTAACTTCCACTTCCTCATCTATGAAATAAGAGTATGGACGCCCATCATGAAAGGTTGTCGTGGGGATCATAGATACTCCATAATGTGGCTTTGCGGGCCATACTGTCTCAGCGCCTTTAAAAGCCCAATTCTGTCATAGATGGAAAATAGCCCTAGCCAATATGCAGACAGATGTGCACGCCCATTTCCCAATACAACTGTGTTTATGGGTCTTGAAATTTGAATTTTAGATTAATTTCCATGTGTCATGAAATCAAATTCTTCGGATTTGCCCCCAAGCATTAAAAATTATAAAAGTCATTCTTAGCTTGTGAATCATACTAAGACAGGCTGGATTGGGCCCTGGATTCCTAGGGCTGACCCCTGAGCTAGAGAGTACTGGCTAAATATTAAGTGTTTCATAAAGGGCAATTTTATATTAAACTTCTATACAAAAGAGACACTGCGGTATAGATAACGCATATCATGGGCAGGACCACCAATGGTGGATGCTGAAGCAGTGCTGTGTGTTTTAGATAAAACTATTTCGGCCATGCGGCTCTTTGTTGAGAAGAGCAAAAATCCACATTGCTCTTGGATGAGGTCCAGGACTTTGCCGGTTCCATCCCATGCTTGGGTTGACCTTGATGGCTAAGTCCTTCATCGCGGTGCTCCTATAACCTGGGAGAGCTAATTTGGGAGGAGCAAGGAAAGCTGTGTTTATCTCTGTCGTGTTGCTCTGGGTATCACTGCTGATGCAACCAACAGGTTTGAGGTAGAGGCAAGAGATTTAGAAGGAAAAGCACTGGACCAAAACGGAGATATTTACAGACTGAATCGCATTTCAGCAATAGGGCATTATAATCACTTTTTAGCCTGGCACTTTGATGCTTCACTTGAAAACATTTTCACTTCCAAATTAACATTGAAATGTACCCTGAAGTGGTCTCCCATGATGGTAGAACAGGCCCAGGAGTCAAACTGGTAGGACTCAAATCCTAGAACCAGGTCTTACCAGCTCTGGACCTTGGACAAGTCGGTTAACCTCTCTGACCTCTGTGTTCTGCTGGATTAACTTACCCATTACAGTAAGCACAAGGTGCCCGGCTTGGGCTTCACCCGCTCGCCCTGTACTTCCAGGAGCCTGCGCACTTCGACCGCTTCTGCGAGTGGCCCGACGGCTACGTGCGCTTCATCTACCGCAGCGACGAGAAGAAGGCGCAGCGCCACCTGAGCGGCTGGGCCATGCGCAACACCAACAACCACAACGGCCACATCCTCAAGAAGTCGTGCCTAGGCGTGGTGGTGTGCGCTCGGGCCTGCGCCCTGCCCGACGGCTCCCGCCTGCAGCTGCGGCCCGCCATCTGCGACAAGGCGCGCCTGAAGCAGCAGAGTGAGGCGGGGACCCCGTGGGGTGGCCTAGTGGCCTCGAGTTCCCGGTGCCCAAGGAATGTTCCCTTTCCTCCTTCACAAGCACCTGGGGTCCGAGTTACTAATATTTCTCTCCCGCTGGCTTGGCAGAGAAGGCGTGTCCCAACTGTCACTCCGCCTTGGAGCTGATTCCCTGTCGAGGGCACAGCGGATACCCCGTAACCAACTTCTGGCGACTTGATGGCAACGCGATATTTTTCCAGGTAGGTGGGGGGACATCACAGTCTGTGGTGGGTATTTTCACCATACCACGGGGGACCAGACCACCTGCCATGTGCCTTAGGAAGCCCGGACTAACCCAAATAGAGTTTCGTGGTCTGACATCGGGGCTGGGGCTCCCGGAGCCTTACCCAGATCTGAGGAATGAGCTCTGCCTCTGTGTGTTCTGTAAGGGCAGCAGAGAGTGAGCCAAATTTTAGTGAATATGGGGAAAAGATTGTTAGGTGATCTTTTAGGATTTCTATTATCTGTGCTGTTTTATGAGTTCAGTAATTTTTTCTCTGTCATTTTAGAAAAACAAAAAACAACCTGAGATCTTGGGAGAGACAATCAGTTTTTGACAAACGCTGCCAGCTTCCTTCAGCAGAATAGGTTTATAAAGTATATAAATAAGTTTATAAATAAATAAATAAACAAGATTTATTTCCTTATTAACGCAGGCCAAGGGAGTGCATGATCACCCAAGACCAGAAAGCAAATCAGAGACGGAAGCTAGAAGAAGTGCCATCAAGAGACAAATGGCCTCTTTTTACCAATCCCAGAGAAAGAGAATTCGAGAACCAGAGGTAATGGGGAGCTACGATGACACTGTGGTCTCTGTTCATTTTCATCACAAAATACATCGCTAATTATGTAAAATACAAATGTCATAAATCAATTAGGTTTTATTTTATGTGAAAATTATATCTCCCACAAAATGTCACTGAAGCCACATTTTGGATAGAGTTCCTAATTTCTTCTTCTTAAAAAAAAAAGCAAACTATCTCTGTAGTCAGTGAGATGGTGAGGATGTGTGCCAACAGCCTGAGACAAGGACAGGTACTGGGTTTTAATAAAGAGAGAAACTTGTGCGTACCAGCAGTGCACTAACAGTGCCTTCTTGAGACCATCCTTTGCATTATTTACACAGAACAAATAAAACCTCTTGGGGCAACTTGCTCTGGTTTCAGCCAAAGCACACCAAGCTGGCTATGATAGTCCAAGGATAAGAGAAACTGTGTTGGGGTGCTTTCTATGTGCCAGGCACCTGAGGGCTAAGAGCTTCAAATATGAAACGGTCACAAAAGCCACAAGAGAAGGTGGTTGTTACTGAAAGTTTTACAATTAGGAATCTGAGGTTCAGAGAGGTTAAGTAACTCGTTCCATTACTAAGGGACAGAGTCAGGATTTGAACCCAGTTCTGGGTCAGGCTCCTGTGACTCCGTTATTATGAATACAGGATGAGAAACACAGAGCCCTCTGCCACTCAGACCCACCCTGCCTGGCGACCATGAACTCTCTTCGTTCAGCAGTATGGAATTCATACCTGAGCAAGCTCAAGTTCAACCCTTGGGTCCTATGCCCTAATCACATACCTGAGCAGTTGCAGGGCTCACAACACACAACTGGCCCATTGGAAATTTGTTTTTATTTTGTTGGTTGCCTACTGTTACAGATGAGGGCACCCATGTAATTTACATTTTAATTTATAAATTTATATATATATGTATATACATATATATATATTTTTTAGGCTGCAGAGAATCAAGACAACAGTGGACATTTCAACAACATGCCTCCCTTGGAAAGTCCAGAAGAGTCTGATGTAATTGCTGACACTGGCCCTGGCTTCCCTATTCCAGGGCAGCCTTGCTTTTCCTTCCCCAGCTCCGAGGCTTACAAAGCTACCTGTGACCTAGCCACCTTCCAAGGAGACGTAATGCCACCCTTTCAGAAATATCCAAATCCAAGAATTTTTTTGCCTGGGCCACCTTGCAGCTATGGATTGGCAGGTCCTAGTTACAAAAATTCAAGCCCACATCCTGCCCATTATCCAAATTCCAGCAGCATCTCTAATGACACAGACTGGGTTCATCTGAATGCACTGCGATATAATGTCAATTCCTACAGCAGCTTTGAGAGAAGCTTTGATTTCACCAGTAAACAACACGGCTGGAAAGCAGCTCTTGGAGCACCTGGCCTTGGGGAGAGGCCCGACCATGGACAGCTCCAGGCTGTGGCCACTCACCCATATTATAACTCAGAGCTTCCATGCA
Organism: Neogale vison; assembly: GCF_020171115.1. Lineage (NCBI taxonomy): Eukaryota > Metazoa > Chordata > Mammalia > Carnivora > Mustelidae > Neogale > Neogale vison. Next base: position 133,951,770 of record NC_058091.1, on the reverse strand, counting down.
GGTACCTCTCCACTCCCCCGGCAGGTGCTCCAGCCCTACAGACCGTGATCACCACCACCACCAAAGTGTCCTACCAGGCCTACCAGCCCCCTGCTCTGAGATACTGCGACAGCATACAGGAAGGGAAGAGCCCTTCAGGGTGTAACTATGCTTCTGAAAACATCCCCCTGCCCATCTACCCGGAAAGCTTGGACTTCCCAGCCTCAGTAGCCAGGGCAGCCTCACCAGCAGGATCACTTCCTTTGACTATTCCAGGCGACTGCAGAGCCATCGGACCCACTCTGGCCTTTCCCCAAGAGCCCACTCCCTCCAGGACAGATGGAGCGGAGACTTGGGATGTGTATCCATCGAGGTTGGGATCTGCGATCAGTTATTCAGATGGGGCTAGTCCATTCTTTAGCTATGACAGTGAGGACTTTTGAACAATAGTCTTGGACACAGTGTAATAGTGGTGTCCATGCGTGTAGTGAAATGTGGACTAGAAGCCATCTCTTGTTTGAGCTGGGAAGTTGATCTAGCAGACATATGTAATAAGAACAATGCTGGTCAGCTGAGAAAATTTTGGGTTGGAAATCTTTAGATAGTATAGGGAAATTTTGGCACAGCGTTTTAAAACCTACCCCTACAGGGGTACCTGGGTGCCTGAGTCAATTAAACCTCCAATATGATTTTGGCTCAGGTCAGGATCTCGGGGTTGGGAGATCAAGCCCCATGCCAGCCTCTATAACCCGGCGCACAGTCTGCTTCATATTCTCTCTTTCTCTCCCTCTCAAATAAATAAATCTTCAAAGGGGGAAAAAAAAAACCCTACTGCACTAAACTTGGGATCAGGTCTGAAATGTGACTCTCCCAAATGAACAAATAAGCAAGTTGGGTAACATGATGATTAATAAGCTAAATTCACTGGGGTCGAAGCCACGAGTGCTGGTTTTCATTCTAAACCCTTTCTCATTTGACCATAGGGAATTTTACAAATCCTTATCTGGCCCTTAGAGGTTGTCAAAATAGTTTCAGGAAGAAATCTTTACAATCTTATCTCCCAAGTGATTTCTTAGAATTTTTATTTAGCATTAACAATCCATTACAAGAGCTTCAGGAAATAAATTTGATCATTTTGTCTCCAAGCATATAACTACAGCCTTTTAAAAAATCTACAATAGAATGATAACATGAAATTGTTTTTAAGAGAATTTTGTTTTCCACGGGGAGCCCGGGTGGCTCAGTGGGTTAAGCCGCTGCCTTCAGCTCAGGTCATGATCTCAGGGTCCTGGGATCGAGTCCCGCATCGGGCTCTCTCTGCTCAGCAGGGAGCCTGCTTCTCTCTCTCTCTGCCTGCCTCTCCGTCTACTTGTGATTTCTCTCTGTCAAATAAATAAATAAAATCTTAAAAAAAAAGAGAATTTTGTTTTCCAGTATCCGCTAAATACCTTTTCTTAACATCAATGAATGTTTTCATAACAGAAACAGTCTAACGATGATATGTATTTAATGGATTATTATTGTGCTAAAATGTGTTTTTTTCTGATTAAGTTTCAGTATTAGAATTGAGATCTTTTATTCATATACAGGTTTACTGTTCCTTTGTTACTCCTTATAAATGTTATTGATAATATTTGATCGAATGTAATAAAGATATTTTAAGATAGCATTGCTGATGCTTGAGTTATTTCAAAAAAGAAATAGGGACACCTGAGTGGCTCAGTGGGTTAAGCCTCTGCCTTTGGCTTAGGTCATGATCCCAGGGTGCTGGGATTGAGCCCTGCATCTGGCTCTCTGCTCAGCAGGGAGCCTGCTTCCTGCCCCCCCACCCCGCCCCGCCTGCCTCTCTTTCTACTTGTGATCTCTCTGTCAAATAGATACATAAAATCTTTCAAAAAATAGGAAAAATTTTGTTCATATTATGACCTGGGAAACTGATGCTTTAATATACAAAAACCTATAGGTTCACTTAACAATATTATAGTTTATTTCATGTTATTTTTTTGTACATTTTGACCCCCTTCACCCATTCACCCATTCTGTTCACTCCCCTCCCTCACCTCTGGCAACCACCAATCTGTTCTCCTATGAACACCCATCTTTTGTTATTTTAGATTCCACATGTAAATGAGATCATACGGTATTTGTCTTTCCCTGTCTGACTTATTTAGCATAATGCCCCCAAGATCCACCCACGGTGTCAAAATTGCAAGACTTCATTCCTTCTTATGGTTGACTAATATTACATTGTATCTATACGACATGTTTTTTTAATCCATTCATCCACAGGGAGACAAATTCTTGGGTCATTTCTGGGACTTGGCTATTGTAAATGATGCTACAATGAACATGGGGGTGCAAATAACTTTTCAAAGTAGTGTTTTCATTTTCCCAGGATGGATACCCAGCACAGGAATTGCTGAATCACATGTAGTTCTATTTTTAAATTTTTGAGGAACCTTCATGCTGTTTTCCACAGTAATTGTACCAGTTTACATTCCTCCCAATGGTGCAAAAGGGTTCCCTTTTCTCCACATCCTTGCCAGCACTTGTTATTTCTTGTCCTTTTAGTAATAGCCATTCTAAAGGTGTGAGCTGATATCTCACCGTGGTTTTGATTTCTATTTCCCTGATGATGTGTAATGTTGAGCATCTTTTCATGTACCTATTGGTCATTTATGTGTCTTCTTTAGAAATGTCCATTCAGATCCTCTCCCCATGTTTTTAATTGGATTGTTTTTCGCTATTGACTTGTATGAGTTTTTTATGTGTTTTGGATATTAACCACTTTTTAGATATATGACTTGTAAATGTTCTCTCCCACTCAGTAAGTTCCCTTTTCCTTGTGTTGATGATTGCCCCTGCTGTGCCAAAACCTTTTAGTTTGATGTCATTTCACTTATTTTTGTTTTTGGTGTCAAAACCAAAAAATCATCCAAGACCAATGTCAAGGAGTTTGTTGCCTCTGTTTTTTTTCTAGGAATTTTGTAGTTTCAGGCCTTATATTTAAATTCCAAATCTCCTTGAGTTAATTTTTGTGTATAGTAAGACAGTGGTCTGGTTTCATTCTTTTGCAACTAGCTGTCCCAGTATGATTTATTGAAGAGACTGTCCTTTCCCCATTGTATATTCTTGGCTGATTTGTTATAAGTTAGTTGCCCATATATGTATGGATTTATTTCTGGGCTCTCTGTTCTGTTCCATTGGTTTATGTGTCTGTTTCTTTTCTTTTCTTTTTTTTTATGTGTCTAATGCCACTACCATCACTACCATACTGTTTGTTTCTTATAGCTTTGAAATATAATTTGAAATCAGAGAGCACAATGCCATCAGCTTTGTTCTTCTTTTTCTTTTTCTTTTAGATTTTATTTATTTATTTGACAGAGAGAGACACAGTAAGAGGGAACACAAGCAGGGAGAGTGGGGGAAGGAGAAGCAGGCTTCCAGATGAGCAGGGAGCCTGATGCGGGGCTCCATCCCAGGACTCTGGGATCCTGACCTGAGCCAAAGGCAGATGCTTAGCTTAACTACTGAGCCACCCAGGCGCCCCATTCCTGTTTTTCAAGAATGCTTTGGCTTTTGCAGTCTCTTGTGGTTCCACACAAATTTTAGAGGTTTTTTTTTTTCTATTTCTGTGGAAAATGCCATTGGAATCTTGGTAGGAATTTTGGACTGAATCTGTAGATTGCTTTGAGTAATATGTATATTTTAGCAATATGAATTCTTCTGATTCATGAGCTCGGTATTTCCACTTATTTGTAACTTCTCCGATTTGTTTCATTAATGTCTTACAGTTTTCACTATGCAGGTCAAGCCTTCCACTTTCGCAGTTAAATTTATTTCTAGGTACTTCAGTGGCTTATTTTAGAAGAATTATTTGCTATACTAATAAGAGGAAGCCTATTCAAAAAATTCAGAGTCCATGTACATACACACTCACATTTTTACACAGCTCCTAGTACTTATTAAAATAATTTGGTTTTCAAATTAATACAAGGTACATAAATTTCTTTTGAGAATGGAATGAAATGGAATTTTTATAGAATACTCAACCTGCATAACTAAATGACATCAAGTCAGACGCATTTTAAATTATTGAGTGTTATATATTTTTTACCAGGTTCATTAAAGCCCTAATACCTGGATGTAATAAATACATTGAGTCCTGGTCTCCGGATTAAATAAATATGAATACACTCCCAAGATTCCTTAACCAACTCTTTCTCAAGGAAAGGCTGACCAGCACATTCACGGACTATTTTTTTCTTTCGACTTCTGTTGCCTAAACACACAGCTTGTAGTAATGTCTAACATTTATATGACACCAGCAGGGGCAGAAACTATTCTAAGCTTTGGACATACGCTAATGTTTTACACCCTCCAGCCGTTCTCTGAACTATCTGAGAGATGGGCAGTAACCTGCACAGAGCTGGGGTCGGAAGTCAGCTCACCTCCAGAATCTAGACATCTACAATATGACATTAGCTTTGACTGGAGTCATTTATCACTGAAATTCCATTTGTACTTGGCACACATGTACTTCGCACCAAGCAGGGAGTCCTAAGTATATATGTCCCTGTGTGGGACCTGCGGCATCCACATAGGACAGACAGAAAAGAGCAGAGCAGGGAGGGGAGTGAATACACTTGGGGTGGAGGCCCTGAGGCAGATGTTTCCCAAAGTATGGTACAAAGGGTGCCCTGGTTACAGGGCGATTCTAAATAATCTGTAGATATTTTACGTGAATCGTTATAGATTTATGTTAATGTGTAATAAAGAAAGAGATAAGTAACACATCAAACCGATGATTTCAAAATATTCTTGCCTAGACAAAGCAAGAGAGTATGGGGATGTTTGTTTGTTGGAAGGCAAGGCAACTTACAAAGAGATATTATGCAACCAGTAGTGCACAGGTTGCAAGGAAATTCCAAAGAGCGATTAAAATGGATCAAAACGGGTGAGCACTACTGACTAGTGAGACACATTTTCCCGGAGCCAGGGGACAGTGGGTGGCTCAGGTAGAAAGAGTCAATGGTGATGACAATGAGCTTGTAGAAAGTGGGAGCCAATGAGGGAAACAAACACATACGGGACTTTTGGCATCTGTAAGTTTAACCACAGCGCTGAAGAGTCTAGATAGTGAGCAGTACGCAGGAGCCACGGTGTGTGAGTTGATCCCAGGAGAGGCGAGTGGAGAGACATATCTCAAGTGTCGGCCAGGGGCCCCGCAGCCACGCCATGCTCCAAGGAGCCAGGATACAGAGCAGGGTGGCTGTGTAGCACAGATCCGTGAACCGGGCCAGCTGAGGAAGGCATCGGACTTGTAGACTCTGGACCATATTTACTGCTTAGAAAACCGAGTGGTTCGGGAGCAACAAGTTTTGTGGGAAATGCATGGAAGTAGAAAACCTATAAAGGCCTAGCTGCCATATTGGCCGCCATATTGTGATTAATATGAAATACTGATTATGAATGCTAGTTTTTAATAGCTCTCTGCTTGTAACTTTATTAGTAGCTTTCAAATATGGGGTTTCTGACATACTTTGCTCTGCTCAGCTGATGAACTGGGAGGGGCCCAAGCCTCTAGCAAGACTCATGACAACACCAGCTGTTGAGCACAGGGGGAGAAAAAGCAAAAGAGGTGAGGCCAGGCTGATAGCTGACACCTTTGGTTCAGGCAGAGGACCACAGGTAGACTTAACCAGTGCCAAGGGACACTCAACAGAAACACAAATTATTCACTTGCTAATCATTCATCCTTCTAGTACACAGTCTAGAAGTGGATTTACCTGGAGAAATCTTAGAGTATTGAATCCAACCTCTGATAGTTTCAATGGAACATTTGTCAGAAAAGCAAATGGGCTTTTTTCATGATTAAACATCTTATAAAACACTATTAACTTACCTGTGAGATGCTTATTAAGAACGGCATGGCAAACAGAACTCACAACTGACAGAATGAGTTGAAAGACAGTTTCTCACCACACCCATCCTTCTTTGGGCTACAACTTCCCTCTGTGATAGGCAACGGTGGCTGTACGTTAGAATCTCTTGGGCGGCTGCAACAGTCCTAGCAGGCAGGATGCACCTCAGGCCAATTAAAGCAGAATCTACAGGGATGAGACCCAACCGGCATATTTTAAAGTTTCCCAGATAATTCCAAAGGGCAACCAGTGTCTATGATTTTCCAGAATAGTACTGGAAACCTCATTAGTGTAGGTAGTTCTAGGAAGCTGAAAGCAATATGCTGTGTGGGGACTTGAAAGAAAGACGCTATTCTCAGTGTAATTAATCTTTACTATCTTCAACTTTTCCCTGGATGCCATTGTCGGGTTCATTTAATGAAGAAGGGAAGATGCTGGCAGGAGCCAAGTCATCCACTTGTTGCTATTTAAAATACAAATTAAAAATTGAATTTTATTTATTTTTTAAAGATTTTATTTTATTTATTTGACACAGAGAGAGGGCTAGTGAGAGAGAGAGAGCACAGCAGGGGGAGTGGCAAGCAGGTGGGCAGAGGGAGAGGGAGAGGGAGAGGGAGAAGCAGACTCCCCGCTGAGCAAGGAGCCCAACGATATCCCAGCCCAACAATGATCCCAGCCCATCAATGATCCCAGGACCCCAGGATCATGACCCAAGCCGAAGGCAGGTGCTGAACTGACTGAGCCACCCAGGTGCCCCTAAAAATTGAATTTTAAAAACAATAAAATAAGATATAATACTCTGCCTACAAGTCAAAGCATGAGCTCATTCATTCATTCAACAAATATTTATCAAGTTCTACTATGTATCAGTGATGTGCTACTATTAGATAAATGTGGGGAGTTACACAGAAGCCTCTGTCCTCTGGGAGCTCATAGGCTGGTGTGCTACATAAACATTAAAGAGACAAGCACACATTGTAAAGGAGAAACCAGTTTCTATGCTGATGTGGAGAATAAGGAAATAGAAGCGAACTCACTGGGATATGTGGTTAGGGGAGACCTCCCTGAAGTACTGAGTTAAGAACCAAAGAGTAAGAAATCTGTCCAGGTCAATAGCTTGGGAAGAGACTGCAGACGATAAACAGCAAGTGTAAAGGCCCCAGGGCAGCAGAGCACACGTCCCAGAAGGTTTAGTACAAATGGACAAGAGGAAACACAATATAAAATGGGTTGGAAGGGAGAGCAGGGTCCAGATTCTTGAAGTCCAAAACAAGAAATTGACATTTTATTGCAAAAGCAATGGCAAAACATGCAAGAATCATAAGTACAAAAGCGACATGATCTAACTCATGTTTTGAGAGGATGATATTGAAACTATGTAGATAATGGGCTGAAGGGGGGTTCAAAAGGGAGGGTGACAATGGCAAGTCATTCAGGCATGACATGATGATGGTTTGGATTGGGTGGTCGGAAGTGGACAGGTTCAAAATGCAAGTTGGAGATAGAATCGATAGAAGTTACTTACAGTTTGGATGTGAGATAGGGAGGAAAAGGAAAAAAATCAGGAACAACTCTCATTTTCTAAGTTCGGCCAACCGAGTGGCTGGTGCTGTTCTCCAAATAGTAGCAGCTGAGGAAGGAACAGTTACAATCAGTCAGTGCTTGTGAGTCATCTGAGTTCTCAGATAACTCTAATCCTACAGCTCTGTGGCGAGATCTGAGCTACAGAGAAAACCCAGGAAATTGCAAGTCTGAAGCTGCTTTTTAATAGCTCACCTTATAAGACAGTCTGAAGTTGTGCTGCCCAATAGCAGCCACTGGCTTTATGTGGCAATAAAAATTAATGAACTAGAATTAAAAATTCAGTTCCCAAGTCATACTGACCACATTTCCTCCACAGCCATGTGTAGCTAGAGGCTGCTGCACAGGTAAGTGCATACTTGGGTATTTCTATCCTCACACAAATTTCTATCAGACAGTGTTGGTATAGAAGGAGAAGAAAGGGGAATCGGTATGCACCATAAGGAATTCCCAATTGGTAGTATGGGTAGGAGGATCTGACAGAGGAATGAGAATTAGTGGTCATATAGGGAGAAAACCAGGATAGAGAAGGGGGGTCACAGAAGTCAAAGATGAGGACAGAAAAGTCTTTGGATCCGACAACATGGAAATCATTGGTGACCATGGCAAAAGCTGTTTCTGGGGTGGGGTGGGGCTCTAGGAGGTGTGTTGAAACGGGCTTTGAGCCAATGAGTTGCAAGGAGTCGGATGTAACATGTCTACCCCGTGGGTCATGTAAAGTTGATTTCACAGTGTAAATAAAAGCCAGTGTGTTTTATTAAAAGCTATATTGAATGGTGCCTGGGTGGCTCAGTCAGTTAAGCATCTGACTTTTGGTTTTAGTTCAGGTCATGATCTCAGGGTTGTGGGATTCAAGCCCCATGTCATGCTTCTCATTCAACTCAGAGCCTGTTTGTCCCTCTCCCTCTGCTTCTCTCCTTATTGCTCTGTCACTCTCAAATAAATAAATAAATAAAAATCTTTAAAAAATTAAAATAAAAATAAAATAAAAATATTTACATAAAATGATTTCATTGTTGAGCTTCTACAAGGAAAAAATATTTATTTTAACTGTGTAGTCTACTTAATGGGAGAGAATATATTTTTATTATCTTTTAAGGTATAAATGTCATAAATAAACTTCATAGTAAACACTTCAAAAACCAAAAAATCACCCTTTAACATCTCTATTTACAAACCACACAGAACGACAACCAGAGTTCTTACCCCTAACTTCTTTTGCTGATAGTCACCCTATCTGTTCATATTTCCATACCACTTGGCTAAAGCAAAAAAATATCCTCCCTATTCTACATCAGTAATGGCTTTTCCATTAATCGGCCCATTAGAGCTGGATCTCCTGATCCTCTCTCAGACAACTGAGCCACCCATACGACTTTGTGTTTTATGGTGTGTCTGACAAGTCTTTTGAAACATGAGGCATTCAGGGGCTGTGGCATGGAGAGAAGAGGTTGAAGAAGCCCCTCTCTGACTGTAGCCACATGTGACCCTCCCGACTGATGTACCAAAAGGGCACTACTAAGTAAAAATGCCACCTGGCTGCGTGTGGAGACCTCTGCATGTGGGAAATAAAACATTCTCTCTCCTCATGACTCTTCAGGGTGAGGTTTTAAAAACAGCAATTGTTGGTGGGAATGCAAGTTGGTGCAGCCTCTTTGGAGAACAGTGTGGAGATTCCTCAAGAAATTAAAAATAGAACTTCCCTATGACCCTGCCATTGCACTACTGGGTATTTACCCCAAAGATACAGATGTAGTGAAAAGAAGGGTCATCTGTACCCCAATGTTTATAGCAGCAATGACCACGGTCACCAAACTGTGGAAAGAACCAAGATGCCCTTCAACAGACGAATGGATAAGGAAGATGTGGTCCATATACACTATGGAGTATCGTGCCTCCATCAGAAAGGATGAATACCCAACTTTTGTAGCAACATGGATGGGACTGGAAGAGATTATGCTGAGTGAAATAAGTCAAGCAGAGAGAGTCAATTATCATATGGTTTCACTTATTTGTGGAGCATAACAAATATCACGGAGGACAAGGGGTGTTAGAGAGAAGGGAGTTGGGGGAAATTGGAAGGGGAGGTGAACCATGAGAGACTATGGACTCTGAAAAACAATCTGAGGGGTTTGAAGTGGCAGGGGTGGGGGGTGGGAGATTGGGGTACCAGGTGGTGGGTATTATAGAGGGCACGGATTGCATGGAGCACTGGGTGTGGTGCAAAAATAATAAATACTGTTAGGCTGGAAAAAAAAAAAACCCAGCAATTGAAAAAACCTTGTGTCCCCAGGTGGGCCATTTACTAGACTGTATTACTGATCCAGGTTTCCGTAAGTCACCTGAATTCCTTCTCTTAACCACCCTAAGCACTATGCTTTTAAAGATCTTCTCTGGCGATTGCCAAGATGGAACACTAAAACCCCTTAGTTCAAGGGCACCCAGAATTATGACACCAGAAAGGGATGTACAGAAGTCATCAGTAGAGGTCTCTGTCCTCAGGCTCGATTGCTAGCCCTTCAGGCTTCTGAGCAGAGATCCATCCATTTCTGCTTTGGGTGTCACTACCCTTGTTACAAGAATATCGCACTCATCATGGAACTCTAACAGAGCCTTTAAAATAAAGGTATGACCTTAAGTTTTGATTTTGTGATTTAAAAAAATCAAGTTCATCTTAGAGGACATATCTGCAAAAATGATTGAAAAAAATCTTGACATATTCAACAGAATATGGCCATTCGCCAGATGTATGCAAAGTGCTCAGTATAGAAATTATATGAAGAAATACAAAATGTGGTCTCTGCCTTCAAGAAATTTTCTAGTAAGCAAGAGAAATAAGACATGTCAAATAGCCTGTTACATAGTGGCCAAGGCTACATTATCTCAGGCATTTACAATATCTTAGAAATTTAAGCAATAATGTCTCTAAGAATTTTCCCTTGCTAATTTTAGACTGGACATTCACTGGGCACCCACCCCAAGTTGAAGGTGAGACACTTGAGAACTTGCTTTGCAAAAAGGAGAAGAGAAAGGAGACCACTAAAGTCTGCCCATGGTCAATCTGGAGGTAGAGGAGAGCCTCTCAGCCATGCTGTTGGATTTGGTGAAGGGGATCTTAGCCTGCTGCCCAGGTACCAGGGTCTTACACAGCTTCAGAAAACAGCTCCCCTTCCACTTCCAGGTGGACAAGATGAGCCTGGATTATTTCATGGTGGTTGAAACCAATCAAGAACAACAAAACTCCACAACCATGGGTTCATGTCAAAAGAACACAAAAGTCAGTTGAAAGGGGTCCCAATGGCCAAAGCTGGAATGATTATTTTTTAAACATAGTCCTGTATTATAATGCAAAATATTTTTACAAATCCATGAGTCCATCCTGATATAAATATACGATTGAATAAATAAATAAACTAACTCAAATGGGGGAGAAGATAAACATGTCCAGAATAATTCCAAATAATTTATGTAACTACTACACACTCAAGAAGATGAGGCGTAACTCCCCATTCCTTAACTACATGTCATGCATTGTGATTTCCTTCCAAAGAATACTACACAGAAAGGGAAAAAGAATAACTTAACAGTGGAAAAAACTGACTAACTCTCTCTCAGCCAGATGAACGAGGCCAACATCAAGAGCAAGAAGTCATGTTGATACTATGTACCCTTGATATGATGTGATGAAGATGTCACTTCACTTCTGTGCTTTTTCCTCCCTCCCAAATCAGAACTCTATCTAATCATTAGAAAAACAACAGATGAGGGGCATTGTACAAAATACCTGACCAGTACCCCTCAAAAATGTCACGGTCATCAAAATAAGGACAGTAGAAGAAGCTTACCATCTAGAAGAGTCTGAAGAAAATGAGAGGTAAACATATATGGCATTCTAGATGGCATCCTGGAAAAAAAACAACAACACAGTAGGACACTGGGTAAAAGTTAAGGAAGTCTGAATAAAGTATGAACTTTAGTTAATAATAATGTATGAATTAACTACAACAAATGTACCACACTAGTGTAAGATGTTAATAATACAGGAAACTGAGGGCGCCTGGGTGGCTCAGTCAGTTAAGTGTCTGCCTTCAGTTCAGGTCATGATCCCAGAGTTCTGGGATTGAGCCCCATGACGGGCTGTCTGCTCAGTGGGGAGTCTACTTCTCCCTCTCTCTCTCTGCCCCTCCCCCCTGCTCATCATGCTCTCTCTCTTTCAAATAAATAAATAAAATCTTTAAAATAAAAATAGGGGAAACTGGGTGTTGGCATATGTGAAATCTACACTATTTTCTCAATAATTCTATAACTCTAAGGCTGTTCTAAAATTTAAGTTCTAGGGGTGCCTGGGTGGCTCAGTGGGTTAAGCCTCTGCCTTCGGCTCAGGTCATGATCTCAGGGTCCTGGGATTGAGCCCCACATCGGCCTCTCTGTTCAGCAGGGAGCCTGCTTCTTCCTCTCTCTCTCTCTCTCTGCCTGCCTCTCTGCCTACTTGTGATCTCTCTCTGTCAAATAAATAAATAAAATATTTTAAAAAAATAAATAAAAACTAAGTTCTACATTAAGTACAAAATAAACACTTCCTCCTGGATCCATCTTTGACAGCAGAATCTCATGTACAAAGGAATGATAGAGCAGAGCCTTTCACTAGAAGGGCAAAATGTCCTTTGTTATGTGTCTAAGACCTTAACTTACTATTTCCCACTTCTGTGTCTATTTGAAGGCATTTTCCCATCTAGGATTTTGATCAGACTAGGGCACTGGACCAGATTTAGCAAGATGAAATTTAAAGTGGTACAAGTCTCACCTCCTGGTTGGGGGTCCACCAAACAGAGGAATGCAGGTTGGAACTGGTGGGTCATCAGCAGCCCCTGTTGAAGGAACTCTGGAGTTTAGTCGGCACCGTGAGTCAACAGCGTGAAAGGCTACTACGTGACAGCAGCTTGGGAAGCAGACAAGAGCGTGCCTGGACAAGATGCGGCCACACTTACAATGAGCCACTATTGTCCCAGCCATCCCCCTGGGTGGACACTCCTCTATCTTGTCACCTCCTGGCCCCGTTGCATGTTGGGCATGCCCCAGATAGGCCCACTCTGGGGGGCGGCGCTCCAAACAACCCAAAAGGTCATTCTGAGGCTGACAGCCTTTGCTATAGAAAATCCAGAGCTCCAGAGCAATCTTAGAGGACATAAATAGAATCACACACTCAAGTTAATAGCTAATAACATTTCTTTTTTTTTTAATTTTATTTTTTTTTAAGATTTTTATTTATCTATTTGACAGACAGAGATCACAAGTAGGCAGAGAAGCAGGTAGAGAGAGAGAGAAGGAAGCAGGCTCCCTGCTGAGAGCCCAATGCGGGGCTCGATTCCAGGACCCTGGGATCATGACCTGAGCCGAAGGCAGAGGTTTCAACCCACTGAGCCACTTAGGCAACCCTAGCTAATAACATTTCTCAAGTGATTCTTCCATGCGAGGCCCTATGCTCAATACTTTTTACATATGACCCAATTTTATCCTCTGTCAAAAGGTGTGACCCCTGGGCTCTGTGCTCATCATGGAATGTGCTTGAGATTCTCTCTTCCTCTCCCTGACTCTCCTCGTGCTCTCTCCTTCTTTCTCTCTCTCTCTCTCTCTCAAATAAATAAATAAATCTTAAAAACAAACAAACAAACAAACAAACAAGACCACCACTCAATGACCTGAAATAAAATGCTGAAATTATTGCTGAACAAGGAAGAGCTGAGCTTATCAACCGCACAGTCTCAGAGCAAGGCTGAGGGCCGCACTGGTATAGCGCTTGGGCAAACGTCAAGTTCAGGTACTGTACGTGTTCAGAAGCAGAGGTCTTGGGGACAGGTTGTTATTTAGCTCTGGAGACAGAGTAATTCACTAAGACAGTTGCTGGCTGGCTGACCTTCAGAAGTACAGTCATTGCTGAGGGACCGCAGCTGATGGGCTGTTTTTGAGAACTATTATCTGTCACTGATTTGTTTACTGGTTATTGTAGCAGGTTGTCATTGATCAATTAGGATTACTTGTTGCTAAAGCCGCAGAATGACTGATACTCACCTTAAAGGAGAGTTATCTTTAGGGTGGGGGCTTAAATCCAGCTCTCTCTGATGCCAAGGCTCTGTTCTTAAGCAGTGAGTTATACACTCTAACTGACCCCAGAGCAAGGATAAGGCAGACTAGTCATGCTGTGCCTGGGGCTCATCACACCTGGAGTATCAGGTGGGGTAATCGCAACCTGGACATTTTCAGAAAATAATGAGGAAGGATGGGAAAGGGAAAATAGGTTGTTGTTTGGTGTAATAGGATGCTTCAGAGAAACAGAGCCAATAGATAAATTTCTAGAAATATATAAGCAAGAGAGAAATGTGAGAAAGAGAGAGAGAACGAGAGGGAGAGATTTTAGGAAATTGGCCAACAGGATTGCAGGGCCTGCAGATCAGAAATCTGATCTGGTACAAGCAGTACCACAGGCTGGAAATTCTGGCAAAAGCCGATGTTGTGATCTTCTTGAGTCCAAATCCCACAGAGTAGCAGGCTGGAAACTCAAGCAGCTATGCTATAATTTTGAGGCCAACTTGCATCTTTGGGCAACCTCAGTCTTTCCTCTTAAGGCCTTCACCGAACTGGTTGAGGCCCATTCACCTGGTAGAGGGTTAACGTGCTTTACTCAGAGTCTACTGATCTAAAGTTCATCACATCTCTAAATATCTTCACAGATACGTCTAGAATAACTTTTGACCAAACAACAGGGGACTACAACCAAGCCAAGTTACTCATAAAATTAACCATCACACTTGATAAAGATGGATTTGAGGGACCCGGGATATTTACTAGAAGAAAAACTTAGGATATGATAAAGTCTAGAAATATTTAGACGTAATGTCATGCAGAGATGGGATTAAGTACTAGAGTTTAGGGGCATGGTCTTCCACAAAGCTGCAAATAGTGAGCATAAGAAAGGACGCTGCCCACGCTTGCACAGCTGTTTGGGGGGCGCTGGTGTTGGGCGCAGCACTTTTGTGAGCTGTGAAGATTTCGTGGGAAGACTGGAGAGCTGCGGCTCCTTTCCCTCAAGGTACCTGGAATCTCTCCTTTTTGCTTATAGACAAATGTCCTAAATTACTTGGAAGACTTGTAGGGCAGCCTAGGAAATATGTGCTTTAGAATCTGAAATAAGTAAGACTGGGACAGAAAAGTTTCCTCGGAACTAACCCATTGAAGGTAAAGAGGAGAAGACTAGAGAAAAATGCATCTGATTAAGCAAAAGTATTTTGTTATCATAGACCCTTTTCCGCAGGCCTTGGAATCTGCGCATCAAGCTCCGCCTCTGAACATGCGACTCAGCACATCCCTAGAGGGAGATGGGAGGGGAGACGCCAACATTCCAAATATCGATTTCTATCACACATCCTCGGTTTTGTATTCCTTCATGACTGATTCAGGACAAGAGCTCAGCTCCAACTTACAAACTGTCTACCTATAAAACACAGCTTAGAATACTTATGCTTTGAAGTTTGGATGTATTTTGACAAAATTTAATTAGCATAATGTAAGATTAGTTAAGAGTAGCCATGGTAAAAACTAAAACATATTTAGATATTGTGGACACTGAAAAACAATCTGAGGGATTTGAAGGGGTGGGGGGTGGGAGGTCGGGGTACCAGGTGGTGGGTATTAGAGAGGGCACAGATTGCATGGAGCACTGGGTGTGGTACAAAAACAATGAATACTGTTATGCTAAAAATAAATTAAAAATAAATTTAAAAAAAACCTAAAACATATTTTATATGGAGAAGAAAAGAGGACGAATACTATGCAAAGGTAATATAAAAGGCTTTGTCTATTCATCAAATTGGTAAGTTTACCGTAGTAATCTGTAATTCTTACCCTGCTACTAGCTATCTGGTAGCCAGTGACATTCTTCTACACTCTGCACTGCTGGTGGAAAATACTGGAGACACATCTGTGATTTCAGCTATGGCCAGAAGACACCAGTTTCAGTTCCCTGGTGAGAAAGCTGCCTTGAGTCTGTGAAATGAGCCACTTGCTGAGTCTGAAGGGAGTAGTAAGTGGTGACAGGATAAGAAATGCTATCAGGGACCTGTATCAGTTGTGCAAATGCCAAAATAATTTCAAGGTTATTTCTCCGGTAATAGATTACAAATCAGAAACGGCTGCTGGATGATAACATCACACACTTCACCTTGAACTTCTAGAGTATTCTTTGGACTGTAGATATGGAAGCTCTCAAAAGACATAGATATGTCTATTTTAATCAAGGAAAGCATGGAAAAATCTAATTCAAACTCCTACAACTACTTCTTCTTCTTTAAACTGTTTTCCAAGGGAAATTCTAAAGTAAGAAGTCAATTCTAAAGCGTAAAAATAGATTAAGTGTTGAAATCTCCATTCTTTTATTGGACATTTGCAATGGTAGGCAACCCTGCCATGCTGTAGGATTCAATAGACAGCAGAGATATTTGTGAAGTAGGAATACTTTCTAAAAGTTGCATTCACAGCTTTTCGGGTCCCTAAATAATTCTGGCATCGTAACAGGTTAGAATCTACTCTCCACTCCCACTCCACCGGCTGTGGAGTGCCAAGATAGGCAGAAGCTCCCGGGAAGTGGTCTGTATAAGCCAGAGCTCTCCAGAGAAACAGAACCAATAGGTTCCCTATGTGTATATGTGTGTATATATATGAATGTAGGTACTACACACACGCGTGCGCGCACACACACACACACACACATTTACTTTAAGGAACTGCCTTGTGTGATGTGGGGGCCAGCAAGTCTGAAATCTGTAGAGTAGTCCAGCTGGAAACTGGACTGGAAACTGGCTGGAAACTCAAAAAGATTTTATTCTATCTCAGTAGTCTTGAGGTAGAACTTCTTCTTGTCAGAACTTCTTCTTGACTTCTTCTTGTCAGAAAAACTTGGTTTTGCTCTTAAGGCATTCAACTAATTAGACGAGACCCACTCTACTTTTGGAGGGTAATCTCCTTCAAGGTTAACTGATTGTGAATGTTAATCACATCTACAAATTACCTTCACAGCACATCCCCAGTTAGTGTTTGACTAAACAACTGGGCATCAGAGTCTAGTCTAGCCCAGTGGACACAGACATTTGAACCATCACAGGGTCGTGGGCTGAAGGCTTTCCAGTGTCCACTCTTGTTGTACCAACCTCCTGGAACGCCCCTCCCTGAGATGCTCACATGGCTGTTTGGCCCTTGACCAACATCCACCCTTGTTGTACCAAGTTCCTGGAATGCCCTTCCCTGAGACACTCACATGGCTGGTTCTTCTGGCCATTTCGGTCTCAGTTCAAATGTTGTCTTCACAGGGGCTGCCGTGACCATCTGTTCTTATCCAGTTCCCTTTCCACCTCTCTTCTTTCTATCCTCATGCACCATTTCATTTTCTTCATGGACATTTTATTTTCTTAGTGGAGTTTTTTTTTTCTTACTCTTTCTCTGTCCCACCAGAATGTATGGTTTATCACAGCAGGTCCATGACTATCTCGTTGGTCATTTGCTCTTGTCCAGAACAGTCCTGGCATAGAGCAGGTAGTCAGTCAATATCTGTACAGTTAATCAATAGAGCCAGTGAGGCACATAACTCATTCTATGGTTAAATAGCTAGTTTATAAGAAACTTAACAAAAATGTTGTTCCTTAACGCTAACCTGAAATCACCTCTATATGAAAAGCCATCCATTTGTCCTGGATTTATCTTTCAGACCAGCCCAAATAATTCTGTTTCTCATTCTGTATCTTTAAGCATTTGAATTCAGTATTTTTGGCTCCTATTAATTGTTTCCTATCCAGGCTAAATGCCTTCAGTTCCTCCTATAGTATGGTTTCCAGAGTCTCCCCGAATTTGTTTGTATCCAAATGAAAGATTGCTTCTTTAAGGCAAGACTGCCAGAGTGGGACATGTTATTCTGGGCATGTTGTGACCAGCACAAGAAGTGAGGCTGCCACTTCCAAGTCCTGCACGTTATAACTCTATTAATTTGACCTAATGGATCATTAGCACGTCTAGAAGTTGTATCACACTCCTATACACAGAAACACGCCTCTTGATGGTGACTAGAAATTTACACAATACTTGTCTATGCTGAGCACAGTACATTGTGGGATTTTAAAATACATGTACCTGTCTCAAGAAGTTGATAATCCAAGAAGAAAAAAACTGTGACACATAATCAGAATTTTCCGAGCTGGAAGAAAGTTTCAAGGACATCCAGTCTCATCCTCTCTGTTGATGGAAAATGCAGTGGGGCCCCAGCATAGCCAGTGATGAAATGATAATGAACAAGACGGAAGAGAATGTGACTGAGTGATCTATCATGTGGTATGGACTAGAAGAGCAGTAAAACAAATTCAGAGGACTAAGAAAATCAGGAGCACTTTGAGCTGCTGGTAAGAACCTCATAGAAGAAGAAAGCCTGGGCCTTGGGGTGTGGAGAGAATTTGACCGATGGAACAGAGAAAGTTTTTGGGAAAAGTGAGCCCCTGAGAGGCCACCAAATGGGATAGAGCATGGCATGTTCTTGAGACAAACTCATAAGAATAGATGGCATTTATATAAAATCCCAATATGTTATATAATGTGTAATTAATTAAATTATAAAAATAGACTTTGTAATGCAAAATTAAAGTTTTACAGAAAGCCTACAGACTACAGAGAGCCCAAATCTTAGCAGACATCAGATAATGTGAACTAAGTTCTATGGGTAATTCTAATATAAGTATCAAGAAGATGCTGTGAATAATAATAACTAACTACACATCAAATCTATGTATATCACTGTGTTATTTATATGACATTTTTCTTCTAAAGCCCTGAGAGTACTATAGCCTAACAATAGACCAGTGAACACGATAGAAAAGTAACTGTGTTTAGAGAAGAAGAAACGGATACACAGAAAAGAATTTGGGTTCTCTAAGTTTCTTCTGACTTTATTCTCTACATTTGTCATAGCACAATCTGAAAAAAGAAATAGAGATGGGGCACCAGGGTGGCTCAGTGGGTTAAAGCCTCTGCCTTCGGCTCAGGTCATGATCTCAGGGTCCTGGGATCGAGCCCCGCATCGGGCTCTCTGCTCAGCAGGGAGCCTGCTTCCCCCCCCCACCTTCTCTGCCTGCCTCTCTGCCTACTTGTGATCTCTGGCTGTCAAATAAATAAATAAAATCTTTAAAAAAAAAAAGGAAATAGAGAAAGAGAGAGGAGAGGAGGAAGGGAAGAAGGGAGGGACAGAGGAAGGGATTACAGAAGGAAGGATTAAAATCTTGTATTTCTAGAGGTGGTGGTTGCATAACATTGTGAATGTATTAAATGTCACTGAATTGTTACTTTAAAATGGCTAATTTATATTACGTAAATACCAGCTCAATTTTTTAAAAACCTGTGTTACAAGTTCAGAGGAGGTATTACAATAATATGGAAATAAAGACACCTAAAAATCTTTCTCTTATTGGTTTATAAAAACAACACCTACATTTACTCATTGGATTCAGATGATTAAGTAGTACACTGGTCTCGAATTCAGCGTGGAGCAGTATAGTGCTATGGAATTACCCCTGAACCCAGAATTAAAAAAAAAAAAAACTGTATATAATTATGGTCTTTGAAATTGGCTATGTGCCTTAGACTGAGTCATGTGATCACCTTGAATGTACTTTCTGCATTAGTACGATGGAGATAGAACTGTTGTAAGGATCAGCTATGGAAATGCTATGCATATTCATTCAACAAATATGTTTGGAGATCCTACGGTGCTAGACATTGCCTTGACCCTGGAGATAGAGCAGAGGACAACTAGCTCAAATTCTTGCCCTCACTGAGGTTACATTCCCATCATGGAGACTGATGATGCAGGAGAACTTAATATGAAAATATACAGTATGGGGTGCCTGGGTGGCTCAGTGGGTTAAAGCCTCTGCCTTCGGCTCAGGTCATGATCCCAGGATCCTGGGATCAAGCCCCACATCGGGCTCTCTGCTCCACGGGGAGCCTGCTTCCTCCTCTCTCTCTCTGCCTGCCTTTCTGCCTGCTTGTGATCTCTGTCAAATAAATAAATAAAATATTTAAAAGAAAATATACAGTATGGCCTAGAGTGATAACGGCTAAGCAAGGAAACAGAGCAGAAAGGAGATAGGAAATCATGTGTTGGTAGGATATACGCACATTTAGATGGAGAGGCCACTAAGAATGAGCCCTTTGGGTTAAAATCTGAAGAAAATGCAAAAGCTGGTCATGTAGTTAAAGGGGATAGGAGCATTCCAGTAGAGGGACTAGCCAGTGTTCCACGTGTTTGGAACAGAATGTTTGCTGTACCTGGATAAATAAGGGGAGGGTAGTACAGATAAGGTAGGGCCTTGTAGGTCTTAATAAGAACTGTGACATAGGATTGACAGAAGAAAACACTGGAGGGTTTTGAGCAGAGGGTCTTCATCTAATCCATGTTTTAGCAGAATTGCTCTGGCCGTTGTGTTGGGAATAGACTGAAGATGGGTAAGGGCAGATGCAAGGCAAGTGGTTGGAGGGTGATTGCCATAATATGGGTGAGAGATGATGGCGGTCTGTACCAGGGTTATGGGCAGCGGGCGTGGTGAGACATGGTCAGGTTCAGGGCAAATCACAAAGGTAAAGCCTATGGATTCTGCTGTGAAGGGGAGGAGACAGAAGATTCGAGGATGACACACCAACTATTTAATTTGACAACTGAAATCATGGGGTTGCCATGAGCTGAGACGGGAAAGGCCGATGGAGGAGCACTTTGGGCAAACGCCAAAGGAGAGAGTATCAGGAGCTCAGTTTTGAACATGTTAAGTTCCAGCTTTTAGGTTTCTAAGTGAAGCATTGAATAGGCAGTTGGGTATATGAGCCTGGAGTTAAGGTTGGAGGCACGGGCTGGAGAGACAAATTTGGGAATTGCTGGCATACACTAATACTTGGCATTCATAGATTGTAAAATGCTATTCCAATATATGGCATTGTTACCTAGCCATTATTCATGAATATAACACAATAGCAATGCCCCACTACTCCTCTGGATCACCAAAGATACTTTTTAAAAGATTTTTTTTTTTTTAAGAGAACACTTTTTTTTTTCCTTCCTGGAAAATAGGGCATATGCAAGTGTTAAGTTTTTCTTGCTCTACTTCTCAACTACTTTATTGCTGATCTTAATTAAATATTAAGAGGTTCGGAGATTCATAATTAGCTTTAGGTTTGCAAGTTGGAAGTTCTGAGTTCCAAGTTGCAAGCTTGGAAGTTCTGAGACGGCCCCATAATGCCATCCTCTCCAAAAATCCTTATCTTCCTAGGGACTGAAAAGCTCAAATGTGAAATGCACAGTCTTAAAGAAGCATGAAGCTGCTCGATGAGCCATTGTCTTGATAGTAATCACGTACCGAAGGATATGCCGCCAGTCTTTGATAAGAAATATGCTGGTAGTTAAAAATGTACACACTTTTGAACATTCTAGCCCATGAAAAGAATGGAAAGAAACCTATACTAAGATTTAACCATTGAAAAGAGGATGATTTGAGGATAAAACAAAAATGCAAAACACAAGAATGAGAGTATAAGGGGGAATTCCAAGAATAATGATTCTATAAAATCATGGAAATCTTGATTTCAGTTGAGAATCAGGATATATATTTTGCCATTTTGCTATTAGATATCTACAAATCAAATCATAAAAATACAAATAGACATTTGGGGATCAGAAAATACAATATTGTTCTGAAAAAATTTTTTTAAAGATTTTTGTTTATTTATTTGACAGAGATCGCAAGTAGGCAGAGAGAGAGGAGGAAGCAGACTCGCTGCCGTGCAGAGAGTCCGATGCGGGGCTCGATCCCAGGACCCTGAGAACATGACCTGAGCTGAAGGCAGAGGCCTTAATCCACTGAGCCACCCAGGCGCCCTGTTCTGAAATTTTTGAAGTAGCAATACTTAAAGGCAAATTCTTGAATCTCTTGTTCTGGACACAGTGGAGTGACTTATGTTGGATTCACTCTTAGGTAACAGTTCTAAACTCTGGGAAAATATGAAGCTTAATTATTTGAAGGTCCTGGAAAGTCACCAACTTTAGGCAGGTATCAGAGGTCATTGGATCCTTAAGAGAAAGGAACCACGTTGCCCTGTAGTTCATGTTAATACAGCTCCTCTGCTGGGAGCACATTCTAGTTTCCAAGACCAGGAGCAGCTAGAACTAGAAGGTAACACTGCAGTGTTTTTGGCTTGTTAGGGGATGGATTGTGAGGCTGGCAAAGCAGCTGGAAACTGAGGGCAGAGTCTTGGAAAATCAGGAGCCACAGAGAGTATGCCCCAAATCTGTACAAACTCACATTAAATTCTCACCTGAACCCTGAACTGTGCTTGCCTAGACAAGACAGCAAGCGGACCCACAAAAAGCGGTAGCTGGAAACTTGTAAAGGCTGAGCAGTAAATTCTCTGCCGTCCACTGCACGGAAGACAAAATTTGGAGATTGCATCTGACCAAGTTGGAAGGGTCTGGTAAACACTTGGCTTTCCACCAAAACCCTACAAGGGCCACAAGGCATAAAGGTTATATCCTAGTTCTAAAGCATTTCCCCTAAAACTAAAGGCAAAACTAAAACAAACCTGTCTTTGGCTTCAAGCATAAATTAAATCCCCATTTACAAAGTGAACATGAAAACGAAGCAATGGTTGATAGAATTCAAGTTGCCCCAAAGTTAAAAGTCTGGAACTGTGTTTGTCAAGGTGGGGAAGGGGGAGCTGTTGAACTGTTTGCATTCTTCATTTCTAATAAAAACAACAGCAACATTCTTTCAAAGCTGCCATTTCTCATAAGTAATTGTGGGCCAACTTTGCTATATTGTATAATCATGGTTGGCTAGCAGAAACAGTTTAGTCTTAGTTCAGCAGCAAATATTTCCAGTTTTCAAAATCTGAGCATATTTCAGCGGGCTCTAAGACGATTCACTAAGAAGCCAGACAACATAAAGTATTCTTAGAATTGGTATTTTTTTTTTTTTTAGAATTGGTATTTTGACATAACCAAATCCCCACTGAAATAGGCAATGTGACCGGGAAAACATTTCACTCTGAAACTACTTTTATTTCTCAAAGTACTTTTTTCTTTATATATTCCATATATAAAATATATGTATTTTTATGTATATGTATTAATATTATGTATATGTATTTTATGTACATATATATTTTAAAATACATGTTATTTTATATGTATATATACATATACATTTATATGTATATATAAAATATGTGTATAATACATAAAATATATGTAGAGAGGGAGAGAGAATACATATATACTATAATATGTGTATTATATTATGTATATTATATTATGCATTATATTACTTTATTATATATACCAGTATGTATACAATATTAATATACTAATATTTAACACATATAAGAATCCTAACAGTCCATGGGCTATCTGGTTCCTACCATCCTGAGGCACCACTTTCAAATCTTCGAAGTTTATCTTCCGGCGTTACCATATTTCTAAAGCATGGGTTTAGGGGTGCCTGGGTGGCTCAGTGGGTTAAGCTGCTGCCTTCGGCTCAGGTCGTGATCTCAGGGTCCTGGGATCGAGGCCCACATCGGGCTCTCTGCTCAGTGGGGAACCTGCTTCCCTCTCTCTCTCTCTGCTTGCCTCTCTATCTACTTGTGATCTCTCTCTGTCAAATAAATAAATAAAATCTTAAAAAAAAATCAGTATATAAATTACCAAGTGGATTGGGCTAAGTCTAACTTTTGATTTAGAACTAAAAAACCCTTTCTATTAAAAAGCTCTAAGTCTTAGAACTTAAATAAACACATATCAAATTAAATACCTCTAAAATTTCTGCAGGAAGCTGGTTAAAAACTACCAAAGACTTGTGTGCTATTTTTAAGTTGTGAAGCTTAAATTTCCTCCTGTGCCTAAAAAAGCTGCATTGATTTCTTGAGGGTTTTTTTTTTTTTTAACATGATCTGCCCCAAATGTGACCCAAATCAAGAAGTATGCATCTTAAGAAATCAAAAAAGCTGGGAATGAAATTTGGAATTTCAGTAGTCGCTTGTCTTGATGATGTCCCACTAGTACTTTAAAGATTTTATTTCAGAGGTTTTAAACTTTATTTGGGGCAAGACCTTGATGATCTATCATCTTACAGTAAAAATCTTCTAAGTCATTGAATAAAACATACAAACAAAGTTGCTGGACCTAGAAACATATTGATAAAGATCTGGTCCACGAATCAGCTTGACAGAAGCAAACATACTTGAAATGATATAATTTATGACTTCCTCCAAAGCAGGACAGGCTCTAGACTTATTTGCGACAGAAATGAAGTGAACTGAAGAGTTTGTTTAAACATAATGCTGTGCAGTGACTGCTTCTTGACAGACCGGCCAGATCTCAGGTTCCCGACCCTGCCCTGTAGCCCTTCAAGCCGGTTCCGGTCACCCACGGGGATGTTTTGCATCTGAAGCTCCAATCCAGTGTTTGTGTTTAATGTCTTTTGATCTCCTAGATATGGACCCTCCCTTCAAACCTCTGGGACCTCCCTGAGGAAGGTGCAAAGGGTCCCAGCACGGGGACCACGTTTAACCAAGATGCTGTTGTTAAAACTGAGGGACACTGATATCCTTCCTTGGCAAAAAGCTACAAGTGGTCAATGTTGCTAAGAACCAACACACCTGAAAGAAAACAACCCAAACCAAAACAGCAACAACAAAACCAAAAAACACAACTCACTCACACATATTCTTGCTTTTGTGGAAAATCCTTACATAGAGCGGTTTTCTTCGTTTAGAGTGGAAACTGTTCCATGAACTGGTTTCTTCACTGATACCAGCTTTTATTCTATAATAAAACTTTTGTTTTAAAAATAAAGTGGAAAGGGATGCCTGTGTGGATAAGCGACTACCTTTGGCTCAGGTCATGACCCTGGAGTCCCAGGATTGAGCCCCACATCAGGCTCCCTGCTCAGCAGCGTGTCTGCTTCTCCCTCTGTCCCTCCCTCCTCTCATGCTCTCTCTCGCTCACTCGCTCGAATAAATAAATAAGATCTTTAAAAAAAACAACAAAGATTTATTTATTTAATTTTAGAGAGAGCCAGAGCACAAGCAGAGGAAGGAGCAGAGGAAGGGAGAGAGAGAGAGAATCTCAAGCAGATTCCCCATTAAGAGCAGAGCCGAAGGCAGGGCTTGATCTCATGACCCCGAGATCATGACCTGAGCTGAAATCAAGAGTTGGACAGAGCCACCCAGGTGCCTCTTGAAGGGGAATTTTCATGTCCTCTTCCAGCTTTCATTTTTAGTATGGACAGGTCTGCCCTCAGTCTAATTGCTCTTCTCTTATAAATCATTTCTCTTTTCTCCCTGGCTGCTTTTAAGTTTGCTTTGTCTTTGGCATTCTGCAGTTTTGCTACTTTGTGTCTCAATGTGATTGTCTTTTAACTTGCCCTGCTTGGCATTCATTGCCCCTTCTTTATCTGTGGATTTTTATCTTGAATCCATCCTAGAAAGTACTCAGCCCTGATTTTGCAAAAACTGCCTCTCCTTCAATCTCTTTATTCTCTACTTAGATATATATTAGACTTTCTTGTCCTTTCCATCATATCTCTTAGTCTGTCATGACCATCTCCTATCTCATGTCTTTGTGCTACATTCTAAGTGATTTTTGCAGATTTCATGCCAGTTTCCCAATTCTTTCTTTAGTTCTGATACACTGTTGAACTTACTTGCTTCTTCAAAAAATGTACATTAGTGATTATTATGTTCACTTTCAGCAGTTTTTTCTAATATTCCTCATCAATCTTTGTTCATTTTTGTATCCTTTCCTGTATACTTTCCATACATAATTATTTTATATTCAAACTGATATTGCCAATTTCTGAAACCCTCAAAGGTCTAAACATATTGCTTTTTCTGCTAATTCTCATTTGAGGGGGTTCATTTTTCATGTGGTTATGAGCTGATATTTTGTGAAAAACCTGGGTGCCTAAATTAAAGATGCTTTCTCCAGAGATGATTTGTGTTCTTCTGGGACCATTCTGGTCCCTTCCCAGTTTCTCTGGTTAATTTTCAAGCTTCTGGTTCAGCTCAGCCCCATGGTCACTGGTCCAGAGCTTTGTCTTCTTATTGCTGTGCTGAAGGTAGATTTGCCTTTGGGCCAGTTTTGCCTTTCACATATGTTTATTGTTCCTATTTGTGTATCAGGTACCTCTTAAAAGGAGTTGGGGGTGTTTGGAGATCTGTTCTTCCTAATGAAACAATGAGTTTAAAAACCTTGCCTTAAGCATGATGGAGTTGTTTCAAATCTAAAGGGCTCTTCAAAGAATCTAGTCTACCATTATATCCTCTTCTTGCTTTCCTCTATGCTTGTTTTTTTTTTTTAACCTACCTGTTTTCATTCTGAAATATCTTTTTTTTTTTTTTAAGGACCATCCTACTACTTCTCTGAATTTTCTTTTCCAGTCCTTCTCTCTCCCACATCTCCATTTTCCTTTTCCACCCTTTAAAGTATTTTAAAGTATTTAAAGAGTTTTCCAGAATCCCAGTTTTCCCTTCTTCTTAGTTTATCTCACCCACACCCTTGGACTTTAGCTATAGTTCCAGTGTTTCCAGCCCTTCCAACCCTAAATTATAAATGTTTCAAATTACCCTCTCTAAACCTCCATTTGGATTTTCCTCAAATTCAAAATTTTCGCAAGTTCCCTTATGATCTCTCCCATACAGCACCTACAAATCTGCTTCTCTTCCAATATTTCCCAACTCAGTTTTGGAGACCACTGTCCACCACTCACCTAAGCTGGATGGGCCTGTCAAAAACAAACAAACAAACAAACAAACAAACAAAAAAACCCCAAATATCCCTTAAATTCTGTCCCTTTCTCTTCTGTTTCCATCATCCTTGCTGCAGTCAGAACCTCATCATTTCTTCCTGATCAGTTGCCACCACCTGCCTTTCCTTCTCTTGCCTCCAGACTCGCTGCTGAAATTTGCCCAGCCCACTGTTGCTTTTGTGATCTTCTGAAATACAGATATGAACACGTCACTCCTCTGTGGAAAATCTCCATCAGTTCCCCCATCAATTTATGGTAAGTCCTAGACTTCATAATTAAGCATATAAGACCTCCATGATGTAACTTTAAAAGCTTTTTACTTTTCTGCCTATTTTTCTTTATACTGCAAGAGGGCCATGAGCATAACTGTCTTGTTTACTTTGGCATTATTCTGGTGCCAAGCCTGGGGCGGATACCTCATAGATGATTACTAAAGGGATACATCATTGCCTCATCTCTCATGCTTCTGATTCATGGACCCTCTTGCTAGGCAATCTGGACATTTTTTTCCCAGTTACACAAGTTTCTTCCTCCTCTCACAACTCTAAACTAGTTACTATTTACTCATTTATTTACACAAACACATTAGTTTATCTTGGAATTACCAACTAACTGGTACTTAGTAGGTTCTCTGAATGAATAAACGAAAACAAACTTAGAAGTGTGGTCTAGGAGGTAACACATACCTGAACAGCTGACTGACACAAGGGACTGCAATCCGAGAGCAAATTTCCCCCAGGTGGTATATGCATAAGCAAATTAAGTACGGGTCAACATGTGTATCTTTCTTCTGCCCTTTCCAAGTCTGCAAACCAGATTTAACGAATCAAATTCTTTTGTAGAACGAATCCAAGCAAAACCAAAACAGAATAAAGGGCAAACAAACCAACTTCCGCCAAAATATCTGTAAAGGTAACCAAGGCTTTCCCAAGCCCCAAATACAAAGAACGCCAGCTCTCTAGGCGCCCGGGTGTCAACGGAAGCCCTGCCCCGAGGGAGGCGGGGCTTGCGAAACGGGGCGGGATATGTCCGGTTGACCACGCCCCCCGTGGGCGGGGTGTAAGCGGGCAGGAACCGCGGAAGCCTGCGCACGCCCCCGCCGTTTCCTAGGAGACGAAACACACAAGACGCCCGAGCTTCACAAGGGAGCCAAAGAGGTAAGCGGCGGGTGCTGGGCAGGTAATCCCGAGCGGGCTGCGGGGCTGCCACCCTCCGTCCGATCCAGCCCAAGCCTGTCCAGAGAGGCCCGCCCGGCATGTCCCCTCGGTGCCGCGTCCTACCAGGGCCAACCTCCGCCGAGAGAAGGGCGCTGGACACTGGTAGGGGGAGGGATGGGGGGGGAGAAGGACCGGGGCGGGGGGGCGAGGGCGAAGCGTGGGGAGGGTCTTTCTGCGCCTACCTCGTTCTTGCTCTCCGACGTCTCCTGGGCCACTTTTCCGTGTTCCTTGACCGTAGGGTAGATTCCGGGCGGGAGGAAGACAGCGGGCGTCCCTCAGTGTGAGGACCCCCGCCCCGGAACCTCTCCGTTTTGATCCCCCTACGCCCCTCGCCCTTTCCCCTCCACCCTCACGTGCACCGCTGGCTCTGCTGCCGGGAGTTGGGAGTGACTGCAGGGAGGGAGAAACTACTTGAGGAGTGAGGAGTCAGAAGCGGGATCGCGTCTCGGGCAGGTAGCGGAATTGAGTTCAGAACTACTGCAAAATAAAAAAGGAAGGAAAATAAAGAAAACTGGGTCTAAATTCTGCCCTCATTCGTGCATCCCAAATGACTCCCAAAGGAATTCCGGCGCAGGATGGCCTTGAGGGGCTCCCAGCAGTAACCCCGCCAATACGGCTGCCGGGGTGCATCGGCAGGACCCCGGCCCCAGGAGTCTTTTAAAGCGCCTTAGTTTGCGGAAAAAGGATGAGACAGCCGGCGTGATGAAAACTTTCTTACCGCAGATAAGATATTTTAATTTAGGGACAGAGTCTGGAGGGGGCAGGGAAGTGGGGAGCAATAAAACTGATTTTAGGGGCTTGTAATTTCAGTTCTTAAGGAGATTAATTATATTTAGATAATAATTTTAAAAGAGCAGACATCTGTCCCAATGATAACGAAATTCTTTGAACCAAAGTAACAATTTACTCTCCAGCCTTCGGACTTAACTTGACGTCCACCATCCCCCAGTCCACCGCAGCGTCTGGGGAAGGGAGACCCCCCACACAACCCCCCACCCCAAGGCGGCCCCTTAACTGGCTGTGCAAAGCTGGCCGCGCACAAGGTTGTTTGATCTCTTGGTTGGGGTGGTTTTTTATTTTGTTTCGTTTCAGAATAATGTGTGAATGTTAGCACGAAGCACAATGCCGGTATTCTTTTCAACACGCAATCTTTGATGTTCCACTCTAAAAGCTCTCCTTTCAATTTCTGTAAAACATGCGTCTTGGTGACTTTGAGACCTTTATTTGTTTTGCTCTTAAACAACTTAGTGATTTTTAAAATGTTATTATTTTTTTAAAAACGTTAATGCCAGCGTTGGAGTGATATCGTTCCAGTAGGATCTGCAAAGACAGGCTGAAGAGTTCCAAAGGTTATCTGTTCAGTGATTGGCAGAGGCAAGTTTTACCCTCCATTTGTCCTCTGTGTTAATCTTCTTTAATCCTGTCTAAATCCCTTTTAGCTGGCAGAAGCCCTTGAGAATACAGCTTAAGTTTACAGTAATTGCGCATTTAAATACATGGTAATCGTGCACTTAGATAAAAACAAGAAAACTATAATGGGAGAGAAATTATAAGGGTATTTGTTTAATGTAGGTCTATAGTTGAGGCTCTAAATCTCTTTTCTTTAAATCAAACTATAACGTTGTTTAGCCATAGGAGAATCACTAAATATTGTAGGTTAATTGTAGAAAATTCCAAGTTCCTAACAGTTCTGCTAAATTAAAGATCATAGTTGTATTACATTGACTTCTGTCCTACCTTGTTGTATGTATGAACGTATAAATGGAAATATACAGACAGTTGACCCTTGAACAACACAGGGATTAGGAGTGTGAACCTCCACATGGTCAAAAATTCCAGTATAATTTTTGACTCACCAAAAACCTAATAGCCCACTGTCCACCAGAAACCTTACTGATGGCATAAACAGTTAATTAACACATATTCTGGATATGTATTATGTGCTGTATTCTTCCAATAAAGTAAGCTAGACAAAAGAACATGTTATTAAGAAAATCAGAGAGAAGATACATTTACAGTACTGTCTGGTATTGATCGGGAAGAAATCTGCATATAAAAGGACCTGTACAGTTGAAGCCCATGTTGTTCAAGAGTCAGCTGTAGAGATGGAAATAGTCACATACCTAAGAGGTCATGTTACTACATCTCTGTTCATCATAATTTGTCTTCTGTAGATCAACAGAGAAGAATAAATGTAACCTGTAGAGAAATATTATTGTGTGTGAACTGAGGACCTGTAGGCAGCCTCTGTTTTCTTAACTTACATCTATTGCTTTGGGCTAGTAATTAGTTTAGCAGTTCGCTATGGTACACCGGTTAAAGTAGTTGTTTGTGTGAATTGAAACATGGGAATTATGATTAAAAAATAAACAAAGTCTTCACCTGGATATCTGTGCCTCTTTACATGAGGCTGTTGTCTTTATATTATCAAGAGGATACAGGGACAGCTGAAATGGTCAGCTTCTAACCCTGGAAAACTGTTTTGTAATTAATATGGCTCAAAAGAGTCCTCTCTAAGGTTTTTGTTTGGGAGTATAGTATGTAAACTTATTTTACTTAAAGGTTAGGTAGGCTTAAACTGGACAGATTCTCTGAGAGCCCCAAATTAGACCTTTTTAAAATCTATAATCTTCATCACTCCACCCCTTAAATGACACAAGCTGAGAAATGGCTGGGTCCCCTGTTTATTCTTCCCTGGGTATAAGTAGACCCTATGCTTGTAGTAACCCTCACTTGAAACGAAGTGTGTTTCCAGGTTTATTTGGAAAGTGGTTGGTTAGGCTTGGCATGAAGTTTTTATAATTTCCTCTCCAAAAATGGTTGGGTTTCCAGGCCAATGCGAAAGTCATCAATGAGTGAATGATCTGTAGTGCTGATAATACTGGTGATGGTGGTGCTTGAGGGTCCTAATAGTGGAAGATAAAGAGATAATTAATTCCACTTTTAGAGGCTAAGTCACTGAGAGGTAAAATTTGACTGTTTCTTGCACCCTCTCATCTCTGCCTTTGGGTTCCCACCTGGCCAGCTCCCTCTTTCACTCCCTTCTCAAGCAAAATGTCCTTTTCCAGAATTGCCTACATTACTTCCTGCCTATCAGACCCTCAGTGGTAGTCCTCAGTTAGGTATTAACATGAAAGAAAAGATGATGCTATTATCCTACTGAATTTCTGAATTAAGAAATTAGTTGTCTTAGCTCTACTTCCTCCCTTCCTCCTGCACTACTTTCTTCCCCTCCACTGTTTCTGGCCTATTATTTTTATAGTGTCCTTCTGGGTATAGAGCCAGATACAGCCTTGGGGTCTAGTACAGGTAAGGAGTAACATTCGCAATTTCCATTTGGTCATTAGCATCTTGGTATTTTAGGGTAAGGAAATGTGGGTTAAGAATCTTTAAGTGGAGGTGGGGGTGGGTAGGTTTCATTGTGGGGCAGACTCAGCATGGTTTTGAGGGAAAATGGGGGTAGGGGGGCAGTTCCTTTGGCTTCATCAGTGATTGTAAAAGCCAGTATGAATGGGTTCTTTAGAAGTTGGGGACTAGCCTACAAAAAACAAGCAGCCTCAAACCTAATGCAAGTACTAGACTGACTCCATCATTGATTCTCTGATTGATTATCGACACGTTATATTATAGATTACAATCCTACTGATACGATGAACACTGTGGCCTTACAGACAAATATATTCTCTCTATTGCTACTTAACCAGAAAGGATCAGTAAACCTGTAGTCAGCACTTTTCCTTAAAAGGGAGGTGTATGCCACCTTAAGTGAGACAAACTAGAAAAGAGGTCAAACAATTTAACACTGTCGATAACAAATGGCAAAATGTTGATTTAATAAAATTCTAAATAAGGATAAGTGCATTTTAGTCCGTGTTTTGTTTAATCATAACACATAGTACAAAAAACAACCCAGAGGTGCCCTGTTGGAAGAGCACGTGACCTCATGGGGTCATGAGTTCAGGCCCCATGTTGGATGTAGAGATTGTTTAAAAATAAAATCTAAAAAAAAAAAAAACCAAAACCCAAAAGATCTTTCAAAAATAAATTTCCTTATGCAGAAAAAGGAAAAAATTAAGAAAAACAAATACATGTGTGGGTCAGGAACCATAGGGAAGGGGTGTTGACTTCCTTTCTATAAATGCCTTAATATTTCGATTCCATGTGTATGTATATTATAAAGATCACTTATAGAAAACTCGATTTTCAGGCAAATGGGGAATCATTTGCTGGCATCCGTTGGTCAGATTTAAGCTGAAAAAGAATACCCAAATAGATACGGAATCTACTATTGTGACCTCTTTTTTAAGATCCTGGCCACAGTTATCACAGCCTAAATTAATTCACACATAACTTTCAAGGGGGTATTTATCTATATGAAGTAAAGCAAACGATACCCTAAGACACCCCCACCCTATTCCTTAAAAGTCCCACAGGGTTCTTCCAACCTTTCCTGTGGACGAACACCTTCTGTAATAGGAAACAACAGTTTTATTGTCCTTCCTTGCACTTTTTGCTTCTTCCTCCTGAAAGCCTGCTTTTGGAGGTCATAGGTACTTTGATATCCTGTGGGTCCGAAATTTCTGCATATAATAGAGAAACAATTTCTACAATTTTATTTGGTGGCAATGAAACAGTACTACAGTGAAGGCAAAGCAATCTTTGAATGAAGCATCAAATTATAAAAGGCATTTGAAAACAAATTATTTGAATGGTGCCGAGCATTTGGTTAGCATCTGGAACTCACCGTAAAGCCTTGTAACAGAATGACAGCGATGTTTAAAAGCAATGTAAGAATGAAATGAGAAGCAGCTCCTTGAAACAGATGTAAGAGGGAATAACGGGAGGAAACTACTGAATGTCGTCGTAATGGGGCACACAGGAAAGCCAGCACTGTGTTCTGTTTTTCTTCAATTGCAGTAATACAATCAGGACCTACCGAAACCTGTACCTTTCTAATACATTCGGACCCACAGTCCCTCATCTGCGGTTTCAAAATTCACAAAGGTCTGAACAATGAACATTTAAAATAAATTTGTGCAACAATGCAGCGTAACATGAAATGCAAGCTGTGATGCCAGCGTTTATTTTTTACTTTGTGGACATTCCTTAATTTTATTTTACTTTGTGGACTTTCAACAGTTTTCTGCAGCTACATTAAGATGCTGCTTGGGAGGTGTTACATGACCTATGCTATATCCACCATTTTACTTTTCTAAAATGTACGGATTCCTGGATTCCAAACACATCTGGCCCAGGGCTTTCACATATAAGGGATCATGGGCCAAATTAAACATAATGCAAAAAGTGATTCAAGGAATGGATATTATAGTTGTCTGATTCTCCAATGTCTGACTTGGAATAATACAGATTATATTCAGTATAAAAGGAATCCTACAAATCCTTAAGCCTGTATTTACTGAATATAATGGCATAAATAGCAGGCACCATGTAAATGAAGCAGTCATAAATGAACATTATCAGTCTGTTATATGTGAACTCCATTCCACATAGCACAAAGGACTTACTGACAAATGTTTAACCTACTGGTATATATATTATAATTCTTCCCTGTGCCTCGGTTACCAGTTAATGAAATGAAATTTCTTTAATGAAATTCTTTCTTCTTGCTCTGTTTTTTGTTTTGTTTTGTTTTGTTTTTAACAGGGTGTTCGTAGGAATGGAAGCACTGTTTCCTTGCCAGATTCTGTATCACTCTATCTCATGAACCTTTGTAATCCTGGGGAAGATCTTGTGTCTAAGGATGACAAACCTGTCACCGGTGTAGCAACAGCAGTCTGAGGGGAAGAAACAAACAAAAAAACCCCAATAAAGAAGCGTTTACATTTATATTCAACAAAGAAGTCATTTCAACCGACCACCTCTGTTGCACTGTGTTTCCACGATGAACCGATACACGACCATGAGACAGCTGGGGGACGGCACCTACGGGAGCGTGCTGATGGGCAAGAGTAACGAATCTGGGGAGCTGGTGGCCATCAAAAGGTACCGTGTGCGACGCTGCTGAGCTTGGAGCTCTGATCTTTCCTTTCCTTTAGAAAGAGTTCTGGTGTAGCCCCCGCACTTGTCTAGCTGATGGGGGAATGCCATTCTGGAGGGACACTGCCAGAAGGGAGTTCTGCTTGTCCCCATGTACATGGATTGAGTTTTCTGGTTTGTCCGGCTCTAGAAATAGGAGCCGAAATGGAAGCTCATGTTTGGAAATTGTTTAGAATTTAAAGTTGAGTGCAGAGTAGAGTTTGTTATTTCCTTAAAACAACGGGCCTCAAAATCAGATGGTGTTCATATATGAAACTGAGTTCTGGAGGGTATGTGCTGTTCTCTTAAGCTTACCAATGAAATAGAATTAACTATTATTAACTTAGTTACTTCCTCTGAATCTACAGTATTTGTTATCTATTATACATTAATAAATTTCTCCAAGGCTTGCTGATTTAAGATTTTATTTATTTGTCAGAGAGAAGGAGAGAGAGGGAGAGAGAGAGAGAGAGCGTAAGCACACAAGCAGGCAGAGAGGCAGGCAGAGGCTGAGAGAGAAGCAGGCTCCCTGCTGAGCAAGGAGCCCGATGTGGGACTCGATCCCAGGACTCTGGGATCATGACCTGAGCTGAAGGCAGCGGCTTAACCCACTGAGCCAGCCAGGCGTCCCCTCAAGGCTTGGTGATTTAAAACAAACAACCCGTTCTGAATTCCCAGGTTCTGGGGGATCAGGAATTTAGGAGTAGCTCAGCCGGATGGTTTTGGCTCCAGGTGTCTGCTGAGGTGGCAGTCAGCTGCAGGCCGGCCGGGGACTGCAGCATCCCCTGGAAGGTGGCTCCCTGGGTTAGTGAACTTGGGCTGCTGTAACGAAGTACCACAGATGGGTGGCTTAAACAGAGATTTCTTTCTTCATGGTTCTGACAGGTTCGTGGTCACAGATGAGCTTTCAGCAGGGGGGATTTCTTCTGTGGCCTCTCTCTGTGACTCGTAGATGGCTGTCTTCTCCCTGTGTCCTCACAGGATCTTCTGCTGTGTGCTAGTCTGTGGCCTAATCTCTTCTTTAAGGACACGAGTAATACAGGATGAGGACCCACCCTAAAGACCTCACGGAACCTTAATTAGAGTCTTTAGAGTCTGTCTCTAAATATAATGACACTCGGATATTTATAACTTCAACGTATGGATTTGGTGGGGGCAGTTTAGCCAAGAACAGGCTGTTGTAACAAGGTTTCAGCCACAGACTGTGTGTGGCTTCAACCAGGCTGACTTACAGATCTACAGTTCTGGAGGCTACAAGTCTAAGATCGAGGTGTCAGCACGGTTGTTTCCTTCTGCGGATCTATTCTAGGTCTTTCTCCTTGGCTGACGGATGGCATTTTCTCTCCATGTATCTCCATACCTCTTCTTTTTTCTTTCCTTTTTTTTGAGATTTTATTTATTTATTTGACACAGAGAGAGAACACAAGTAGGCAGAGAGGCAGACAGCGGCGGGGGGACGGGGGGAAGCAGGCTCCCCGCTGAGCAGAGAGCCCAATGCCAGGCTTGATCCCAGGACCCTGGGATCATGACCTGAGCTGAAGGCAGAGGTTTTAACCCACTGAGCCACCCAGGCGCCCTCCATATCTCTTCTACATGGTCTTCCCTCTGTGCTTGTCTCTGTATCCAAATTTACATTTTTTATAATAACAGTCATACTGGATTCAGGTTCACCTTAATTTCATTTTAAATTCACTGCCTCTGTAAAGACCCTGTCTCTAAATTAGGTAACATTCTGAGGTACTGGGGGTTAGGATTTCAGCGTATGAATTTGTGTGTGTAGTGCGGAGGGGGACACAGGTTAGCCCACAACACAACACTCACTCACATGGTTGACAAGTGGCCTGTTCACAAAGGCTTCCACGGAGGGTTGTGTGAGTCCTCTAACGCCATGGCAGTTGGATTTCTCCAGAATGAGTCCTGGAGACTGATTACCACATCAACCAAATGATGACAGTCTAAAATTTAAAATGCTTTAACAAATGCTCTTCAAATGTTAAACACTTTGAAAAATGATCTAAAGCATTACACATACAAGGAAATAACTTTATAAAATATTGTCAATAGCCATTATTGTCAAATAAATGTACAATGTGCCATAACTGAAATGAAGTATTTACTCAATGGGCTTAATAAGATTCAATACCCACTCGTGACTGGGGGAAGAATGCTCTTAGCAAACAGGAATAAAAAGAAGCTTCCCTAACCTGGTAAGACTTAAACATTCATCATCTTTATGTGAAATATTAGAATGACTGCTGGTAAAGTTGGTTTTAAGACCAGACTGCCTGCTATATTCCTACTAATTAAGATTGCTTTGGTGATCCTAATGAATGCCATAAGAGAAAAAAAAAAGGAGGCATCAGTATTAGCCAAAATGAGATGATACCATCTTTATTTATAGATTAAATCATTGTAGAAACTCATGCAAATACTTCATTATGCATAAATAAATGTATACATATAAATATTTTTAGTATATGTGTTGCTGAAGCAAGCACTATATATAAATGTTTTTAAAGAACTAGAAAGACACACATATAATTCATGAAAGCTGTGGCTTCTGGGGAGGGAAATGAGAATGAGGTTAGGTCTGGTGGAATCATGTAAGTTTATTACCATTGTTCTGTTTTGTTTAACAAAATGCACATTATTCCTTGTGGATGGCAAAATCATGTGTTTGTCTCACTGTTCCATTTCACAAGACAGAGAATACCAGCATATACCTAGATAAAACCTTGAAAGCACTGAAGGGCCCAAAAGGGTAAGAGGTCTGAAGGCTGAGAAGAAGCCATAAGTATATAATTTAGGAATGCTTTGGTATGTGAAATAGAAACCCTAACCAAAAGTTACTTAGATGGGGATTTTTCACACATAAGAAAAAGTCTTAAAGGAGGCAGCCCAGGGCCAATACAGGGCCAGTACCTTGTCCATGCTGTTAACACAGAAGAACCTAGGTTCTTCTGTCTTCAAAACATAGCTGCCTCACCCCTCTCCAGAAGACTTCTGGTTACTTGTCATTGGCCGGAAGTGTGTCACACAGCTCACCTGGCTATAAGGGAGGCTGGGAGACCGAGTACTTGGCTGGGCATTTGTTTCCCTGTAGAGAAGCTGTGATAATAAAGACAAAGAGAAGAGTGGCTTTGGACAGTCAACTCAGTGTCTTCCAGGTGGCGTTCCTAACTTCAGTAAGGATGCAGCAAAAATGAATGAGAAGGGGAGGGATCATGGGAAAGACTTGAAGAAAATTTCCGTATTCATTCAGCACACACTTGTGAAGCTCCTACACTGGTGCTCAGGACAAAATGGGAAGGAGACAGAGGAGTTACAATGTGGGAGGAAGACTGACAAATTAGACAAGTTACAATACGAAATACCATTAAGTCCTATAATGCGGGAATAACAGTCCTAGTGGAGCACAGAGAAATGATGCCGAGGAAGTATGCTGGAAGACTTCCCGTAGAACGAGAGATCTCAAGAATGAGAAAAGAGTATCAAAAAAAAGAGGAGGTGGGGCACCTGGTTGCTCAGCCGGTTGAGCATCCAGCTCTTGGTTTCGGCTCAGGTCATGTCAGGGTCATGGGACTGAGCCCCAAGTCTGGCTCTGCGCTCAGCGTAGAGTCTGCTTGAGATTCTCCCCATCCCTCTGCCCCTCCCCTCCAATAAATAAATAAGATTTTTTTTAATTTTAAAAAAAAGGATAGAGAAGAGTGTTCTAAGCAGCAAGGATAATACGTGTGAAGACCCGGATGAGAGAATGTGAAGAATGTGAGAGAATGTGAAGGCTTGCCTGGGGCTGAGGAACTGAAGTAGGAGCTGGAGTGTAGATTCTGAGTGGGGCGGAGGAAGGAACTGGTGCCAAAGAGGGAAGCCATGAAGCCAGGTTAAAGAGTTTGTCTATCTTGACTAGAAGGTGATGAAGGATTTTAAGCAGGAGAGTTGTTGGTGTGATCAAATATTGCTTCAGAATGGTCTCTTTAGCTAAAGAGTGGATACTTGATCAAAGGTGACCAGTCAGGAGACTGAAGCAGCCATCTTGGTTAGAGGTGGCAGTGACCTAATCTAGAAAAACTGCAATGAGTATGGACATAAGTGAAAGTACTCAAGGGACATTTCGGAGATAGACTCTGTAGGGACTGGTCACTGTGCTTGGAGGGAAGGGAGTCAAGCATGTGCAAGAGTCCAGGCTAACTCCTGGGATTCTTAAATGCATGTTGGTGGTGCCATTCACCATGACAGGGGAGACCCCAGGCTTAGGGGTAAAGCTGGGTACACTTTTGGACATGATGACTTTAAGAGGTCCACAGGTTACTGAATATTTGCATTCAAAACAGGTCTGGGCTGGTGATTTGGGAATTGTTAGTCTACAGATGCCAATTGAGGCTATATAGAAGGAAAAGAAAAGAGCTCTTCATAGGGAACACTCAGGAATCCCAGCATATAAAAATGGGCCTTGGGGAAAAAAAAAAGAAATGGGCCTTGGAAGAGGTAGGTGTTTGTAGAGAAGCCTGAAAAAAAGCCACCAGAGAAGTAGGGAGAAGACCAGGAGAGTGTAGAAAATATATGGAACCAAGGGAAAAATATAAAGAAGTGCTCAACTAGAAGACAACTAAAAACTAATGACTGAAAAGCATTTAGGTTAGTTAGGAATCTTTCTTGCTTTAAGTGACAAGTATGTAAATTAATAGCAAGTGATGGAACCAATGGCTTAAATAAGTAGATTATTTTTCTTCCATATCAAGAAATCTGGATTTTGATGACTCCAGTGAACTGTATCTAGGTCTTTTCTATCTTCTTCATACTGTGCTGTTAGCATCTGAGTGCTCTCAAGCACTTAATGGCCACATTATGGCTACTTCATTTCCAGGCATTACATGTGTGGTTCAGGGTGCGAAGAAGGGAGAATGATACCAGCAAACCCTTCTCTCAAATTCTAGGTAAACTTGTTTCCCAGAAGCCCCATAATGACTTCCCCTTACATCTTATTGGCTAAAAATGGATCAGAGGGTCTCCCTTATGTACAAGAGAGGCTGAGAGGTGAGAATCTACTCTTCCAGCTTCTATACTAGGAGGCAAAAGGGAGGAAGCTAGAAATGGCTTTCTGGTACCCAAACCAATATTGGTGTTCTTTGGACTTGGAGAACATGGTATAATTAGTGGCTGTGGTGAGAGCTGTTCTAGTGAAATCGAAGAGGAAATAAGCCAGATTGCAGTAGGGCAAGGAGTAGTAAAAAGTGGGGTAGTAGAGGCACTGAACTTTGAATAGTCATGGAGTACATGTCACTTAGTTGCTAAAAAAAGTCACAGAAGGCTTTTCTCAGTACTCTCAGAATCCACTCTCAGGGTGCCTGGGTGGCTCAGTGGGTTAAAGCCTCTGCCTTCGGCTCAGGTCATGATCCCAGAGTCCTGGGATCAAGCCCCATGTCAGGCTCTCTGCTCAGCCGGGAGCTTTCTTCCTCCTGCTCTCTCTCTCTTTCTCTCTCTCTCTCTCTGGCTGCCTCTCTGCCTACTTGTGATCTCTGTCAAATAAATAAATAAATAATCTTAAAAAAAAAAAAGAACCCACTCTCAGAATCCCCGAGTACATGCGATGAATACTAAAATAGAGCTTGTCAGCGTGTACGTGACTTTGTACAGAGTCTTCACGGATTTATATGGAGAGCAGAGACTGAAGGATGGCAGGGCAGGAGTAGTAGAATGGGGGGGGCATCAGAATATATAGGTGCTCTTGAGGGGGACAATGAGTGGGAAGGCTGACCATGAGATCCAAGCTAGAGGAG
The DNA here is from genome assembly GCF_020171115.1 of Neogale vison. Classification (NCBI taxonomy): domain Eukaryota; kingdom Metazoa; phylum Chordata; class Mammalia; order Carnivora; family Mustelidae; genus Neogale; species Neogale vison. The sequence goes on along the minus strand of NC_058091.1, from coordinate 133,912,378 downwards.
GAGGCAGGCAAAGCCAAGTGTGGAACAAGTAGACACATACATTTTATCCAATGGTAGTGACGGAGAAAAGACAGGAGGATGTGGTTGGAGTGTAAAGTCTGAAAGGCTGAGATCTTAGAGGGTAGAACCATTCCTCATGACAGCAAGGTGTTTATATATACAAGGAAGCAGCTCTTTGGAGTGAAGAACTGTGAAGACAGGCTACCAGCAGGATTATCAATATGAATGTTGATTCACTCATTACTCCTAAAATTCTTGACCAGACATAATTTTAGGATGGTTTTTGACCTGCAAGAGTCATACAGAAGACTATGCCATTTCTCTCGAATCTGAGGCAAAGCAATAAACTTGGCTTGAAGTATTAGACCCCGTATTCTCCATTCTCAATGTATCCTTATTTGTTACCAAAACAACCTACATTCCATAATATCCGATCAGGACCATCATCTTGTGCTTCATGGCCTAAAACTTAAGGCACTGAGAATTCAGGCCACAAATATTGTAGGAATAACACTTGAAATCCATCCAAGTTGGATGAAGAATTCTAAATAAATTCCATGTTGAATACATTTTGTGTAGCAGATGAAGAGCTGCTTTATCGTTAATCTTCAAAGAGCAAGAAGCATGTCCTCTTGAAGGGAAGCATTATCTGGGCAAAGGTATTTTTCATTCTGAAAGCCTTTTAAGCAGAAGAATCAGGAGAATGAAGTTTGAGGAGTGAAATGGAGACGAGTCTGAGCACTAGCGCAGTAGGGAGATAACCAGGAGAAACCAGGGTGTGGCATGGCAGCTGGTGGATGTCAGAGTGTTATAATTTCAGACATGAACATGGGAAGGAAGTCTGTACTTGATTCAGTAAGCAGTGGGCAAGCCTTTTGAGCAGTCTTGAAATGCCCTCAAACTGGCTTGGATGAATGAGTTGGCAGATGAGTGGTTAGAAGTTGGGAGAACACTATAAAGAAAAAGATAAAAGGTACCTTTTTGAAAATTTTCTTTTTGAATTTTCAATTTATCTCTGGCAAGAAACCTTGTATCTGCTACCATCAAAAACAAACAAACAAACAAACAAAGGCTGTAACAATTCATTTCTAGCAGATGGTAGTAAGATCCTCATCTCATTACATTTAAAATATTTATTAAGCTCTCTGTTCTTTAAGGACTTGGAAGGCAATTCTATTTTGGAGGGTCTCCTGTTTGTGGGATAGTTCCTCATGAGTCCCACTGTGGGTACAGAAATTCATCCTGTCATTTAGTAAATACTTATCGAGGACTTGCTGTATGCCAAAAATTAGCATGTAGGGGTGTCTTCAAGGAGCTTACATTTGAGGAGGAGGAGGACATTAGAGATGGTAAGTGCTATGGAGAAAAAGCAGAGCAGAAACAGTGACCTAGGAAAGTACTATCCTTTTCTTCAGATCACTAGCTGGGAATAGATCGGAAAATTAGCTCAGGGAATTACTAACAAGGATCATCCTGAAATGGCCTTTTATTTCCTTGACCAGCCAGCTCTTTCTAGCTCTGCCTGTCTGGGTAAAACTTCTGTTTTTTCAGTCTTTCAGTTTTTCACCTGCTGGTACCCTCTGTCTGTCAGGTCACAACTGACATACTGCTTTATCAAAAAGGCCAGGCCATTATATTTTTTAAAAAGAGCCCCTTACCTCATGGTCCTTGTAACTAATTTGTCTGTTTTGTGTTCACTAGTCTAAAGCCTATTTTGTGTTAAATGGGAGGTGCCATGATAACCGTCTCTGGTTCTCGTTCATACCTTGCCCTGGCATGTAGTAGTTGTTGAATGAATGAATAACTGAAAGAGAAAAAGGCAGGAAATTTAAAAGGAGGTGCCTTTTCCTATCATTCTAACAAATTGGCTTAATTTCTTAAAATTAAATTCTTCACATTGGTTGAAGAAATTGGGTAATTGTTTTATAAGGAAACTTCAGTATTTGTTGCATTTAGACACCTACATTGCTTTAGAGCAGTATTGATGAGTAGTAGTAATTGATGGAAAGAAATGAACATATTAGAATATGTGGATGCAGCTAGTACAAAGTTTCAAACAGAATAAAAATTACAAAATTGAAAAAGGAATATATTATCTAGTGTCTCAAAAATGGATTTGAAAAAAATCTTATAATTTTTAAGAATAATAACATTATATGCACAGTTTGGATGGATTTGATCATTTTCTTAAACTTCCCTTATATACTATATTTGAATTGACTTTTTTAAAAATTGACTTTTAAATTTAACATTGTGCTAGATTTGCCTTATCATATTAGCAAGATATTTATAAATCTATAGCTAGAAATGTATCTTTTGGTAAGTGACTTGTAAACCATCAATTTCTTAAACCTACATAGATTTCTAGCACCTTAATGAGAATAAATGAAATTCTCATTCACTAAGGATGCTTTAGAAATAAGAGCAGTGATGCCCTTCATGTCTGTCATAGCTGATCATTGATACTGATAAAAACAAGAGCATCCAGTATTTACTGAGCACTGAATTAAGCAATTTGCAATAGGCTTTTCATATGCAGTAATTTCTACTTGTAACTATGGAATTTGAGGTCAATTGAACGGTCAGTGGGGAACCTGTACAAGGTCATACATCAGTGAGTCACTGAGCAAGGGTTTGGAGCCAGCAGGGCAGTTCCACAGCCCACATTGTTAATGACCATGGCATGCTGCCAGTTCTTTGTGCTGCCATTCCTTTACTCATTTCCTTACCCTTGTGTATCACACTGTTGAATAATTCCTATAGGAATTAGTTTAATCAATAAAGATAACTTTAAGCTTCCTGAGAATCTTCTAGAACCCCTCAATAGGAGATTATACTACTAAATGAAAACAGTAGGGCACATAGGATTTTTTTTTAATTTTTTAAAAATTTGAGAGAGAGAGAGAGAGAGCATATGATGGGGGGAAGGGAGGAGAAGGAGAGGAAGAGGATTTCAAGCAGACTCCTACTGAGTGTGCAGCCTGAGGCAGGGCTAGATCCCACCACCCTGAGATCATGACCTGATCATGACCTGAGCAGAAATCACTAGTCAGATGCTTAACTGAGTCACCCAGGTGCATGTAGGGTCCTTGTTTTCATAATCCAGCTTTGTAATTTCTTTACTTGAAGAAATATTTTTTAGAACATAAATCCTCTTTTTTCTTGTCTCTCATTTTGCATGGTGACAAAAAAATGTTCATTAAAAAAAACAAACCTCTATCTGTGGTGTTTAGTGGAATTATTTTGTTACCTTTATTACTTTTGGTATATTTATCTCTAATGGTAACATTGGGATCGAAGAGGGAAAATAGAGAACAGAATTCAGGAAAGCAACCTCCTGAATGGAAGAAGATATTTGCAAATAATATATCTGATGGGGGATTAATATCCAAAATATAAAAGAACTTATACAACTCAACACCAAAAAACACAAATAATCCAATTAAAAAATGGATGAGGACCTAAACAGACATTTTTCCAAAGAGAAATACATATGACCAACAGACACATGAAAAGATGTTCAGTGTCACTAATCATCAGGGAAATGTGAATCAAATACACAATGAGATATCACCTCACATTTGTCAGAATAACTAAAATTAAAAAGACAAGAAATAACAAGCATTGGTAAGGATGTGGATCCCCCTTGTGCACTAGGAATATAAATTGGTACAACTATTGTGGAAAACAGTATGGAGGTTCTTCAAAAAATTAAAAATAGAACTGCCATATGATCTAGGAATTCTATTACTGGCTAATTACTCCCCCAAAATGAAAAACACTAATTTGACAAGATATATGCACCCCTATATTCACTGCAGATTATTTACAATATCCAAGCAATTCAAGTATCCATTAATAGATGAATGGGTAAAGAAGATGTGGTGTGTGTGTGTGTGTGTGTGTGTGTGTGTGTGTAGGTGTATAAAGGATACATATAAAGGAATTTTAGCCACAAAAAGAATGAAATCTTGCCATTTGCGATGACATGGGTGGAGCTAGAGAGTATTCTGCTAAGTGAAATAAGTCAGTCAGAGAAAGACAAATACCATATGATTTTACTCATATGTGGAATTTAAGAAACAAAACAAACAAGGGGTGGGGAAGAGAGAGAGGGGGCAAACCAAGAAACAGACTCTTAACTATAGAGAACAAACTGATGATTATCAGAGGGGGGTGGTGGGAGATGGGAGAAACAGATGATGGGGTGATTAAGGAAGCTGTTTGTCATGATGAGCACTGGGGGATGTATGGAAGCGTTGAACCACTCTACTGTACACCTGAAACTAATATGCTCTATATGTTAACTAACTAATTTAAATAAAAACTAAAATAAATAAAGATGATGAAGATCTGGTATATATATATATATATATATATATATATATATATATATACACACACACACACACACACACACACACACAATGGAATACTATCCGGCTATAAAAAAGAAAGAAATCTTGCCATTTATGATAACATGGATGCGCCTAGAGTACTATGCTACGTGAAACAAGTCAGAGAAGAACAAATACCATATGCTTTCATGTATATGTGGAATCTAAAAGGTAAAAAAAAACATAAATGAACAAAAAACCAGACTCAAATAAAGGGAACAAACTGGTGGTTGCGGTGGGGGCGGGGGTAGATGAGAGAAATAGGTAAAGGGGATTATGAGGTACAAACTTCCAGTCGTGAAATAAATAAATCACAGAGACAAAAAGTAGAGCAAAGGGAATAGAGTAAATAATATTGTAATAATATCAAATGGTGACTACACTTACCATGGCGAGCATTTCATAATGTACATAACTGTTGAATCACTATGTTATAACCTAAAACTAATGTAACATTGTATGTCAGCTAAACTTCAATAATAAAAATTAAGAAAAAAATTTTAAAAAGAACTATTTCTAAAGTTTGGTTGCTTCTGAATTTTTGTTGACCGGAATCACTTAACTTTATGGGCTGCTTGTTTAAAGCAGAGGTAATGATATAGAAATCCTCAGTTCAAGTTACATCACTAAATTTGCTAACAGCGTTTGTGATTTTCTACCCCTCTCCACTTTAGTGTTTCATATTTATCTGTTAAGTTCTAGAAAGAGAAAATTTGGAAGGGGACCTTTTAGAAAAGTACAAGTAAACTGATGAGGGAAATATGAGAAGGCGCCCAGAAAGGAAGATTAATGGTAATCCTTTCACCATTGTGTTTAAAGCAGAATTTCAGATAGAACATAATCGTGCACCTGTACCAAACTGCCTTGAGATATACAGAAGAGAGGGGACTTCCTTTTAAGGAGGAGGGAAGATCACAGTTACCCAAAGTGAATACTAGAGTAAGAAAGCCAACAGCACAAGTTGTGTTTCAAATCCTCTGTCCCTGTACATTAAGTTTTTTTTGTTTGATTTCAGAATGAAGAGAAAGTTCTATTCCTGGGATGAATGTATGAACTTGAGAGAAGTTAAGGTAAGATCCTACAGGTATAAAGAACCCTAGGAGGCCTTCGCTCTGCCTCACCCTGTCTCATTTATGAGGACGGTAGCTAAAGGGATTGTTCTGATCTTTGTAGGAAACGTTCCAAAGATAATTGTATTTCTTGTGTTTTTTTTTCTTTATCTTCCTAAGTAATTTCTCATTTCTTACCCGAATGTCAGTAGAGGACAACAGAAAAAATCTATACACTCATATTTCAATGTATACTCACCTTTAAAAGAGCATTTTAATTCATGTTATCAAAGGAAAGACAACTTTTTTTTTTATAAATTTTTTTTTTAAGATTTTATTTTATTTATTTGAGAGAGAGAGACAGTGAGAGAGAGCATGAGCGAGGAGAAGGTCAGAGGGAGAAGCAGACTCCCCATGGAGCTGGGAGCCTGATGTGGGACTCGATCCCGGGACTCCAGGATCACGCCCTGAGCTAGAGGCAGTCGTTTAACCAACTGCGCCACCCAGGCGTCCCGGAAAGACAACTTTTAATTACTACATAACATTTCTATTTTATGCTGTATGTTTTTGTATATTTTATATGCATAAATTTATGGATACCTTTGTATGGAACTTCACATAGTTAAGTCAGAAAAAAACTTAGGCCTAGTGAATAGACTGAGAAAAAAAAAGTGACAGATTGAAATGTTTGGCAGGTATTATTGGCTTGGTTTATTTTTGTACTTATATTCATTACTTAAAACAATTACTGCTTACTTTAAAATTTGTATTCTAAGATGTTCTATAGACATTAAGACTTAATTCACTCATGAATGCAGAAGAAATGGAAGATTACTTAAGGTAATTATCATAGAGATTGATGAGATTTTGCCGACTTCAATAACTTTGTTTTAAGAATTTTAATGCTGATTTGCTGTGTTACAGTCTCTGAAGAAACTCAATCATGCCAATGTGATTAAACTTAAAGAAGTTATCAGAGAAAATGACCATCTCTATTTTATATTTGAATATATGAAAGAAAACCTCTATCAATTAATGAAAGACAGGTATGTCTTTATTTTATAAAAACTATAATGTTTTCCCTGTTATCTCCTCTGTGAGTTCCTTGGAACCCTTCAATATGTTACACTTGACAGTGTACAGATTTAGCACTCCAAGAGGTGGATGTAAATTAATTAGCTGTTACCTTTATAACCTTGAAGAAGAACCAGCTATGACATAGTCACCATTTTTCTGATGTAAACACACATTATCTATCTATACTTTTGAAACAAAATCTATCTATAGTTTGGCTTATTGGTTTGTTTTTTAAGTAGGCTCTTGGCCCAGTGGAGCCCAACATGGGGCTTGCACTCATGACCCTGAGATGAAGACCTGAGCTGAGATCAAGAGTCAGACCCTTAAACCAAATGAGTCAAACAGGCACCCCCAAAATCCTTCTATAGTTTTAATACTAATAAAGCCAGACATGAACAAAATTGAGATTACCTTCATTGCTCTCGCAAGCAAATTGTGAAAGGTGAATTTAAAAAGGGAGGAAGGGAATGAGGCAGTTTTTGTGAAGGAATCTAATAAGTTCATTTGTTAGATTGTTTAAGTGAATGATAAAACTTAATGTGTTACCAATCACAAAGAAATTCTCATTTTCATTTTTAAACCCATGAACAGAATCTCTAAAGAGAGCTTCAGGTATCTGCCTTGAGCTTGGGGAGGCTAATATTTTGGTGGTAACTGATGGTCTATTTCTTTCATATACACATCATGTACACACTCAAGGTAATCCTTAGGGCTGGTGAGTGAAGTTTTCTTTAATCATTTTTTTCCTTTTTCAAAAAATACTTACTGAATGCCTATTAGGCTCCACAAGCTATCATTATAACATTAATAGCAGTTAAAATTTAAAAAATGTTTGCCCCTCAAATCAGTGTTTGTTTTTCTAGAGTTCTTTCTAGCCCTTGATCCCAGCCATGCTTGTTTTTTTTACATAGTTGCAATTTTAATGGTGATCATTTTTTTATTTGATTGATTGACTTACAAGCATTTTGTTATGCTGATGCATAATCTTCACAGTTACTATAGTTAGTATGTTCTGCTAAATGACTATAGCATGCTTCACTTATCTCTTTAAATTTTTTTTTAAAGATTTTATTTATTTATTTGACAGACAGAGATCACAAGTAGGCAGAGAGGCAGACAGAGAGAGAGGAGGAAGCAGGCTCCCTGCTGAGCAGAGAGAGCCCAATGCAGGGCTCAATTCCAGGACCCTGAGATCAGGACCTGAGGCAAAGGAAGAGGTTTTAACCCACTGAGCCACCCAGGCGCCCCATCTCTTTAAACTTCTTAAAAGAAATAACGATTAGGAGAATAGATTGGTAATTATAGTTTATAATATTGATGGAATTATTTTGTAGCCATTAAAGGTGACAGCTATGAAGATTATGAAAATGCCTGAGTGGATAAAAAACAGAAATCAAAATCATAATTATGTGACACTGATACTTAATATAAAAGTTATACATGTAAATGGATTAGGACTGGGTTAGAACACTGAAAAATCTGAATAGTTTCTTAATCAGGTGACGGGCAATCTTAAATTTTTGGCTTCTAATAATTATGCTCTTTAAAACGTATGGAGTGGGGCACCTGGGTGGCTCAGTCGGCTAAGCGGCTACCTTTGGCTCAGGTCATGATCCCGGGCTCCCTGATGCATGGGCAGTCAGCTTCTCCCTCTCCTGCCGCTCCCCCTGCTTGTTCTCTCTTTGTCTCTCTGTCGAGAAAATAAATAAAATCTTTAAAAACATAAAATAAGTAAAATGTATGGAGTGATAAACTTATGCGTGATATATTAAGATATATGTGTTGAAGAAAAAGAAATTAAGTAATAAAGTAAATATAAATATTTGAAATGTTATACTTTTATCTGATTTAAAAAATATATAAGGGGCACCTAGCTGGCTCAGTCAGTAGAACGTATGACTCTTGATCTGGGGGTTGTAAGCTAGAGCCCTACTCTGGATGTAGAGATTACTTAAATATGTATATATATATATAAAATTTAAAAATATAAAAAATATAAAAATATATATGTGTGTGTGTGTTTTCTTAAGATATATATCTTATTTTTCCTTAAGATATATATATATATGTGTGTGTATTTTTTTCCTTAAGATTTTATTTATATATACATAAAATAATATAGATCCATGTATATTTATATAGATATATATATCTGTTATTAAATGTGCTTAGTGCAATAGTAAATAAACACTAAAAAGAATCAACTTTGGAATTTCATGATTCAATTCCAGATTTCGAAATTAACTGGAACTAAAAATGATATTGTTTGAATATTATTTAATGTCAAAGGTATAAATTTAACAATTAACAATTGTACATGGTAAAGAGCTAGCTGAGGTTAAGTGGTATTTTTACACCTTGTTTTTGGTAGCTTAACTTCCCGAACATTGTTTTAAGGATGAAGATTAAAAGTCTTTTTTATTCACATCAACTTTTTTATCTATTTTACCTGAAGGCCAATATACAGAAATCCTTGCTTCAATGCTATAATTGTATCTTTAATTTATAGCATTCTTTTTATAAATTTAAATTGTTGGCAAGGATAAAAATATTTTGTTTCTTTTAAAATTTATTTTACTGTTTATGAAAATGAGTTTTAAATATATTTCAATAATATGTGATCAATACTATTTTCAATTTTGATATAAGACCAGACTTTATCTTTTTTTGTCTATTGTGTGTTCTTAGCCCATTTGCTGGTATATTTTAAAATACTACATAAGCATATAATATAGTTAACATTACTCAAAAATAAGCCATTTTCTACACATTGAGAACATTTTGAATAAACACCCTAATCTAATCAATCATGCTGTAACAAAGATGGTAGATAATGTTGAAGTTATGATGAGCTTTCGAAGTTTAAAATTACTTCCAAAACAGCATGGTTTCAGGGTCAAAGAATTAATTTAGGATAAAAAAATTAATGTGTTCGTCACATTAATTTGTGGCATGTTAGCAATTAATGTTTGTCTTAATTTAGTCCCTATTAGGATCTTACTTTAGACTTCATATAAATTCCATATAAAGCCCCTCTGTCCAGTACAGTAGCTACTAGTCACATGGGACTCTTGAACTCTTAAAAATGTGGCTAGTCTGGATTGAGATGTGCTTTAAATGTAAAATTAAAATACTCATCAGACTTCGAAAACTTGGTACAAAAAAAGGAAATTGATTAATTTTTATATTGATCACACGTTGAAATAATATTTAGTATATATTAAATAAAATATATTGTTAAAAATTATTTTCACGTTTCATTTGTTTTTTTAATGTGGCTACTAGAGAAAATTTAAATACATAAGTGGTTCTCATTTGTGGCTCTTAACTATATTTCCACTGGACAGTACTAGTAGACAATATAGAACAGAAGCAGTTATGCCCCTAAAACTCTTAAAGCCTACATTTTATGGATTTGCACACCTGGCATATCTGATGGTTTTAATCAGTTTTCCAATTTACTTTGCTCCTCTCAGGACAGTTTAAAATTTAGCTGAGTATCTGTGCCACACATCCATGATTGGATTTGAGTTTTTATCAAACATCAAAACAGACAAAAATTCTGATTGTCATGTTTTAAATGTGTAACCTTAACAACTATAAAGCTATAAATCACACCCTTAACCATGATCATGAAACCAACGGGGGTTCCAAGGGAGGAGGAACATCTGCCTTCTTGATTTGGTTGGTTGGTTAACAGAATTACATGACTGTTTGTTTGTTCCTGTCTTTACAGAAACAAGCTGTTCCCTGAGTCAGTCATCAGAAATATTATGTATCAAATATTGCAGGGGCTGGCATTTATCCATAAACATGGTAAGTTTAAATTTCCTTTCCTTGCCTCTTTAGATTACTGTCAAGGTCATGCACAGAAATCATATATAATCTGTTAAATAGTGTTATACTGAATAACTACAGATTTAGTGTTATACTGCATAACTACATACTCAATACTACAGTATGGGGCTGCACACACTGACAATTTTATTTTTAAAAACCTAGAATTTCTGTAATTCCATATAATACAGAATTTCTGTACTCTTTAACTATCTTCCTCTACAGCAGAATTTGTTAACACTTTGATCATCAGCCTTTGCTCTCAGTTATCATACACCCATCCCACAACCTCACTCCCCAATTTTACCATGGAAATGAAAACAAAACAAACAAAATGCCCTTCTTTTGGGAAAGATTGGAATGCTTTGATCACATGACCATGTATCAACATTTAAACAGTTTAAAGCACCAGTGCTATGGTATTTTATAGTTTTCTTAGTATTTACATTTAGTTTCTGTTCTTTGAGTGAAATTAAAGTGCTTGTTCTTGTTTCTATGAAATTCTATTTATGTGATCTTCATTTATAGTTTTTTATGTATCTATCAAACCAAAATAATTCATCCAAAAAGTTAACATGACTATTGTGAAAATATTTGGCAAACATTTGTTTAGAATCCCTAGATGTTTAGATATTAAATGGAAAGAGTTTATGCCAGATTATCACTGTATTATGAACAGAGGCATTTGAAAATCCCCATCGTTAGCGTGTTTTCATGTTTCATCCCATATTTTGTATTTTCTCCTTTTCCCTTTAACTGTTACAGGAAGTAATTTATTTTCTAAAAACTCTATTTATCATTTGTTCCATATAAGCATTGTCAGAATATTCCTGAACCCCACATTTTTTGTCCTTTAAAAGTCTAAACCCTAATTAAGAAGGGCATGAGATGTGATGAGCACTGGATGTTATAAGCAACTGATGAATTATGGAATTCTACATCTGAAACTAATGATGTACTACCATATGTTGGCTAATTGAATTTAAGTTTTAAAAAAGAAAAAGAAGGAAGATGTTAAAAATAGGAAGTCTAAAGCCTATGATGATATATTACAATCCATTGATTAAAGTCATTTATTAATCACATGGAAACAAAGATATATTCTATTTTAATTGTTCATAATGAATTTTTGATAGTCAGCCTATTTTCAAACACTGGCCAGCATGGTAACTCATGATATTTGCCGGAGTTAATTTATGCCAGTAGAAATAAGTGTAGTGTGGAAAAATCAAAAGCATTATGAATTATTTGATTTTGGAAACAACTTTGTGATAATTGATATTTTTCAGGTTAGTGATAAAACTGGTTTCCATTCCTTGGATATATATATATGATATATATGATATATTCCTTGGATATATATGTATATATATATATGAACTACCAGCAACCTCAGAGTGAAAGTGGTTGAAGGAAGAAGTTAGTTTGGGGGTTAAAAACTGCTGTTACAAGTAAATAATATGAATAACGTGTGGTTGGTTGTACAACCGATGATGCAGTGACTGGGGACACCAGATCCCAAGAGCAACAGACAGTGTTACGAATGCTACATTATTCTTGCTTTAGTGGAGAAGATCTCAGATGTAATATTTTGAGTAAATATTTTTAAAATAGTAGCTAACTAAAAACAAGACTATTATTTTAGTTAAAATAAGGACCAAGCTACTGATATCTTTGTGAGAATGGGGGAAATGTCAACTGTACAGATACACAATTGGTGTCATTCTGTATGATTTTATGTTGCTTTACTCACCACCACGTGTGCTCCTGTTCTGGTCTTCATGTTACGAAAGTGCAGTGTATTTCCCTTGAAAGTTCGTGAAATGGATCTCAACAACTAGTTTGAGCAAGAAGTCCCAGATAAACTGAGGACAAAACTGTTGTAGATGTCACATACATAGAGTCCACACAGGCTTAGCAGGAATCAAAAAGCTTGGGCTTAAAATTTGACTTAAAAACTTTAGGCTACAGCTACATGAAAACCCCCTCGCGACGATGACTACAACTGATGACCAGGACCCTTCTGGATTCTCTCACCTTGCAAGGTCACTGGAAGACAGGCCATCTGTCTATAGCCAGCAAGCTTTAGATCCCCCTTAGAAATATATGAAGAGGGGCACCTGGGTGGCTCAGTGGGTTAAGCGTCTGCCTTTGGCTCAGGTCATGATCTCAAGGTCCTGGGATAGAGCCCCGCATCGGGCTCTCTGCCCAGTGGGGAGCCTGCTTCTTCCTCTCTCTCTCTCTGCCTGCCTCTCTGCCTACTTGTGATCTCTCTCTGTCAAATACATAAATAAAATCTTAAAAAAAAAAAAAGAAATGTACAAGAGGGCTTTCATGTTCTTCTTGCTGCATTTTCTGCCTCAGTTTCATTGCCCTGCCTCTCAGCTTCAGTAACCACTTATTTTACATACTGAATTGGTAAATAATTGGATTTTTCAATAAGGCAGCTGCCAGGGGAGAACTGAGCTATTAAATAAAGTAGTTGTAAATGAAGGAACTGGATAAAACGTGTGGAGTTCTATTTTTGTTTAATGGACTTTTCAAACAAGTGACGTAAGCCTGATTATGTAGCTTTGCTCGGGCTTTAATTAGGTTCCTTCTCTCTGGGCTTCTCGCTCCTCATTTACTACACAGTAGTGACCATAATACCTCCTTCAAGTTGTGCATATTACTGGAGATAATTGGAATGTGGCAGTATCTAGCCCAAGTGCTTGAACTTACTGGATTCACAAACAGATATATGTGTTAAGTGGGTATTTTAAATGGCCTCATATACTGTGTGAACTTCCTTATCAAATTTTGAAAGCAGGGTCCCCACCTCCATCAGTTTTAAGATAATAAATATGGATTTTTCTCCCCAAGTTCACATCCCTAATTACAACAGAGAGGCTCAGTTATATTTTGTTGAGAAGTCAAATATGTTTAGACATAATGCTCAATTACTGTTTTTCCTCTCTACGTTACCAAGGTTTTTTTCATAGGGATATGAAACCAGAAAACTTGCTTTGTATGGGTCCAGAACTTGTGAAAATTGCTGATTTTGGACTTGCAAGAGAATTAAGATCACAGCCACCATATACTGATTATGTATCTACCAGATGGTGAGTACCTTTATGCAACTCTATAGAGGCAGAAGTAAGTCTATGTTGAAGCTTTACTACAGTGTGTCATTAACATAGCTTTCTGGAGGTTCCATTTTGAGTATTTAAAACAAAATATTAAACTGAATTTTGCATTCTGTGGAGAGAGAAGGACTGGGTCACAACTATTCTGAAGGAAAAGAGATTTCATTCATTCATTCATTCATTCATTCATTCAACAAACACTTGTGGAACACCTACTATGTGCTATTTCAGGCATGTGGAACACAGAAGTGAAAGAAACAGAAAAACCATCGATCTCATGCTGCTTACATGACATCCCATATATAAATAAGCAAGTTAGGGTACCTGGGTGGCTCAGTCATTAAGTGTCTGACTTTGGCTCAGGTCATGATCCCAGGGTTCTGGGACCGACCCCTACATCAGGCTCCCTGCTCAGTGGGGAGCCTACTTCTCCCTCTCCCTTTGCCTGCTGCTCCCCTGATTGTGCTCTCTCTCCCTCTCTCCCTCTGTCAAATAAATAAAATATTAAAACAAAACCAAAAAAATCCAAATAAGCTAAAAATATCACGAGTTACAGAAAGACATTCACATGTTCATCAAAAGACATGTGCTTGTGTCTCAAACTCCAAACTACCCAAATGTCCATCACATGCAGCATAATATATTCATCCAGTGGGATGCCTTACAGCAAAGCGAACCAAAGTCACTACATGCAACAATATGACCGAGTCTCACAGATATAATGCTGAGAGTAAGAGGCCAAACAGACCAAGAAAAAAAAAAAGTACATATGGTATGATTCCGTTTCGACAAAGTACAAAAACAGAAAACTAATCTCTGCTGTTAGAAGTCAGGGTAGCAGTTACTTGAGTAGTGACTGCCAGAGTGCAGGAGAGGCGCCTCCTGGGATGCTGATAACACCCAGTTTCTTGATCTTGGCGCTGGGTCAATGGGTATATTCTATTTGTGACAGTTCAGCAAGTTGTCCTCTTATGATACATGCATTTTTCTGCATGTGTATTACATTCCAATAAAAACAAGAATATCTGCATATCAGATGATGATACATTATTATGGAGAAGAATAAAATATGGAAATGGACAGGGAACAGAAGGGCTAGGGGAGGGAAAGGGCATGCTGCTCTTTTAAACAGAGGGTCTCTCTGAGAAGGAGATGCCAAGGCACGGAGCTTTCAGGCAAAGAAAATGCTGAGTGTAGAGGCCTGAGACAGGAAAGCCATGTGTGAATTCTGCAGAAGGAAATGGGGCAAGATCTCAGGTCCTTATAGGTCATCGTAAGGACTGTGATGGCTTGTTAATCTTCATGAACTGGGGAGCCCCTGGAGTATGCTGAGAAGAGATGGGGTCTGCCAGGTCTTAAAAGTACCACTCTCCCTGCTAGGTTAAACACAGATTTTAGAAGAGCAAGGGAAGAAGCAGGGAGACCAGGTAGGAGACTGTTACACTGGCAGGGAATGATAGTGACTTGGATCTGGTGGCTGTGGAGGTGCTATTTTTAAAGTAGGGCAGCCAGGATTTCCTGATGAATCAGATGTGCGGTATAAGATAAAGGAGTCGATGATTCTAAGGGGGGTTTTGTTTTGTTTTGTTTTGCTTTGTTTACTGAGCAGCTGGAAGGATGGTGTCAGCACTAATTGTGATGGGGAATACTGGGGAGCTTCTGGGGGGAAGAAGCAGAGGTTCCGTTTTTGGTTGAGTATCTGTTTTCAACTGGGTAAATTTAGACACTATACTGAAATGGAATGCAATTGAGAAGACTTGTTTTCAACATCGAAACTTGGCAAGACTTTCAAAACTATTAATTTTATGTCATAAAAATATCAAAATATAGTAACAAGTATTGGCAAGGACACAGAGAAACTGGATCCGTCATACGTTGCTGGGGTGAATGTAAAATGCACAGGAGAGTCCAGAGTTCCTCGGTGGTTTAGCATATAATTCCCGTGGGATCTGAAATTCCATACCTCTGCACCTCAGAGAAAGGAAAACACACACCCACACAAAAACTTATATATGAATGTTCACAACAGCATTCCTTATAATAGCCAAAAATTGGAAACAACCCAAGTGCCCATCCACTGATGAATGGATAACTATAGTGTGCGACAGCCATATAATGGAATATTATTTGGTGGTAAAAAGAATGAAGTACTGATAGGTGCTACAATACAACTTGGATGCACCGAGAAAACACATTAAGTGGGGCGCCTGGGTAGCTCAGTCGGTTAAACGACTGCCTTCGGGTCAGGTCGTGATCCCAGAGTCCTGGGATCGAGCCCTGAGTCGGGCTCCCTGCCCAGTGGAGAGGCTGCTTCTCCCTCTCCCTCTGCCTGCCCCTCTGCCTACTTGTGCTCTCTCTCTGTCTGTCAAATAAATAAAAATCTTAAAAAGAAAAAAAAAACATGCTAAGTGGAAGAAGCCAGTCCACAAGGATTGGACAGAGTATGGTTCCACTGGTGTGAAGTACACACAATAGGCAAATCTCTAGAGACAGAAAGTAGACTAGCGCTGCGGGTACAGGGACCTTGGAGAGGTGTGAAGTTTCTTTTGGGGCCAATGAAAGTATTCAACATTGAATGTGATAATGGATTACACACTCACTGAATATATTTAAAGCCCCTGAGTCATACGCTTCTAAATGGATGTGCTGTATGTTATTCAAATTATATCTCAATAAACCTGTCAAAGAAAGGTACTCGGAACAGAAGCAAAAAGACAATACTGTGAAATATTTGGGTGGCTAAATCTACACATTTCAGTGTGAAAAAAGGAGTTAGAATTGAGACTACTTTTCCACCAGGTACCTTTGCTCTCATAAATAGGGTATTTTTCTCCACTGAAGATATTGTCAGTTGGGGGAACTGAGTCCACTGAAGGAATCTGCACTTTCAATCTGATAAGTAAAAGAAGAGAAAAACCCCACTACTTAGAGATAGTCTTTGTTCATCTTTTGTTTTCTATCCTTCACATAAATACATCATGGATATATTTTATAAAATTATGCTACTCTTCTCATTAAGAATACCTCTGCTTCCGTTCAGAGTCCCCCCAACCCTGTCTTACAGTACTTATTTCCATATTTATTCATTTGAGTTCCTAACTTAGGCCACTTGGACATTTCATTTATGTTTGTCTCCAACTCCACCAACTCTTTGTAGTCAGGGAAAATGTGTTATGTCCAACTGAGCCCCAGCATGCTATGCAAATGCCAAATACGTAGAAGGCACTTAGTACCGGTTCCTTGATTGAAATGTATAACCAAACCCCACCATTTCCCCATCTTTCCAACTCCAACCAAAATGGCCCATTTTGTTTTGTTTTCTATTTCCATAGGTATCGCGCCCCTGAAGTTTTATTAAGATCTTCAGTGTACAGCTCTCCCATTGATATATGGGCTGTTGGGAGTATAATGGCTGAATTATATACATTAAGACCACTTTTCCCAGGGACAAGTGAGGTCGATGAAATCTTTAAGATTTGCCAAGTTTTAGGGACTCCCAAAAAAGTGAGTATTCGTGTCCTTAAGTTGTTATGTAACTTGTGATTATGATTTTTACCTAGCTATCTGATATTTTCATTTTCAAATAGGCTTATGCTTTAATGGTTATTTTTCTTATCCTTTTTTTTTTTTTTAATTGGGTGGGATAAGAAGCCGGAATCCTTCAAGACTGAAGAAAAAAGAGTTCTTACCTTTAAGAACTTAAGGGAATATTCTATTTAGAATTCTGTATATTTACTTTGGGTTCATGACCAGTTGATGACCTCGTGGCCATCCTCACTTAGACTCTTTCCCATTTACTCTGTGAATATTCATTGGCATCAATTCTAGAATCCCAGGTTCCTGGACCATTTCCACTTAACCTTTCCTGTTTCATTTTACATACCTCTGCCTTGAGTATTTGATTCCTCGACCTGAGTACTTCTCAATTAACTACTGCATTCAGCCAGACCTTACTTTCTGATATGTACTTAATAAGTATGTATAATTACAGCCTAATTATGTTAGTATGTGCCTTGTAGTTAAAATTAGACAAGTAAACATAGTTATTAAAGCTTCGTGTAATTTGTTATTTCCTAACTATGTGCAGTTTCTAACAGTGGATGCAATGTCTAACATGATGAGGGACTTTGGAATGATCAGCTGTTTGTATACACCACTTGTGCCTTATTTATTCTAAGTCGGCTGGGTATCATCATTAAGATCTAAAAAATGGACAAGAGTTTAATATTCTTTCTATACTACATATAGCACTGAGTTGTAGGTCTGGTATTTCATTCTGTTTCTATAAATCAACACTAAACCACCAGTGATTGTTATGTTATACCTGTGTTTTTAAATTAATCACTAAAAACCATTTCTTTTTTGCTCTCCTGTCTCACCCACTTATATATGCCTTAAACAGAGTGACTGGCCAGAAGGGTACCAGCTTGCATCCTCTATGAACTTCCGTTTTCCCCAGTGTGTTCCTATAAACCTAAAAACTCTTATTCCCAATGCCAGTAATGAAGCGATTCAGCTTATGACTGAAATGTTGAATTGGGATCCGAAAAAGCGACCAACAGCAAGTCAGGTAAGAGGAATCCCTCTGTTACAGTGGTTTTTAGTGGTTTTTCTTTATACTAAAGAAAGTATACGTGAGTATTTAATCTCCAGATAAGAGATAGATGAGTATAAAGGTAACAGAAGAAACCACAAAGGGAAAACTCAGATTTTTTTTCATCATCGTTAAGTGTACTCTTCAGGCCGCATCGCCCATTTCCCCCATACCACCGCCCACCTCCCCTCTTGTAACCATCAGTTTGTTCTCTGTAGGAAAAACTCAGATTTGCTCACAGAAAAATTAAATCTTTTTCTCTTATAAAAATCCTAAGGTTGGAAGACAAACAGCAATAATTCTTTTCAACAAATGAGACGGTGTATTTTCTAATGTTTCTAAATATTTGTTAACTTTTGTAATAAAAATATAATAAAAGTCTTTAACTCTTACCTAAAAAAGAAGTGGGCATAAGACATTTTTTAAAAACCAGAAAAAGAAATAAAAATTACCAAAAAACTATTGTTTTTAAATGTGCAGTCATTGTTCATTATGGTAAAATGCAAAAACAACAACAAACCAACAAAAAAAGCTAAAAGGCTATTTCTCTAAGTAATGGAAAAAGTTTTGCAGTGTAGTATATCAGGAACGTTGAAAGCAATCAGAAAGTTGGATGATGATTTATGCCCACAGATGTTCAAAGCTAATTAAAAACTGTGCATTGGAGGTATATATATATCCTTAACATAGACTACTTTGCTCCCATTAAAAATGGAATTTTTAAAATAAAGTAACCATTTTGGAGACTTCTCAAGCCCAAATGCTAAGTTTAAATGTAGGCTCGACTATTATACATACAACATGATTTTATTAAAAATAAATAAATAAATAAATATATATATATATATATATATATATTACATGACTAGAAAGAAGTGCAAAAAAGCAAAACATCAAAATGTGAGCAATACTTCTTTCCTGGTGTTGGCATTGCAGATTATTTTAATTTCTTCCTGAGAATTTTCCATACGTCCTTACTCTATGCGATGATCAAATATTCCCCGAATAAGCAAGAAAAAACAAGTTCCTTCTTAAAGACTCACCTCTTCTTGAAGGATGGTAGCTGATATCTTAAAGAGGAAAAATTGTTACAGATGAAGCCTTGAAATTGCAAATCACACTTTTAAAGTTTCTAGCTCCAAAATAGTACATTTTTAATTTAGGAGTATTGACATACTAATTAATAGGACTTAATTAAGAAACTGAGTGCTTTCTGTGTGCCAGGTACTGATGTATTTAAATTGCCTATATTTGTAGAGCTCCACTTAGAAACTTCGGTGTAATTAACACATACATCGGTTGTGGTAGGGGACGTCTCAGATTAAAGGCTCTTTCTACATCTGCTGAAATATACCTCCTGCCCTTAACCTCTTTCTTGCCCACTATTTCATAGCCCTGCTGTTTAGTGGAAATAAGAAGACTGAGTTAGGAGACGTGAACTTACAGAATACAGGAACCATGTACAAGGCTACTTCTGTCCCCTCAAAAACTGCCCTTGCTGTTAACTGTGGGTCAGAGCTGTGCTCACACATCAGTGGGAACCGGCTTCGCGCAGGATGTGCAGGGTAATAGGGCTTGGCTACCTTAAGGTGCCCTCCTTACCCTCCCCCATGCATACAAACACAAACTGCAGAACTGGGAACTTTCCTCCTTTAATCCAGGCCTATGATTACTGGGTAAAGGGATCTGTATCCACAGCTGAGCCGCACAGAAGGCTTCAGATATTCCCTAGACCAATTTTCATCAGCTTTGGCCATTGTGACATTCGGATTAGATCCTTCTTTGTTGTGAGGACCATCCTGTTATTGTAGGATGTTCAGCAGCACCCTTAGTAGCATGTCTAGATGCCAGCCGTACCTCCCACCCACGGGAGAACCACTCCTGTAGACTGTGTGGCCAGACAGACATCAGGGGCACCCCCCTCCAGCCCACCACCTCCGTGCAGCAGCAGTAGTTGGTTGGCTGATCTGGTTAAAACCCAAACAGTGATCGCTTTTTATTATTTTTATATTTTCTTCCCAGAAATAACTTCCCTTTGCTGATACATTACTATAATAAGCTCTAACACATATCCACTTGTAATCTCCTTTCCTAGAATTTTTCTTACTGCTGGTAGGCATGTAGCAATCCTCAGGCTAAGAGTGGCCCTGAATTTTATATAATGTTCTAGCTAATCATCTAACATGAACTCCTTAGAAGGTTTTCTTAACTCATTCCCGAATGGCTTTGGAGGGACTCTAAAACCATGCTCAGTATCTAGCATTTTAGTTTGAATTAATCACATCAAATTTAGCCCGTGTTTATAAGCTGGATTTTATTTTTCATACAAATACGACAGTTGCTTTCTCTGGACATTACCCGTGAGTTTTACATTCTCCCTACTATGTTGTACCTTATTTTTTTCAATGAAATTTATGTCCTAAATCATTATCTCCTGGTTACCTTTTTGAAGGTAGCAGAAGGGGAAAACTGGATGCTTTCTAAGTCTTTGAAGCTGATCTAGGCTAGTGCTGTATGCCAAGCCTGCTGTCAGTCAGTCGTTTATGTGCAGTAAATTTAGGTGCAACTGTTTTCCATTTCTTATTTCCATGCTTTTGTAGGCATTGAAACACTCGTATTTTCAAGTTGGTCAAGTGTTAGGCCCTTCCTCACATCATCTGGAATCGAAACAATCTTTAAATAAGCAGGTGCAACCACTAGAATCAAAGCCATCTTTAGGGGATCTAGAATTGAAGCCCCTGCCAGACATCAATGACCAGACGGTCAGACAGCCCCAACCGAAGAACAGCCACCAGCCACTGGGGTCCATCCAGTTACCCCAGAACACGAGTGTCCAGCCAGCGCCAAAGCAGCCGGGACAGCAGAAACCGCCGCAAACGCTGTTTCCAAGTATTGTCCGAACCATGCCGACCGTAAGTAGCTCATAACGACACTTTGGATGCAATAGTTTCTAGGCTCAGTTAGGATTTTATTCCTAAAAATGTGGGAGAAGATATAAAAGATTACTCATGTTAAAGTCCCTGCTTCCTCTAGTAGGAGCTTTGCAAGAGATAACCTGAAATCCTAATATGGTTTATGAAAAGAAAAACAGCCAAAATAAATGTGATGAAGTTTGGATGCTACAGAGTTTTCTTCCACAGTTACTTAGATGCAAAAGAACTCAAAGAACTTAATAGAATCTGGGACTTGAGAGAGCTGATCCTAAATCTTAAGGATTTGAACAGTAATTTTACACTGTTTTTAAATACTAATGAACATGAACAGAATGGGTTTTTTAAGTATCAGGCATCGTCTAAGACTTTCTCTTCCTACTTCTTTTGTTCAGTTCAGGGAGCTCCGTCGGGGGCCACATGAGCTGTATCCTCAAGATATATACACCCAAAAGCATTTGCATCATGGGCACTTTAAGGACTGAGAGATCTCAACAAATACTGTCTAATTCCTTATCCCCTCCTGCCGTCCTTATATAAGAAGCCCTGCTCCCTGTACCACTAATCCTATTCTACTGTACTATTAATTGCCTGGTTCTTATGTGTCCTGTTTATTATCTGGCTCTTCCTATAGAATGTAGGCTCCAAGAGCTCAGGAATGTTCTTCTGTTTATCAATACAGGCCCTGAACCCAGAATGGTGCCTGGCACATGGTTGGCTTCTCAGTTTACCCATTGAACAAATGAGTTAATTGTCCATACTATATCTAGGAGTCTGCATCATCTAGGGGCATTTCTTTTCTTTATTTTTTTTAATAAGATTGATTTATTTTAAAGACAGAGAACACATGAGCAGGACAGGCAGAGGGAGAGATTCTCAAGCACACTCCACGCTGAGTGTGGAGCCCAACACAGGGCTCAATCCCACAACCTTGAGATCACTACCTGAGCCAACACCAAGAGTTGGACGTTTAACCAACTGCACCACCCAAACACCCCCTCTTTGGGACATTTCTGACTATTCAGAAGTTCTTTCTTATACTGAGATAACATCTGGTTTTCTGTAGCTTTTTTTTTTTTTTAAGATTTTATTTATTTGAGAGAGAGAGCACACGCAAGCATGAGGGAGAGCCAGAGGAGAAGCAGATACCCCACTGACCAGGGAGTCTGACGTGGGGCTCGATCCCAGGATCCTGAGATCATGACCTGAGCCAAAGGCAGAGGCTTAACTGACTGAGGCACCCAAGTGTCCATTCTGTAGCTTTTAATAAAAGTTTATCACTCTTCCCCAAAGGCAGCCATTCAGGTCTCTAAAAATAGCCCTTATATTACCTGTCCTCTTCTCTGGAAGAAACATCCCCAGTTCCCTCACACTCCACACATGACATCATTCACCAATGACTGAGTAATCCTTGGTTCCTGTGTAGGAAGGAGCCTTTGAGTCCCCTCTCCATCCTGCTTCCCATTTAGAAAGGGGCGGCCAGAAGTAGAGGCAAACCATGGGCAGGGAGTATAAATCATGGGTGAATCACCTCCAACATTCCAGAACCATATGTGCACTCATGTCACCAAAGATTACGTTTTTTGTTTGTTTGTTTGTTTGTTCTCTTGAGAGGCACATCAAATGTTGACTCACACTGAGAGGAAAAGAAAAGAAATGAATATTTATTGAATATCTGCTAAGTGCCATGTACTATGCTAAGGCCTTGTATGCATTCACAAAGTTATCGACCCAGTATCCTAGTGCTCAATTTTTAGATAGCTAATAGGTTCCAGAGAAGGGATTGAACATTCTGTCAACTAAAATTCCCAACTCTATTTTCTACAAGTGCTTTTGCTAAATCACATATTCTTTACTTCTTTCTTGTGTATGGGATTTTTGCAAATTACAAACTATGGTCTCTAGGACTCAAAAAATTGCAAAACCTTACTTTTACCCTTCCAATTTCTAAATTATTTTTGTCTTGTCAGTTCAACCATTCTACCTAGCATGTCACTAACTACGCATTAGTTTAGTTGTTCATTTGCTTTTTTTCCTCCTATATCTTCAAGATGAACAGAAGGGCAGTGAGCCCTTGGACAGGCCACTAGGACTTTCTTGTACAGTGACACTGACCCACTGAGAGTCCTCTTGGTCAGACTACTGAATAATGTACTTGTGTGCTTGGGCTGCTATAACAAAATATCATAGACTGGGAGGTTTTAAGCCGGAAATTTATTTTCTAGATGCCGGTAAGTCCAAGATCAGAGTATTCGCCAGTTTGATTCCCAGTGAGGGCCTTCTTCCTGGTTTGTATAAAATGCCTTCTCGCCTTGTCCTTACATGGCAGAGAGGGCAGGCAGAGAGAGAAAGCAAACTCTCTGTGATCTCTTTCATGGGGGCCCTAATCTCATCATGAGGGTCTCATCCTCATGACCTCATCTAATCTCTAGTTACCTCCCAAAGGCCACTTGTCCAAATACCATCACATTCAATTTGGGGTATAAATTTGTGTGTGTGTGTGTGTGTACAAATTTCAACATATAAATTTTGGGGGAAAATAAACATTGAGTCTGTAACAGTACTGACCCACCTTTGTTGTCCTTTTGTCACTTCATTTCAAATGAAATGAATCAAAGACTTTGTCAGCTACTCTGTTGAAGGCCACAGAGACCACATATATTCAGTTTGCTTTGTAGAAAAAATGGTGGCCTATACGATCTACCCACATTTTTTCCCTCAGTGCTCAAAAACTTTCCCTTTAATAACTGAATTCAGAGTCTTTGCCCTTATCCTATACCAAACATATTAAAGTGTAATTTGCAAAAATCCACCTTCTACTTTATAAACATTATTTATATTTTCCCCTTTCCAGTCTTCTCAGACATTTTGATATTACTGACATGGCCCTGCAGCCTAGAGCATCAGTGCCCGGAAGAACAACTCAAAGAAATAAGAGGCTCTCGCTCCGCTAACTATAACCTTTGATTAGCTCTACTCATCTGGGATCTTAGATTGTTTCATTCTCCTTAGTCTAGAGTTAATTTTCCCTGGCAAAGAAAACAATAGTATAATAGAGGTCAGCAAACACTATTTCTGTCATCAGCCATCACTAAGGCACCACGGGCTCCGAGCAATAGCATATCCATTCTTTAAACATCTTCTTGCCCGGACTTAGCTGTATATGCTTCCAAATTCCTTGATTTTCAATTGCCTTTTGGATTTTTCCATTTATGTACCCCCCAACTGCCCCAGATAAATTTGAATAAAACTACTCTGTGGTCCAGGGCAGGTTTTCTTCCTCATTCCTTATTTTTATCGATAGAGCCACCATCCCGAAACAAGCAGGCTGAAACTTTTAGTCATCCCTGCCCTTCCTGTCTGCATCCATGAGGATTATATTCTTCTGTGATTTATGATGGAAAATGGACCACTGAGGCTCAAACAGTAATGGGTTTTTGCTTGAGTAACAAGAAGTCAGATGGTGGGCCAAACCAGGGCTGGTGCAGATTATAGAAGGAACCACCAGACTGCTTCGGTCTTCCTGTTCCGCCATACTTAGCAGGCTGCTTTCATTCCTCTGGCCACAAGATGGCTGCCGCTCCTTTGGGGTAGCTTCTGCATTTTAGAAGAGGGAAGAGTGAAAGCCACTGGCATGCCAAGGGAGTCCAAAAATAGCTCTCCTGGAACTCCCTCCTGTACAATTAAACTGACAACTCATTGGCTAGATTGTGTCACATGGCTACATAGAACTGCAAAGGAGGCTAGGATTTCATGTATTTTAAGTAGGTATATTGAAAGGAAGATGGGAAGAATAGCTACTGAGTGGGCAACCTGGCAGTGTGTGCCACACTCTCCTCTGACCTCTGTTCAGGGAGATGCAAAGTTCAGTCCTTTTATTCCTTGTTAAGAGCAAATGTATTCTTTCATGACCATGCCAGTATAACTGTAAAGACTTCCTATTTGAAGAACCTGGCCTTCTAAAATGCTGCCTTTACCTCACCACTTTTTAGCTCAAAGACATCCAGTGTTCTTTACTGCCCACGGGAGAGCTGCAACTCATTAGACACACTGAAGGCCTTCAAATGCTGGCATCAGTCTGTCTTTGCAACCCCATCCTCCACAACTTCCAGCACCAACCATCTGCTTTGATAAGCTAGGTCTATACTTTCTTCCTGGAACAAACTCTGGCACTTTTCTCTTTTTTATTTCTTTTTTTTTTTTTTTTTTTTTTTAAGTAGGCTCCATGGCCCAATATGGAGCCCAACATATTGTGGGACTCAAACTCACAACCCTGAGATCAAGATCTGAGCTAAGATTAAGAGCTGAACATTCACTGACTGGGCCACTCAGGTGCCCCTGGCACTTTTCTATTAGAAAGTCATACTCTGTATATTTCCTCTTCCAAACTCTGGAACAACAAGAATAGTAATAACAACCATACCACCTAACCTTAGTATAACTCTTATTATATGGTAGGCCATATCCTAAGGACTTTCAAGATATTTTATATTAAATTCAGAAACACTAATTAGAGAAATACTGCATATCTCCATTTAAGGAGGAAGAAACCAAGGCTTTAAGAAGTCACTTGTCCAAAGAGACACAGTCACACATGACACTTTTCCAAATTATACATCAGTGAGAAGTCAATTCTGATCCTGAATAAAGTCTCACCCCAGTCCAAATCCAGAGATCTTTCCTCCCTCTGAACTCCTATCATATTTTTAGCATGTGCTACCTGTTTTTGTTAATACTTTTCAACCTGTATATATGTATCTTCTTAACTTTATGGAATCCTCCTTGAGAATGGGTACTTTGGGTATCAACTAGAATAGTTTACGCATAAAAGGAACTCAGCAAATGACTACAGGTGACGATGACTGATTTTCCACCACAGAAGCCAAATGGCACACTGGGTCATAAAAGTGCTAGGAGGCGTTGGGGTCAGACTGTGTTCAAGTCTGGAGACAGCTGGGAAGAATTTGAGGACTGTGATCTCGGAGCCTCCCATTCCAAGAAGCCAAGCATGAACGTATTCAAAGAAAAGAGGAAAAAAGATTCTCCGTTTCGGTAAGATTTCACATTCCAGGAAAATATATTTTTATCATACATCAACTTATATTACTCATGATGAATAACTGAAGATGTTAAAAGACAATAAGTAGCTTACCATTGTTTTCTTCCACATACCCCAGATCTCTACGCATACCTCTGGGAAGGTAAGAATCTTGACTTCTCGCGGTAATGATTCTCAGAATTAATGGCTGAGTGTTGTGTGTGTCCGGCGGGTCAGGGGGAGGGGAAGAGTTCTTGTGAAGTTGTTAGTGTGCCCTACTGAATTATGATCGCCATCATTCCCATTTGAAATCTGTATGCCTATTTGAAGAAAAGCAAAGCACAATCTATAAAAGTAACGGTTTCCTCTGATGGTGCTCAGATTCGCTAATTTATTTGCTATTCTAAACTCTTTTGATCATTTCTTAAACTTTTTCTGGAAGTTTCGTATCTCCGGCAGTCCCTTTTCTAAGTTAAGTCATCATTAGTGCACTTTTCAACTTTGAGGTGACGGTGGGTTAAATTTTATGAACAAAAGCTTGGAAAAATACTCTCTTTTTTTTTTTTTCCTCTCTCTTTGGAACAAAAGAGGGAGAAAAATATTGGCAGGAGGCAGAGAATTTTATCTAATAGCTAGTTGGCATTTACTTTGGGACACACATGTCTCTGAAGTACAAGGAAGTTTCTGTCAGGAGGACTTACGCTTGGATAATTCTTTGTCAGTAGGTTTCCAGATGCTCAAGTTCCATAGGTACTCTTCCGTAAAGTACACGAACTTGAGAACAAACATGCTTAATCCCCCTCCCACTTTATGCCAGAGGGTCACTTCTCTCAGCATGTCGAATCTGGAGTGGCATGAATGCATAACAACCTTTGAGATGATAGACAAAGGGGCAGGTCAGAAGACTGCCATCTTCAGCTCAGAAGGCTTTGTTGTCCTATACGTATTTCTCTTAAGGGAAAGAAGACCCCACATTAGAAATCAGGTATGTTAGCCAGTGTTGGAAAGCATGGGGATTCAGAACCACTAAAGCACTAGAGTCTAATGATGCTTATTCTTTGAAATGTACTACAATGTTCTGTGAAACTGTGACTTTTTTCAGAACCTACAGATATACGTTATACATAATTTTTTGAAGATTCAGTGTTTTATGGAATAAGGTACTTAGAACTTTATCAGCTCTCACCATGAAATAATTATAGTTAATCCTCGTATTTCATCTTACGAATTGTTTACTGTTTTCTATCTACTATTAAGAAATAATAGTATGATTTAATTTATGATAAAAACTTACAGCTGTCAAGTTAAAAAGATATGTAGAGAGCTACATAGTTGCTTTTTTAAAAAATAATTATTTGCATCTGCATTGATGTACTGTGTAGATGACTTGAAAACTTTTTTTTCAAACCTATGTCATCTCAATTCCAGCTGAATTTTATCATGTGTTAGGTGAAGAGATTTGAATCAAAATCTAGAGTTAAAATCAAGTTTGTAGTCCATATGCTTAATTCTGGCAAGGGAACAATGGGTAAATGTCTTCAATAACATTTATTCCTTTTCTCTTGAAAGTCTTTAGAAAAACTGTATGACAATGAATTCTTAATGTGTATTCCATTTTTACTTTTTAGTATCTTCAAATGGCTTTATACAATTTAGACATAAAACAATAATTATTATTAATATACTCACATATATTAAGTGCCTACCTAAATTTTAATTGTAATCTTCATGCTCCAGTAAAAATAGTGTAGAACAGAATACTGAGAATCAGACAGGTTGGATAAACAGGTCGCCTAAAGTCAGATGAGGCCTAATTCAAAACTTATCTAGATGTCTGCCTCTCTTCTGTACAATACTTGGTGAACTGAATGCGCTCTGCTATTCTCTGCATAGGCTGACTCAAAAAGAATACAACGGATCAAATACTAAAGTGTGAAAGTTTCACTTATTAGGTTGTCTTTTTTTTTAGCAAACAAAACGAAAGCAAGATATTTATACTTACACTTGTATGCATGCGCGGTAGTCAGTTAACTAAACACCTAGATGGTATTAAGCAAAGGTAGGAACAGGATGTAGTCTGTCTTCATCCCATCAAATGTATAGCAGTGGAAATATGTAACACAAGAACAGAACATGTATTAGGTTCTGCTAATAAAGGAGCTCTAATGAGCTCCGGAGTTCTGTTCATGGGCAAATCACTTTGAGGAGGACAGCAAAGTCTTTTTGGTAAGAGCAGTTTTGAAAACGGGTAGGATTTCAGCCGTTGGTAGGTCTACGGTGGGCTGAGGGAGAGGGAAAGGGAGCCAGAAACGAGTGAGGGTATTTTTAATGAAAGGGTCCTGCTTGTGTCTGGGGCTACCCCAGAGCAGGTTAGGCAGCCAGAAGATCAAAGGGCCAACCAAGACAGGGTCGGTCCCAGGGAGTCCCAGACAACCTTACTGACAGACGTTGCTTTCATAGAGAGGTGACGGGGGCTATGATTGTCTTCCCTTTCAACGTGCCGTCCTCCCCTGTCATAAATCCACAACTGTAGCAGTGGCCGGAAAGCTAGAAACATTACACACAGGCAATGTGCTGCTCAGATATACAGCTATCTGTCACATAAGGTTTAGTATTAAAAAGGATTGTGTGGACAGCCCAGTATCTGTTGGGGGAGAAGTTGTCATTTAGTGTCCCGGTCAGCAAAAGGACTCTGGTGGAAACCATTTAAGTGAGGTGACCTTGCCCTTGAAAAGATGAGCAGGGGGTGGGTGAGAACACGGTAGCTGTCATCCTCACATGTTTTCACATTGTAATGCTGCCTTATGTTGATTTTCAAGGCTTCCAGACTCCGTCCCCGCTGGCTCCCACCACTCCGCAGGGGAAAACAAGAGCTTACCTGCTGCTTTTCCCCTAAAATCTGATTCTGAACTGTCAACGGCCTCAACAGCTAAACAGTACTACTTGAGGCAATCAAGATACCTTCCAGGTAAGCAGCGGAAATGAAATGTTTGCTGCCTACTAGAAGACAGGTCAGGCTCAGGTGTCTTGGAATCTTTGTAGGAAGGGCACCAATAAGATAACAGGTATAATCAGTGCTCTCGGCTGGCTCTGCCTTGCCAGGACTTGTCTCCAAGGACTTTTCTCAGTCTCTTGCCTCTGTCAAGTCTGCGCAAGAAATGCTTAGTCAAAAATCAAGACGAGAACAGGGTTCAAAAAAATACCACTCTTGCCCACCAAAGCTATGCCTTTAAGTAAGTGCTAAATTCTGGTAGAATAATTCTGTACCCTCGTTACACCATTTCATAAAATGTGGGATTTTACACTGTTTCCTAAATGATCTGGATTATGGTTTTGAAAGATCGAGGTGGGTTGAGCATACTATACACTCAAGAGGGACAAGAAGGTTGGTTAAGAGCCCACTGCTTGTGTCTGGATAGAGATGGTAATAGCTTGCTCTGGAGTCGCAAATGTGGAGACAGAAAAATGGGTAAAAGCTCTGTGTATTTCAATAGTGGAAAGATAAGACTTGCTGACAGACCAGCATGGATGATGGTAGAAAACAGCAGGAATTAGTGTTGGCTTCTGGGTTTTTGATGTGGCAAAACCCAGACTGGGGGGGTGATGGTGACTTTAGCTGAGAAAGGGAAGATCAGGAAAGAACAGGAGGTATGGAAGTGGAGAAACTGATCTTGAGTCTGGGATACCTAGCCAACATCTGAGTTGATCTATCTAAGACGACTGAATATATGAACCTGGAGCTTGGGAGAAAGATCTAGACAGATGGTGGGGAGTTTATGTTGGGCCTACAAGCAGCATTTTTCTCCTAAAAATCCATTTTAAAAAGAAAAGTTTGATGAAGTTTAAAAGGGAATCAATTTTTAATTGACTGTGTATCTATGCAGATATATTTTAGTCCCAGAAGAGGGAGAGATAAAGTGTTTCATCTGTGGGCATGGCTATTTACAGCTTTCTGAATGTAGTAAAAAGGCCACTGGGTTCACGTGAGGAAGTCTCCAGAAGCAAGTAATGGTTTTCATCTCCCAGGAATTCGGGATGGAGGAATAAGGAAGACAAGAGACAAGGGTGAAACTGGATTGTTAGCAAGAGATTGTGGCGTAACATTTTTTCATTCATCTTTTAGGCAACCATATAAATTTCAGTTTTAGGAATCCAGTAGAGATCCACTCCCCCTGTCAATAATTGAAAGGAAAAAAATGAAATTACAGAAGGGCTTTAGAAATGGACAGGAGAGAAAAAAGAGGCATGACAGCTGTGTAGGTTTAGACACACGTGTCAAAGAAGTTGAAATAAAGGTAGGGAGACAAGGCCAGCATTCAGACTGCACTTCTCTGCTGGGTAGTAAGAAGGAAGATACTGTCCAATCCAAGAGAGATTGGAGAGATTGGCATGAAGTTATCCAGGAAGGAGCTAAAATTACAACCCTGGGTATTTGGAGATCTGTGGCTTCAATCTATGTTTTGTTTTAGCCTTTAGAGAGGGGGTGGACCAGCAGGTCATTAGTGGATGAGCAGCAGGTCTCCGTGTGGATGTAAGGGCAAGACATTGTGAGACCTATGGATAGCACACACATTCATTCATGGATGCTCTCGATTTCTTTGTTTTATTCATTTAATCAGCAATATATATGCAGCTCTTAATATATGCCAGGAACATAATGATCTAGGCACTGAGATATCTGTATAGCACTGAACAAGACGCACAAGGTCCATGTTCTCTAGGAGCTTACGTTCTAGTGCAGAGAGAAAAGGCAAATTCACAGGTGGTGATGAGCGTTGTGGAAGCAGAGAGATGACCTGGAGTGTGGCTGTGGGGGGCACTCCCCGATCCCTTCACCTCTGACTTGATGCTAGGAGGAGGAGGAGGAGGCGATCACTCGGAGAGCTGAGAGAAGGGATTTAGGTGGAGAGAATGAGGCTGGCTTGAGTAGATCAACAGGCTGCCTATCTGGAGCTTAAAGGGCTGAGGGGAGAGCAGTGGGGGCGGAGGGGAGCCGCAGGGTTCAGATGAGGCAGCACCTTGAGGGCAGGGGAAGGAGTTTGGGGTTTGTTCCAGGTCCCATGGAGGCCTTTGAAGGAATCTCAGGAGGTGAGTGACACACGATACGTGTGTTAGAAAGACTGCATAAAGGACGGATTGCAACAGGGCAAAGCAGGGAGGCCAGCTAGAAGCTACCGCGGTCCTCCAGGGGAAAGATGACAATGGCCTACAGGGACTTGTTGTTGGTGATGACTTAGAGGGAAAGATAATGACGACCTCTTGATGGATTTTGGAAGTGGACCTGTTGATGGATGTTGGTAGAAAAGAAGGGGAAAGGGAGTTTGGAGCTTGAATCTGAGCTGGGTGGTGGTGCCGTGCTCTGAGATGGGGGGAGACCGAGGAGGAACAAGAGTGGGTGGGGAAGAGGTAGACAGTCCTGTGCGTGGGCTGTTGCTTTTGAGATGCTTGTGAAACATGGCGGGGTGGAGAGGCCACTCCGATGGAAGGAGGGAAGAACCAGGAATGCGGAGGAGGGACCTGGGCAAAGGAGAACAGATGTAGGAGTCCGCAGCAACTCCCAGACAGTATTAAGTCCATGGACTGACTAGGATCACCTGTAGAGAGATTGGGAATGGGAACCACGGTAGCGGTAGAGGAGACGGAGCTGAGAAATAGGAAAGAACCAGGCAGATGATGGGGAGACCAGGCACAGATGGTTTCCAGAGGCCAAGAAGGGAGCATTTACCTGAAAGAGTTTACTGCTGAGCGGTTCTAAGAAGGGAAAGAAATGTCCAGTCAAATTTGACAATGGAGAGGTCCCTGATGACCCTGGGCGTGCAGTTTCAGTCTGGAATGGTGAGGGAGAAGTAGGCTGGAATGGGTTGAAAAGTGATGAGAAGGGAGAAAGTAGCGACTGAACAGGCATACTACTCTTTGAAGACGTTCTGCTGTGAAGAGCTTAGGAAACAGAGCCATTCTGGAGCCGGCTCAGGGAGCACATCAGTGGTGGGGATTCTGGGTCTTTAGAGCTCATCACATGTGGACAGGAATGATGGCTTACCGAAGGAGGCATTAATCATGCCGGAGGGGAGGGGGATGCCTGAGGGACTGAAGTCCTTAGGAAGGGGAGAAGAGTCGGAATTAAGACCATAAAACATGGGGGGACACTTTTGAAAGCAACAAAGGCACTTCCCTTGTAATCCCTATCTAGATACCTGGAGGTTTGTAAATGTTGGTGTTGGCACTGTGAGGGAGTTCTGATCTGACTGCAAAAGTAGGGATGTAGCAAAGTTCCCAGAACACAAATTCATGGGGGATACTCTTCCTTTTGGGGAAAAAAAAAACCAAAAATCACTCAGCAAATTGGTATTTTTAGCTATACAAGGGAGCCCTCTGGTGGTGGGAAAGGCAACTGTAAATTTTTTATTAGGATAAAGGGATGCAAGGTACCCGGTGTTCGTATTTCTGCTCCCTAAAGTGGTTTTCTGGGACATATTTTGGGTATCTGAGACTGGTCAGATCACTTCCTTCTTAAAAGAGAGATGTAACAGTTTCGCAAATTACTGTGGTTCATAAGCATGGCCATAATTGAAACTTAATAAACAGACTTGAAATTAGAAGTGCATGAAATCTCAATTTGAGCTTTACTATTCCCCCTGTTGGCCTTTTTTTGTCTTGAGGATGCCCCTCTAGAGCTGGATGAGATTTGAAACTAGAACTGAGCTCAGTTCAGTTATCTGGACAAACATTTATTGAGCACCTATCATGACCCAGTAACTGTAGAGGATAGAAACCGCAATAAGAAGTAATCCTTGACATATGTGATCCAAAGTTATTTTTATAATTATCTTCAGGATTAAAAAAATATATATCTTTGGGGGTCCTCTTTTTTTTAAAATTATAAATACAAACATAAAAGGTTTTATTAAGCATCAACTTTTTTAGGATCATGGGAGCTCTAGAAATGTACCATATACTTTCAGGGCAGCATGACATTATACAAGAATTGGCAGATCTGTGACACTGGCCTTCAGGGAGAGAGACGCAAGAGTCATAGTTACTGACCTGCTACTGACCGGCTGTGTACTGGAGCAAGACTTTGAGATTCTGTTTTCTGTTACTTACAATGGGACTGCAGTCATCGCTCAGCTCACCCTGTAAGCCTTACGTATTTAACGATAGCAAGGTCGTTGCAGTAGAGTGCGCGATGCAAGCGCAAAGCATCTCTCGGAGGTGCCTTCTGGTCTCCCATGCTGCTCCCAGCACCAGGACTCCAGCCCGCATGCGCGGACGCAGCCACGCTGGCCCGGAGACCGGCTCCCTCCACAGCACTTTTGAAACCCTGCTCCTTCTCGAGTCCCTTTATTACTTCTGTTCCTCCTTCCTGCTCCCCTGGCCTTGTCTTCAGTGTCCCATGTCATTTCTACACCTGCCTTTCCTACCGTGTTTTAAATGTCTTCACAGGACACACACATCCCTATGTGACTTGACCCCTACTCCCCTCTCCAGCCTCATTTTGTGCCAGTCCCTGGTCTTCCTTTGTCCACGGGACTCTCTCCCAGGGCTTCCCCATCTGGGGTCCCCAGCCAACACCGTGGCCTTTCCCGACCCCCAATCAGATTCACAGTTCACCTTAAAATTCCCATTTTTTAAAGAAACAGTGGTAGAACTTTTAGAGAAACTTGCTTCTGTTATTTACCTGCCCCCCTCAGCACCAGATTCTTTTAAACAATTTATATATCACTATCTATTTATAACTTTTGATGTCTCCCTTCCCATTAAATTATAAGAGTCACAAGAGTAGAAACTAGTGTGCTGTGTTCACCACTTTTCGTCCAGTGCCATATACACTGCCCGGCATGTGATAGGTGCTCACTAAATATTTGCTAACTGATTCAATCTCCTCTGAGGCAAGGGATGATGGTATGTTCATTTCTACCTCTATCCTAGTGCTTACTATATAGAAGGTGCCCAGTAAAAGCTTGTCAACTAAGATGTAAATGACTTAACAGTCTAGATTGTGTCTATTTCCAAGAAATCTGGAATCTTCAAGAAGACAGCAATAAAGTAATTTTATTTACTAATGGATATATTTACTTAAAAAAATAGGGATATCACAAGACTAACTTGATTAAAAAAATAATTGAGGTAGTCAAGAGCCCATTCTTTTTGAACTACACTTATGAAAACAGTTCATTTAAGGTGATTTTTAGTTTGTCCCCCTACTTTGCCCTTTCTTTCAGGGCAAGCAAGAAAAAAAAACAAAACAAAAACAAAACACCAAGGATTTATGTGTATGTGTGTGTGTGTGTGTGTGTGTGAAGATTTTCTCATGAGTTATTGCTATCTTCTTTAGAAAGTGCATCTTCTTTATAGTCAGGTAATTGCCTGCTGTAGTTCAATTTGTAAGTGTTTTATTAGAAACCAAAATCCATACGGAGCTATATGCCATAAGAAAGGCAAATTATTTACCTGGCAGAGTGTTTCATTAGAGAACTGGTGACTAATAACCTTAAGGTACAAAGCAACCTGGTTTTTTTCTGTCTTCAGAACTAGGGATATTATTATATGCCTCACAAATGGGAAACTTTACTAAGGAGTTCACTCTGAGAAGCAAGAGATTGTCTCATCTGGAAAAAATTGCTAATTTCCTACATTATTGGTAGTTCCCAGTGAGGATTTTTCTTGTATTAGCTGAAGGAAAAACACTCATGTACAACCCAGAGGCTTCGATGGTGTGAGGTCTTTACTGTCCTGTATGTTACATCCAATTTATGGTCAGTAAAAAGAAAGCAAGTTCAGAAAACTTTCAAATCTCTTAAAAAGTTGAAACACCACCCTTTGACCACTAGTATCAGAGTCCAAAGTTGACTCCACGTTTCACAAATTTCAGAAAATCAGAACTACTTTGTTTAAATTTTACGTAGGTCTCATATACAAATAAGCTTCATAGATAGACGCTGACATATCTGCTTCCAAACTTTAAATTCCCCTGAGTTCTTGGTCACAGGTCTGTTTTCCTGGCCACACTAAGTGTTCCTCCAGGGTCTGGCCCAGAGTTCACACTGAAAACAAGTAAATGACAAGGAAGTATCTTTTTGAAGAAAATGTTGTTACGCTCTCCATTTTTCTAAGACATTTGGCAATGTTTAACCTATTATTACTTGTATGACAGAAAACATCTTACGTTTATAAAATACACTGTGAGGATTCCAGGTTATTGGAAGTATTTCAGGTTAAGGCAATTATCTGCTACATTGCAACATAAATTTATTTCCATTCTCCTTCTCCATGTTATTTCTGGTCTTCATCTGAAATGTATTGTAAATTTTTCCTTCAAGTTAATGATCACACGCTAACCTCTGAAATGACTATTTTGCTCTTCTAAGGTGTAAATCCCAAGAATGTGTCCTTGGTAACCAGTGGAAAGGATATAAACCCATATACTTGGAATAATCAGTTATTTCCTAAGTCATTGGGACACGTGGGGGCAGAACTTGCTTTCAAAAGGAGTAATGCAGGTAAAGCAAAAATACATTTAAAGTATAATTTTACATTGTTTTCCTTCTGCAGATTTTTACTTTTAACTACATTGCAAGCTTCCTTCTTCCAATGGAGATAATTTTGGGGGTACACAAAAGCTTTCTAACTGGTACTTCAGCACAGACCATTTAAAGGCAATCATTTGCCAGATCTTAACTTCCATATGGATTCTGTCCTAAAAAATGCATTTTCCTGAACAATGGGTCTCTATTCTCTGACTTTACAAAAGAAAAGACAAATTCTGTTTACTAGGGTATGTTTCCTATTTCCCCATAGAATAAAAATCTCTGGGGTGCCAGTCAAAGACACAGTTTCATATGTTGGGGTCAATGTTGAGAAAGTGAGTAACTTTTGATGGCTGGGGAACAAATCTTGTTTAAGTCACGTGGCTTCCAGTTCTTAGCCTAACTGAATTATCAGCTGACAGATAATGAAAACTCATTTTCAAAATCAATGTATGATTTTTGGTCTAGAACTCTGAATAGAGTTCAAAGACTGTTGTGACAAAGCTGTAACAGAACACCTTTCATTCCCAACTATCTGTTTACGTTAAACAAGGTATCTCAGTGCTTCCATCTCCAAAAAGGAACAAGAGAAAAAGGAACAGAACTGATGCTAAAACCTGATTTTAGCAATAAGCAATACTCATTTGTGGATACAAGGACAGCCTGAAAAGGTGCCATCTTTCTCAGTGAGATGAATTTCTCCAAAAGACAATACCTTTCAAAGTTCAGTAATCAAAATTTATAGTATTCATCTCTTTTGATTAATTATATGCAATGAATTGTTGTAATTATAATGAACCTAATCTAGAAAAAAAGTATTTTAACATACTTATGGCTATAAAAACTTTTTTTAAGGTTTCAACTGACACATACTTTTCAGCGGTCAACTTAAAGACTTTTAAGCCTAAAACTATATTTGGATAAAATTTGGGAGCTGACATGAATGTAAATAAAATTTTAGAGAGAAATGGGATTAAAGTGAAATTTCTAATGGTTAAAAGGAATGTATTTATGTATTTTTAAGTCAGTATTGGTAGGCATAAAGTCACCATGGTATTTATCTCCCATTGCTTAAAGTTAAATTAGAGATGTAATAGTTTTATTTTGAAATGTCTATAATATCCCACAAATGATAACTTTACAAACTATAAAACTTACAATGAAAAAATTTATGTAACAGTTTCAAGTGTGTGAAGAAGTAGAGTTCTTAATATAGATAGATAGAGAACTCGATCCAAAAATATCTGAGATCACTGATGCGGCAAGTGAGTAGTCTACTGGAGTGTTCTGAGATGTGACAACACACTCTGGACATTTTAAGTTTCCCAGATGCTCTGAGGACTCAATTTATCTGTTTAATAGTGCTGAGGTATCAGACACTGCAGGACTAATTTACTTATTCTTTTCCACTATTTTAAAATAATATTCACTGAACCAGCTGGTTAAGTACAAATGAGTTTAAATGATCCCACTACAACTTTGCGTCTTGGGGGAATACAGAATTGGCTGGCATCAAAGGAAAGCTGTGACCACATGTGAGAACAGTTTCTTATGTCCTTCCTGATTTTTTTATTAATCATCTAACCATTGTTTCTCTGCTTTTCCTAAAACATTCTTCTTCATTCTTTCTTTCCACTTGCCTTCTCATCAGAGGAAAGCATAATTAAACCAATTGAAAAACTATCATGCAATGAAAGTTTTCCTGAAAAATTAGAAGACCCACAAGGTAATTTCTGGGCATTGTAGATGAGTACAACTTGTTCTTTGAATATCTTGTCCAATTTTCTTTTCCACATTTGCCCTGAATCCTGTCATACAAGGCCACGATGAAGGCCAACCAAGGTCACCTGCTTTTAGAAGTTAGACCAGGGCTGGGAGGAAGAAAAGCGTTCTACGTCATCAAGAACACCGTTCTTCAACAGTCAGGATTCTAAACTAATTTGCTCTTAAAGCTCTAGGCTCATCTTCTTAAATTAATAATGACACTTTATATAAATGAAGCAAATCTACTGAGAATAAGAATTAAAAGAATATTTTCTAATTTGTAATCAGTATTCCTGGAAAATCTTTTTTAAAGTTCTGAAACTCATTTCTTACGCATGAACAATCACTTAAAAGTTAACTAGGTTAATAGAAATGGTGGATTTCCTAGAGAGTCACTGTTGCTGGTTCGAACAGTGCAACTATTGGCTTCAGCCTGAAACTTTGAAACTCACAAAGTACTTCTAAATAAGCCAAAACAATGAATTTTTTGTTCATTTTCCCTAAGCAACTTTCTCCCTACAGCCCATTACCTGCTCAGCACTTGGCTTTTAGAATCTGACATATTCCAACCCCATTCTGTCACTCAGTAGCCTTGTGATTGTGGACAAGTCAGTTAGGCTCCCTAAGTCAGTTTCCCTGCGTGGAAAATGAAGGACATGATATTTACCAGGGTATTACTATATAGCCATCCCTAGGATTTCTGTCACCGTAAGCATGTAGTGTCTGCTCTGAGGAGGTGGAAGAGCCGGAGCAGTGTTCTGAAGCTGCCGTCGAATGGGATCACTGCCGGGAACTGCCTTTCAAAAATCTTTTGACGTAAAAGGCTGATTAGTGATTCAGAAATGGGTACTCGGAACTAAAAGAAAGGTCAAATTAGGCAATGCAAATTGTGCATATGCAGAATTCAGTAGTGTTAGAAACTACAAACTGACGTGTTCACTATCTGAAGTCTCACTTCTGCGGTGACGCTGCTGCTTGGCAATTGTTGGGTCCAGAGCACACACTTACTGAGGGCCTCCTGTGCAGAGCGCTGTGACGGACGTCAGGGACAAGAGGTTCAGAGGCCAGACCTGTGAACCAATAGCGCTGTAAGAGATGCTTCAGTCATAGCTCACCGTCACCGTCAGAGTCCTGGTCCACCTCCTTGCTGACAAGTGTGTCTCCTTTCCTGCATAGCGAGGCTCCTTGAAAGAAAATTGTATTCCTTTTCCTCTTATTTCCAGTTTGTTTCTCAGCTCACTGTGGTCTGTCCTCGTGTGGACTCAGGCCACTGCAACCGCTCCTGCCAGGTCCTGACATGATCCTAGTGGCCAGATCCCACAGCCGGGCTAATCCTATCAGATCTCTGCCTCCTCTGGTCTTCCTCCTCTCTTCGCACACTGTGTGCTCCTGGATGTTCAGACCCTGCTCCTCCTAACATCGACCACCCTCTCTCTCCCCTCTCCTCTGCGGGTCCTCTTCTTTCCTGTCTCTTAATGCTGGTGTTCCTGGGCCTCTGTTCTGGACCTTTGCACATCCCACAAGCCCTCCAAGCTGGCTCCTCCAAGCCGTAGCCCCATAACCGCCATACCTGGCTAATTCCATCTCCGGGCCCGTTCAATCATAACTCCGGTATCCCACAGGCACCGTGTCTTTCCAACAAACCTGTTGCTGTTCCTAGTCAGCTAAGATACAAACTGAGGGGCTTATGGTCCTCTTTCCCTACCTCGCCTACCCTGTATACCCATTTCATTCTCTTCTCCATTGCCTTAGTTCAGACTCTCATTTCGGCTGGAGCTGACATCCTGTCTTCTGCCTTTAGCTTTTCTCCCTTCAGCCCATCAGTCTACTGTCCCAAGGCCAATCATTCACTATCAGTGATGAGGACGAGGCTGATGACAGCTGACATTTACTGAACACCGGATTCTATGCTAAGTGCTTTGCATACATTTCATTCACTCTCTACAGCAACCCTATGAGAACAGGTATAGTTACTATAGTAATTTTATACAGAAAAGAAAAGCAGAGAGCAAAGGAAGGCCGGGGGCCTCCTGGCAGGAAACACACTCAGGTTAAGAAAGAAGTCATTAAAAAACAAAAAACAACTGGTATGTTCAGGGTGACAGCCTTGGGTTCACATTCTAGCTTGGTCACTTGTGATCATTTAAGCAGGTTCTAAGAGCCACAAGGTGTGGATAAAATAGGCATGTAAAGGGGCATTATACGGACGCAACAGGATTATCTGTAAAGCCATTATGCAGCGCTTGAAATAGAGTCAATACTCGAAAAACGGAATCCAGAATTGGGAGGGGTGTAGTATTCGTTACTCTCTGGTGCTTTAAAATATTCACCTTCTGACTATGAAACGTTATGATGCGTCACCAGGAAATCTTGGAAGCTATGCTACTTACAATCAGTCAGGATATATTCCTTCCTTTCTCAAAAAAGAAGTGGGCTCAGCTGGCCAGAGGATACATTTAGCACCTCTCAGTGCAACAACTTCAGGTAAGAACAACTTTATATTTGAGATTTCTGATCAGAAAGGAGCTCTTTCGAAGTTTATACCATCACTTTCCCCAAGTGAAGACTTTTAAATTAGTCTCATTAACACACTTCTAATCGTTGTTGGCAAAATGTCCTTTCTTCTTCTGAAGCTGTGGTCTGAGGGTCTGTCCTAAGTGGTCCCTCTGCTTAAATGGCTCCTCTCTGCCAGGGACACATTATGCCATTTACTCTTCACAAGACTGGACGAGGGAGCCCTTCTACAGAGGAGGAAACTGACATGAAGCAGTTTACCTAGGGCCACACAGCAGATCAACGGTGCGGCCGGGACAGCAACTGGGTCTGGGTAGTTTCAAGGAACATGCTGTGCTAGCCAGCGAGATGGAAGATGGCATCCTTCAGAGCTTCCCACCCGGCACCTAGCCCAGAGGGGAAGTTTAACCAATGCTGAGACATTGTCCGTGTGCCATTTCCTCTGCAGTTCCACTGTACTGAACCGAATGGTGGCGGGACTTCCACACACACTGGCTTTGCAACAGTGAGTGGTGAAGGGCTGATTCCTCGGTAGCGTGGCAGGACAGCCACATTCAGGGGCATGCCCTTGATTATCAGGGTCGTGATTCTCCCACCCAAGCACTAACTAGGCCCGACCCTGCTTAGCTTCCAAGATCGGACGAGATGGGGTGCGTTCAGGGTGGTATGGCCAGAGACCAGGGTCATGATTCTGTACTTGAGCTTGACTAGATCTGGCTGTGAACATTCTTGAAATTATTCTAATCTAAAATAGAGATCCTCATGAAAGTGCCTAAAGGTGAAGGCAGATAGAAGTTTGGTAAGATACAAGTTGTA
The DNA here is from genome assembly GCF_020171115.1 of Neogale vison. Classification (NCBI taxonomy): domain Eukaryota; kingdom Metazoa; phylum Chordata; class Mammalia; order Carnivora; family Mustelidae; genus Neogale; species Neogale vison. The sequence continues at coordinate 133,871,710 of NC_058091.1, read as the reverse complement.
GTGTAATAGCAAAGTTCACTTGAAAAGTAATCTTGGCGTGTGTCCTAGCCAGGGGCTTATCTTAGAACTCCTGATCCAAGCTGCCAGTCTTTAAAAGTCACACTGTTGGAGCTAAAACTGTAAAAAGCACTGGACGTCTATAATTTACTCTCCTTTAACACAGAGTAGAAATAAATAGTACTTAGTTACCTTATCTGTGAAGAATTGCTTCCTTATCCCTCTGCTGAAACAAAATATGTAAGTGAACACTTGATATACAGCTGTTTTTTTTTTTTTCCAAAGCCTCAGGCATTTTAAGCCAACCTTATGCTTAAGTCACCAGCCATGGCTTAATAGCAATTTTTAAAATAAAAGCAGAAAATCATAATGTATCAAATTATTTTGTTATCTGAGGACCTGCTCTTACAAAGTGAAAGTAGGTGTCTTTAAGACTATTTTTAGGCACGCCTGGGTGGCTCAGTATGTTAAACCGCTGCCTTCGGGTCAAGTCATGATCCCAGGGTCCTGGGATTGAGTCCCGCATGGGCTTCCTGCTTGGCAGGGAACCTGCTTCTCTCTCCACCTCTGCCCACCTCTCTGCCTGCTTGTGTGCTCTCTCTCTCTCTCTCTCTCCTTCTCTCTGACAAATAAAACTTTTTTTTTTAAAAAGACTATTTTTATAAGATACTGAAGGCCTTTACATGTTTTCTGTCAGATTAGCATGCATAGTCCTATCTACATTTTTTTAGTAAATGCTTTCTCATAACTTTTTATCTCTTCATTTACTCTGCTCATCAGATTTTCGTACAGATGGTGGTAGGAGGATAGGTATAAAAAAGAAGTAAATATTAATCATTCTCGTGGTCAAGGCAAATGCTTAGGAAACCACTCTTCTGTAAGAGATGAGTCCTCCAGCACTCCCATCCGGGTGGCAGTTTCCCACAAGAAAACAAAACCAGGTCATTACCTTTTTTACTCAACTATTTCCCCTTCTCATGTAGCCTGCCTCCCTCTCTGCTCCCCCTTGTCCTCACTCTCATGTTTTGAGAAGAAAATGCAAATTAATTTCTTCCAGCTTTCCCATGTAATCTCTCATCCCAGACTTCCTAACGCCACCTCCTCCCCTTGCTCTGATGGTAACAAGGACTTTAAGGAGGGCTTCTTTCCTGGACAGCCACCCTTGACAAGGGCGGGGAGGGCCCTGATCTAGGTGCGCTACATTCATTTACTCTACCAGAGAAAGTACTATTATCATGATCTGTTTTACAGAGGTTCTGTTTCTTGCTAAAAGTGACACCGTGGTGGCACTGATTAAATTCTTAACTACAGGTGAACGTCTTTCCTTCAGCACACATTATTTTTACAAGAAGTTAAATGCCCCGGATAGGACACATGTGGTTCTTAAATGCACAGCAAACCTTAGAGGCTTTGTCTGCCCCAGGATGTGCGGGGTCCGGTCTGGCAATGACACAAAAGCATTTCTTGCCCTCCCACGAGATGTCGGATCCTTTGTCAGGCCCTAAGTTCTTCAGCAACGGTACTTGAATCCTAAAACTATTATCTTTCAGATAGGAATCTAAATGTCAACACTATACCCTTCTTGGCAAAACAGTCCCCTCTTCCAAGAAGGTTTTAAAAGTATCTGCCTGGACACAGTTTCAAATTCATTCAGGACTTGACGTAGCTATGTCATGACCTGGAGAAAAAGCTGTAACTCCCCAAATCCCTCATTTTGTACCCCAAGGGCCTCACTCTAGCCAAAGGGTTTCTCTGAATCACCAGGGCTTATGGCCTGTCTCCCTCCCCTCCTCCCCTCCCACCAGCGCTATCATCCATGCCCAGTACCATTTTGGCCTATAGACCTCAGGTTTGGGTTCACAAATTTAACACACTGGCGCTTTTCTACATTCCCATGGGTTAGAAGTAAAGGGCCATTCCTGGAAAACTTGGTTAGTGGTTTAATCAGTTTTTCCTTAACAGGTAAGGGTTGACTGGCTCTTCTAAACACTTTGTCCCTGCTTCATTAGGTAGCTTTCTATTGGCTTTAACCCGGAGAACTTGAAACCTGGTAAGAGGGAGAGGACGGGACAGGGTGTTCCCTCGGCAGTTCCTCACTTAATGCTATTCCCCACTGAGTGGAGGTCAGAGGGACCATGGACCCATACTGCTCCTATAATGTTCCCTCCACTCCCAGGTTTAGAGAAAGTATAGACGAAACAACAACAAAAACAGGGAATCCATGTACGTGAATATGGTATAGTGCTAGGTGTACAAAAGGGTTAGACTCATTTCAAAATTGACACTTAGGAGTTGAATCCAAGTGTGACAGCCACCACACAGTGTGAAAAGATACTTAAATCTCAAATGGACAGATCAGACATCCTCTTGAGAGAGAACACCTGATAATCTGCTGTAAATAGGAAGTGAGGGTGGGTGAGGGAAGGCCTGGAGAAGGGACTGAGGTTCTCTACAAAATGATTTACTGCTTTTGTCATTTGAGATGTTTAAGCAAGTTTAGCCTGTAAATTGTTCAGGTAACAACAAATATTTAACAAATTAAAATTTCACAAAGGTTTGGGATCTTAGGAATGGCTCACCTTTTAAAGGAATTGTTTTTATCCACCATTTTCCCAATTAAAAAAATGAAGTTTCTTGCCTCTAAAGACCCCATTTTCATGTTTAAAAGAAATCTACAATGGGATCCCATCCCTGTAGCTCCATGAAGCCAGAGACTTATAGGATTCATAATTACAAATAAAATTTCTGTAGTGGGTATTACATTTGAGTATTAGTCAGATGTAACCACTGTGTGACTTTACAAAGTCACTGACACTGTGGGTACTACCTGTTGAACCTGAACCCAGAATTTCTTGGTCATCCTGGTTGATGTTGCCTACCTACATGTGTTAAGGCATTTGAATAAACCCAGAAAAGAAGCAGCAGCAGTATCAGAACTGTAAACCAGAAATATTGGCTCTTAAGCTACTAAGAATTCTGTATCAACATAAAAGTATACTAGAATTTTAGTTTTAATATTTAAAAAAATCTTAGGGGACCACTGAACTAATCTTTTAAAGATAAACTCTGGATTCCCCCATAAAATAAAAAAGATAAATTGCTTGATTTTAAATTTGTTAATGAAATGAATAAAATTCCAACTTCCAATTCTTATTTCTTCCAGAATATACCTGGAACACAAAACCTGGTCGGGGGCAGTTTTCAGGACCTACTTACCATCCTACGGCCAAGAATCTAAATATTGTGAACCGTGCACAGCCGGTTCCCTCGGTGCATGGAAGGACAGATTGGGTGGCCAAGTATGGCGGCCACCGGTAGGAATCTCGTGTGAAGCCCCACAGCACTGCTCCAAGGAGCCCTGCAAGTCCCCTGACCCTAGGAAATGTCTACAGATGTCATGTCTATTTCTACTGAGTTCTGGAAGAAATACGCAGTAGTGGGTACTCTGAAGAGCAAAAACCATCTCCTATTTTCTTTCCTAGAAATGGAATGCATATTCTTAGCATCGGTTGCCCACAGTGCTGATATACGGGTAGGACTTTACAAAGTATTGAATAAACTATTTGCCAAAGTATCAAGTATTTGATCTACAAATTAATAGTTACTAAGTATGGTAAGAATCTTTTTTTTTTTTTAAAAAAAAGGCCTTCAGAAAGTGTTTAGAGTGTTTCATCTGTTATTTGCTAAACTAATTTAACATTTCATCATTTGCCTCAAAGATTTGTTTTTTTAACAGTAATTAGGTGGACTTCTGTGGGCTGTCAGTTATGGTTCTTATCTGGCTAAGGCTCTACCCTACCAGTTTGGCAATGGCAAAAGACGCTCATTTATCATATGCTTTTCTACTTTGAAATTATGGAAGCGATGGTTAATTCCATCTTGAGCAGGATATCTTTCCTAGGAATAAATTTATCTTTAATAATAAAGATCTCAAAATTATGTCACCCAATTTTAGTGGAGAGTCTGTTGTTTGATTTTGACCAACACAACTCCCATGAATCCATGGTGACTATCAAACCCAATGGCTTGAAGACTCCCGGATCAACCAAGTCAAGGTTCTCTCATCTTCACATCAAGAAAGTTCTTGAAACTGTGACATATGTTCACCATACTTTTAAAGTTTTTTTCATATATTTCATATATTCATATATATTTGAAAGTTCACTTTCAAAATACTTTGCTTCCATGTTCCTACTAGACACAAAAATGAGGTGTGCCAGCCTGTCCCCCAAAGCAAACTGTTGCTGCTGCAGATCACTGACCTGGCTCTGACCTTGACATTTACTCTGAAGAGCAAATGCATTCAGTTGCTATAGCAGTGATTTCACTTAGTACAATTTTTTTTTTCCTTTAATTTCTGAACTGGTACTTAAAATACACATTTTGAACTAGGGACTACTCTATTTAAACCTGCCATTTCATGGACTGGACATTAGTACTGTATATTCTTTTTAAAGAATAATAATGTTATCAACTGCTATTTTTATGTATTTTCTGACTTTGTAACAAATGCTAATGTAATTGGTATCATCTTGTGGACATTATCCAAAGACATCATAAAATGATAGTAATATGGTATTTTTGTATAGAAGATGCAGCTCACCTTGTCGAAAAATGTTAAAATCTGAAGTTATTTATGTTGATGGTAATGGTTATATATATTTGTACAGTTCTAATTAATGTCTCAAAGCTAAAAAAATTATTTTGTGTTACTGGGAAGCTTTTATACTTCTCAATAGATATTAAAATAAATATGGTTAACTGGTATGTTTTCTTTATACTTTTAAACTTTATACTTACACTCTGAGGGCCATTTGTCATTTTCATTATAGACTTTTGCTTTTCTAGCAGTTTTAGGTTTATGGAAAAATTCTCTGCAAAGTACAGAGCTTTCATATACCCCCCTTCAGGCCCCTCCAAATTATCCTTATTATTAACATCTAGCACTAGTGTGGGACATTTGCTGGAACTGATGAGCCAGTATCAGTACAACTTTAGTCTCCACAGTTGACAATAAGATTCATGCTTTGTGCTGTATATTCTGTGGGTTTTGCCAAAATACATGGCATGTATCCACCATTACAGTATCCTAGAGATTAGTTTCATTGTCGTAAAAATCCCATGCTCCACCCATTCACCCTTCTCTCCCACCCTCCAAACCTCTAGCAACCCACCAATCTTTTCATCTCCACTGTGCTCCTGTTCCAGAATGTCACACAGGTGGAATCATCCACCAGCTTCTCTCACTGAGCAAGATGCATCTAAGTTTCTTCTACGTCTTTTCTTAGCTCGATAGCTCATATCCGTTTATTTCTAACTAGTATTTCAAGGTATATATGCACCACAGTTTGTTTATCCATTCACCTACTGAAGAACATCTTGTTTTCAAGTCTGGGCAATTATGAATAAAGCTGCTCACCCCAGTAGCAATCTAGCATCCAGATCTTGAATCCTAATACCACTGTCCAGTAAAAGGAACCAGGGCTTTCTGGAGAGATGGCCGATTCTAGCACTGAGCATGAAATACCCAAGCTGATACTGGAGATCTTATAGTGCTAGAAAGTTAACAGTTACAAAAAACAAAAATAAAAACAAAAAGCCAACAAGCAGAAGTCGCCCACATTGATGGGCTAGGTGAAAGAGCTCCTAAAGAAAGAGCTCCTAATGGCCCAAACTGCAACAATTTGAGAAAGAAAATGAAGAAGTAATTGTATTATAACCCAAAGTGGGAAATACATATCCTGGAGTGCATACTGATATAAGTAAGTAAATAACTGAGTAGGGAAAAGAGACAAATCTCCTATGCAGAATCTTAATTTATGTAGACACTCTGCCCTCAGGGAGGAAGAGTACAACTCCCCAGTCCTTAAATACAGAATGTGCACAGCGACTTCCTTTCAAAGAGTGCAGTATGGGAAGGGGGTAAGAGGAACAACTTCACAGTGGGGAAGCCTGACTGAATACTACCTGAAGCCAGATGATCAAGGTCAACGTCAACAATAATACCACGTTCATATATGTTACCTTAATATTATGTGATGAAAACAGCATTTTACCTCTGTGGTCTTCTAAAATTTCCTAACTCCAAACTAACCATTACGGGAAACACTAAACAAATTCTAACAGAAAAGCATTCTACGAAAGACTTGGTCTGTACTCCTCAAAACTATCAGAGTCATCAAAAACAAGGCAAATCTGAGAAACAGTTATAGCCAAGAGAGCTTAAGGAGACATGACATCTAATTGTAACATGGGATCCTACGTGAGATCCCATAAAAGAAAAACAGTATCAGTTTTTAAGAACTTAGAAAATCTGAATAAAATATGGACTTCAATTAATTTACCAATATTGGTTCATAAGTTCTAACAATTATTTCATACTAACCTAAGATATTAATGATAGGGAAAACTAGGTGTGGAGTATGTGGGAACGCTATACTGTCTTCTCAAAATGGTCCTAAAAAGTGTATTTTTACAAAGAAGATTTGATCAATTTATAAATCCAGCAATATTTACTAAATGCCTACTAAGTACTAAGTATAGTATATATAGTAGTGACAAAATGGTCATTTTCTCTCACCTCATAGAAATATATTCTGGAGGTAGACATTAAATGAACACATATGAAATTGTATACTGGCAAACTATGATGGGGTTAAGAAAAAAAAAGACAGGACATTAGGGAGACTAAAGAAGAAATCTAAATGTTGAGAGACAACTGAATGGTTTTAAGTGTAGGAATCAAAATATACTTGAAATATGCCTCACCTGCTGGATAGAGAACTGTTGAGCGAAACCATGAAAACAAGGAGTCCTACTAGAAATTTAAAAAATGGTGAGGCTTAGACTTAGGTATTGGCAACAATATGGAGCAGAGTAAGTATGACTGTTAATAGAAAGCTACTGGGTTTTAGTGTTACTCTTTCTTGCTGCTTTATAGAACTTTCTCATTAGTTCAGTATGCTTTTAACTGCTTGTCTTGGGTTTTCTAGATAGATAAATATATTAACTGTTTAAAATGTTTAATTTCTTGATTTTTCCAGCATTTATACTTATTTATTTCTCATGTTTTGTCTGGTGTCTTTAGAACAATGTTGATCTTGTCAGTAGCAGCAAATATATGATTATTTTTAACTTTAACATAAAGCCACAAGACTAAATAAATGGTAACTAATAAGAACCTAAGGCACATAATATGCTCGAGTGAGTCAAAAAGTACTTACATTACTGTCAAATTAATTTTGCTCAAACTGTTACCTAATTTAAAAATACATATGAAAAAGGTTCCATTCATCATAGTCACAAAAGCTAAAATATCCTACAATCTTAACAGAAATACAAAAAACTAAATGAATGTAACTCTAAAATATGAAGACATCAGAAACAAAACTAACAACCAGAAAACAATGTACAAAATGGTAACAAGTATGTATCAATAATTACTTTAAGTTACTTTAATTGACCTTAATGCTCCAATCAAAACACACAGGGTGAAAAGATTAAAGAAACAACAACAACGAAATACCACACAGGGTAGCTGAATGGATAAAAAAAAAAAAAAAAAAAGACGACCCACCATACTGTCTACAAGAGACTCACTTCAGATCTAAAGACACATGCAGACTTAAAATGGAGATGGAAAAGAAATTCCTGCAAATGGAAAGAAAAAGCTAGAGTAGCAATACCTACCAGACAAAACTTTTAAAGCAAAGACTGCAACAAGTGTTATTACATAATGATAAAAGGGTCAATCCAAGAAGAGGATAGAACATTTGCAAATATTTGCAAATAACACAGAAGTACCTAAATATGTAAAGCAAATATTTTAACAGACATAAAGAGGGTAACTAACAATAATACAGTAATAATGGAAGACTTTAATATCCCACTTACATTAATAGATTATCAAGACAAAAAAGTCAAAAGTAAATAAGAAAAAACTGTCCTCAAGTGACAGATCAAACCAAAGAGACGTATTAGATATACACAGAACATTTAATCTTCAAGCTGCAGAATACACATTCTTTTCAAGTGCACATTAAACATTCTCCAGGATCACAGTATGATCTCATGAGACCACAAAACAAGTCTCAATAAATTTAAGACTTAAATCATTACAAACATCTTTTCTAAGCACAATAAAGCTAGAAATCAATTATAAAAATAAAATTGAAAACAGGAGTGCCTGGGTGGCTCACTGGGTTAAGCCTCTGCCTTCAGCTTAGGTCATGATCTCAGGGTCCTGGGATCGAGCCCTTCATCGGGCTCTCTGCTCAGCAGGGAGTCTGCTTCCCCCTCTCTCTGCCTGCCTCTCTGCCTACTTGTGATCTCTGTCAAATAAATAAAGTCTTTTAAAAAAATAAATAAAAAAATTGAAAACAAAAAACCCACAAGACATGGAGACTAAACAGTATGCTACTAACCAACCAAGGGGTCGACAGAAAAAGAGAAAATCAAAAAATATCTTAAGACAAATGAAAATGGAAACTAGACTTTCCAAAATCTACAGGACACAGAAAAAGCAACTTTGAGAGAAAAGTTTATAAAAATAAGCAAGAAATAAAAATCTCAAATAAATAATCTAACTTTACACCTAAAAGAACTAGAAAAAGAACAACAAGAAGAAAGCCCAAAGTTAGCAGAAGGAGGGAAATAATAAAGATCAGAATGGAAATAAATGATCTAGGGAGAGAGGGAGGGAGGAAGAAAGAGAGGAATGGAAGGGAAGAAGGGAGGGACAGGAGGAGAGAAAGAAGGAAGGAGAAAAAAAAGATTATGAAGCTAAAAGCTGGTTCTTTGAACAGATAAACAAAATTGATAAGCCTGTACCCAGACTCTTCAAGAAAAGATGAAATAGAGACCAAATAAATAAAATCAGAAACGGAAAAGAAGTTAAACTGATATTACAGAAATAAAAAGGATCACAAGAGACTTCTAAAATTATACACCAACAAACTGGAAAGTCTAGAAGAAAGGGACAAATTCCCAGAAACACAAAACCTTCCAAGACTGATAATGAAGAAAGAAAATATGAATAGACTAATTACAAATAATGGAATCAAAACAATTTAAAAAACCACCAAAACAGAAGTCCAGGACCAGACAGCTTCACAGATGGATCTTACCAAACATTTAAACAAGAGTTAGTAACTATCCTTCTCAAATTATTTCAAAACATTGAAGAGGATGAAACACTTCCACACTCATTTTATGAGGCCAGCATATCACTTAAACCAGACAAAGACATTACAAAAGAAAATTGTAGGCTAAGAGCCCTGATGAACAAGGATGAAAAAATGCTCAAAAATTATCAGGAAAGGGTGGCCTGGATGGCTCAGTGGATTAAGCGTCTGCCTTTGGCTCAGGTCATGATCTCAGGGTCCTGGGATCAAGCCCCACATCGGGCTCTCTGCTCAGCGGGGAGCCTGCTTTCCCCTGCCTCTCTCTCTACTTGTGATCTCTGTCTGTCAAATAAATAAAATCTTTAAAAAAAAATCAGGAAAGTGAATTCAACAATACAAAGGACCATACACCATGATCAAGTAGGATTTACGCCAGGGATACGAGAACGGTTTCAACATCCTCCAATCAATCAACATGATACATGTTAACAGCAACAAAAAAAAGGATAAAAATCATATGATCATCTCAATAGATGCAGAAAAACCATTTGACAAATTCAACATCCATTCATGATTAAAAATGATTAAAACTGTCAACAAAGTGGATATAGAGGGAACAAACCTCAACAGAATAAAGTCCATATATGACAACCCACAGTTATCACCATGTTCAATAGCAAAAAACTAAAAGCTTCTCCTCTAAGACAAGGAATGAGACAAGAATGCCCACTCTTACCACTTTTATTCAACATACAGTGCTGAAGTCCTAGCCATAGCCATTAGGCAAGAAAAGGAAATCAAAGACATCCAAATTGAAAAGGAAGAAGTAAAACTATCACGAGTTGTAGATGACATGAAATTATACATAGAAAATGCTGAAGACTTCACCAAAAAACTATTAGAACAAATGAATTTCAGTAAATTTGCTGAATACTAAATTAACACACAAAAATCAACTGTACTTTTTTACAAACTAACAGCAAGCTATCAAAAAGAAACTTAAAAAACAATCCCATTTCTAAGTGCATCAAAAAGAATAAAATACCTAGGAATAAAACCAAGGAGGTGAAAGACCTGTACCTATAAGATACTGATGAAAGAAACAGAAAATGACACAAATAAGTAACATATACTAGGCTCACAGATTGGAAGAATTACATTGTTAAAATGTCCTTACTACCCAAAGCAATCTTAGTGATTCAATGCAATCCCCATCAAAATATTAAATGTATAATTAGTGGAACTAGAACAAAGAATCCTAAAATTTGTATGGAACTACAAGACCCCAAACAGTCAAAAGAGTCTTGAGAAAGAACAAAGCTGGAGGTAAGGTCCCTGACTTCAAACTATACCACAAAGCTACAGTAACAACAAACAGTATGGTACTAGCACAAAAACAAATACATAAATCAACAGAATAGAGAGCCCAGAAACAAACACACACATATATGGTCAATCTATGACAAATGAAGCAAGAACAGACAATGGGTAAAGGACAGTCTCTTCAAAAAACTGTGCTAGGAAAACTGGATAGCTACATGTGAGAGAATGAAACTGGATTTCTATTTTATACCATAAACAAAAATAAATTAAATATAGATTAAAGACAAACATAAGACCTGAAACCATAAAACTCCGAGAACACTGCCTAGGCAGTAAGCTCTTTGACATCAGTCTTAGCAGTATTTTTTAGACCAGTTTCCTATTCAAGAGCAGCAAAAGCTAACACAAATAAATGGGATTACATCAAACTAAAAAAGCTTTTGCGGAGAAGGAAACCAACAAAATGAAAAGGCAATCTAATGATGGAGGAAGATATTTGTAGCAAATCATGTATCTGATTAACATGTTAATATCTAAAACACATAAAAATCTTCTACAGCTTAGTATCAAAACAACAAATAATCTGATTAAAAAACAAGCAGAACTTGAACATTTTTCCAAAGACATACAGATGGCCGACAGACACATAAAAAGATCCTCAACAGCAATAATCACCAGTGCCATGCAAATCGAAATCACAATGAATTATGATACCAGTCAGGAGGGCTCGTGTTAAAAAGAAAAAAAATAACAAGTGTTGGTGAGGCCAAAATGTAAACTGGTGCAGCCACTATGAAAAACAGTATGGAGGTTCCTCAAAAAATTAAAAATAGAACTACCCTGGGGCGCCTGGGTGGCTCAGTGGGTTAAGCCACTGCCTTTGGCTCAGTTCATGATCCCAGTGTCCTGGGATCGAGCCCCGCATCAGGCTCTCTGCTCAGCAGGGAGCCGGCTTCCCTTCCTCTCCCTCTGCCTGCCTCCCTGCCTACTTCTAATCTCTGTCAAATAAATAAATAAAATCCTAAAAAAAAAAAAAATAGAACTACCATGCAACCCTGCAATTCCACTTCTGGGTACTTACACAAAAACCCCAATCTAAAGAGATTTATGTACCCCTATGTTCACTGCACCACTATTTATAATATCTATGGTATGCAAGCAACCTAAATGTCATGATGATCACGGAAAGGCTAGCTTAGAACCCAAAATGTATCTGATCAATTAATATACAAGTATTGCCTTTTTATTTCATTTTTTTCTGTGCCTCTGCTCTTATAGTTCGTATGACTGAAACACCTGGGGAACAAGAAGTGAGAACTAGTATTCACTTCTACCTGGCCCGCACACAGCAGGGTTTGGCGGGGGGGGGGGGCATAAAGGTTAGCTCCGTGAACAAGGATAATACTAGACTGGTCATTGCTCAAGAGAACACCTGAGCCACCTATGGCATTCTGACCTTTGTAACACTACCTATATCCAGTTATTTTTTTCCCACACACATGTCCATTAAGAATCAGTTTTTAAAATATCAAGAAGATCATGCAATGTTCTGCCTACTTGATTTTTTGTCCATTTTCCTTTAGACTGTACAGGACTAATGTTTGAGAAGTTCACAATAATCTGATTCACCAGGGCATGAAGTCATACACAGACCAATTAGCTATTTATAAATGGATCTGTCCTTATAATTTAAACCATGAATCTGGTACAACTACATGATAAAAAGGTGACTACTGACTACACCAGGAACCACGGAACATTTTTTATTTAATCAAGCATTCACAAGTATGTGACAATAAGCGCCAACCCTTTCCTATTTAGGAGTAGTTATTATTAATAGTGTGTGCAAGAAAAAGACATGAAGTCTCAGTAGGTCATAAGTTTAATGAGTTGTTGCTGTGATGAGGCTATCCAAAAATCTGATTTTGATCCCAGCTGTATTAACAGAAATGCGTAGTCTAGAATACACTACCCAGTCACACCCATCTTGTGCATAACTCTGGGCACTACCTGTTTAAGAATGGGCCCTAGCAGACATGTCAAAACCACGTCACATTAAACGAGGATGAGAAAACCAGGACTCCTTTCAAAAAGAGTTTAAGAAAACATAAACTTGATTAATAAGAGCCTAAATTATACTATAGATCCAACCGATACCAGTTAGGGAGGAGGTAAGTAGCAAATATCCCTTGTCTTTTGAAACTGGAGAAAACTAAAGCAAGGAGTACCAGAATGAGTTAATGCTCAGTGCTGAAAACAAAAGAAAGTGAGGTGGATATGTGTCAGTGTCCCCTTAATGTTGTAGAGACCAAACCTGGTAATTCAAGTATCAGGTGTTTTAGTTTCATATTTTAAATAGCTAGTTAACCACATTTTCATTTTTCTTCTTCTTTTTTTTTTGTTACACAGTCTTAGAAATCCTCACTAAGGGATCAGTTCTAAAATGAGCAGCTGTACAATGTATAATCAAATTATAACTAACTTTCCTTGGTCCTTATTCAAAATAGATAACTACTAAATAAAATATTAACAGAACACTTTCACATTGCTATAGTTTCCTATTACTCAGATCTCATTCTACATCTAGACAGTGCTGGCAACGAAGACACCGTAGAAAGTATTTCTTACAGTAAACTTTATTTTCATTGGTATTTCATTTGACATAATTCCAAAGTAGGTCTGTGCTCTAGGAAGAGCCAAAGAACAAAAATCCTAAAGCTCTTAAGACACTTTTTTCATACTGTTCTGAGTAGGGCATAGGGCTCAAGGCCCCCAAAGTTGATACGTAACATTTTACCCCTTGAGATTTTACCCACGGATACATGAAGAAGAGAGAACACCAAGTACAATAATCAAACTGTACAAGAATATATAAGAAGCTCTTGGGTTACATACCACCCACCTCTTTAAGGTTGTAATGATAATGACTGATTTCTTCTGGAAAGTTCAGTATTATTTTTGTTCTGTTTCATTAAGTAAAATGTCAGAATATGTTAAAATGCTGCATTTGTTTCTCTTAATACACTAAAAATAGTGGAAGTTTTTAAATTCTTCATGAGTCCAAGCGGGACATGGCTACTACTGATGGGGTCTACTCAAAAAACTAACTCCAAGTTTGGCGACCATCAGCAAACTGTTCAAAAGAAACACATAAACAAAAAACATCAGGTAAAGGACAGAACAGGCACTTGACTATTTTTACAAGAACTAAAACTGCAGATCCTTCAAAACCACATGGTGAGGAGATGCCAAGGCAGAGCAGGCACAGGTGAACCTCCAATCCTGGAAGTACCAAAGGAGTAACATGCCAAGGGGCAGTCTTGCACCCCACTTGCCTTAAAATAGTACATGTGAATCAGGAGCTTCTCATCTAACAGCCAATAATTCAAAGAGATGAGCAAACCGAAGCCTGGGAAGACCAAGGTCTATTCAGGGTCACAGAGCTGGATCACGGTACACTTCCAGTCTCCCAGTTCACCACTCCTGACCTTGGTCTACACTGACTATAAAGCATTATGCTTGACAGCATCGTAACTATGATCAAAGTCAGGTAAGGGATCTTCTTCCAAATATTTAAAAATTCTGTTCTCAGAGTATCTGTATTATACTTAAGGAATATGGTTTTTTGTTTTTTTTTTAAATCTGGTTTGAGACAATACGATTTAATCAAAATTCCCTTGTAGGAAAATTTTTAATAATAACGGATGCCCACACGACTCAGAAATATGGAACTCATGCTGAAAGTCCCAGAAAGAGCTGCGGTCATGGCTTTGCATGAAGCTCCTCCCACTGTAGGCAGGAGCCAGGACAGACCAAAACGCATTATGTGAGAGCCAATTCATGAACGCACTTACTTCGTTCTGGCATTAAATCAACTACTGTTTCTGCAGCCTTCCCTATTTGTGTGTAAATTACATCACTTCAATTGATATCCAGGATCAGGCACAGCAATAGTTAAGTCTTTGAATGCACAAAATCTTGGGGGGCATGAAACTAAACTCCATACTGGTGAAGAACAGCAAGAGAAAAGAAAATACCTGGCACCGGCAATTAAGCCCGCAGGCATAAATTTTCCAGAGTGGTAGAATCTCATTCCCATAATGCCAGCTAAGGTTCCAGATGTAGCTGATGGGAAAGAGAAAAAGAATCAAAGATCATTACATCTTATATGCAGGAGAACGGACGTCCCACCTATCTTTCAAGGGCCAGACCCCATCTTATACTATCATCTCCTTCCCCATGGCCACCCACGCTCTATGGGGCTAAGAACAAATACTGGAATGTAAGGCCCTCACAGGCTGAGCCAAACGGCCTTCTTGGCCTTACCTCCTACCACTCTTCAGCCACAGTTTTCTCCAAATTTGCCACAGATCTTTTTTTCCTATCCTGGCTGATGTATTTAGACTGCATGCTCTTCTTGTCAACATCTGTTAAAACACCTATTATATGCCATGCACTGCACTAGGGGATGGAGGACAAAACTATCATCAAAAAAGGTATTTTTTTTAAAAAGATTTTATTTATTTATTTGACAGAGATGACAAGTAGGCAGAGAGAGAGAGGAGGAAGCAGGCTCTCTGCAAAGCAGAGAGCCCGATGCGAAGCTTAATCCCAGGACTCTGGGATCATGACCTGAGCCTAAGGCAGAGGCTTTAACCCACTGAGCCACCCAGGTGCCCCATCAAAAAAGGTATTTAAACAGGGGTGTCTAGGTGGCTCAGGTCATGATCCTGGAGTCCTGGGATGGAGCCCCGCATTGGGCTCCCTGCTCAGCGGGAGTGTGCTTCTCCTTCTGTCTCTCACCCTGCTCATGCTCTATCAAATAAATAAATAAAATCTTAAAAAAAAAAAGATCTCTAAACAGTGGGTTCAGCCTATATCGGAAGATCAGGAAAGGACTTGCTGAAGAAGTAAAGATCAAGCAAAGATCTAAAAAGTAGGAGTGAATGAACTAAAAGGGGAAGAGAAAAGCACTTTCCATGAGGAGGGAATAATACATCCAGGGCCTTGTGGTGAGAGGGAACTGAAGCTAAACTACAACTAGCAAGGAAGAAGGGCCAGACCACAGAACCTCGAGAGCCATACCAGGGACCATGGTCTTCATCCTCAGAGAAATGAGAAGTCATTTAAAGATATCAAGCAGAGGGATACACGAGCAGAAGAGAACTGTAAAAACAAAATTCTAGCTGTTCCATGGAGAACTGCGGCGAAATCAGGGCATGTAGGGTTACCAATTAAGACACTTCCTCAGGAATGCAGGCAAAATACAGGGATTACTGGGATGGTGACAGTGGCCATAGGGACAGAGGAGACAATTCAGGATATGTGCTGGAGGTGGTGTCAGGAGGACTTCCTGGTGAATGAGACAGAAAGATGGAGGGCAGGAGAGCAAGACCCAAAAGGATGGAGAACACCAAAAGACCAAGGTTATAGGAGAACAAGAGGTCAGATTTGGGTAGATGCCTTGAGACAACTAACAAAATATTTTAAGCACATAACTGTATACCTAAGAGTAAAGCTTGGAGGAGAAACCCATTTGTGAATCAATGACCTGTTTCAATAGTAATTTAAGGCCTGGGCTCCAATGAGCCAAGCAAGATGGTATAAAGAATACAGAAAGAGCCAGGTCTTGGGGCACCTGGGTGGCTCAGTCAGTTAAGCAGTCAACTCTTGATACTGACTCAGGGTCCTGAGACTGAGCACCACATTAGGCTCCGTGCTCAGCAGGGAGTCAGTTTGGGATTCTCTCCCTCTCCTTCTGCCCCTCCCCCTGCTCACTTGAGCTTTCTAATATGTAAATAGGTCTTAAGAAAAAAAATTTTAAAAGAGCCAGGTCTTAAGAACTTCAACATGTAATTGCCAAAAGGAAGATGGGTTAACAAAAGAGAACAAGTAAATAAAAAGGAAAACAGGAGAGTGGAAAATGTATTGGTCTATTATGCTAAGAAAGCTAACAGCCCACTAGAATGAGGATTAAAAAATGTACACTGCAAGGGCGCGTGCATGGTTCAGTGAGTTAAGCATCCAACTTTGATTTCGACTCAGGTCCTGATCTCAGGGTCCTGGGATTGAGTCCCGTGAAGGGCTCCTCCATGCGCAGTGGGGAGTCTGCCCAAGATTCTCTCTCCCTCTGCCCCTCCCCCATCTCATGAGTGCCACGCCCACTCTCTCCCTCAAATGAACATCTTAAAAAAAAAAAAAAACACAACTGGATTCTGAAAAATTCAGGTCACTGGCACAATCAGGGAAAACTATTTCCATGGACAAAGAAGACAAAAACAAGAGACTGAGTGGGTCGAGAATGTGAAAGGGGAAGAAGTAAAAACAAGCAGTATAACACACTGTTTAAGAGAAGTTTCTAAAGGGGAAGAAGGGCATCAACTGGAGAAGGAAGTGGGGTCACAAGAGGTCCTTTTTTCTTCACTGGGTGAGAGAGGACACACGTGAACACAGGCAGGAGGGAGCCATCTGCATGGTGGAATCAAGTAAGAGATGGCACCTGTGGCAGAATAACACTCCAGAAGGTCAGGGAGAAGAGACCCAAAGGCTGGGTGGAGAGACTGGCCTTGGAGAGAAGAGAAGAGCACAGCGGGAGGTATGGTTGCTGACGGCACGCTGGAGCCCCCAAGTGATGACTGCTGCTCTTCTTTAGGTAGGCAGTGCCGAGAGGGGAGAAGTGGAATCAGAAATGGGGAAAAAAGTGAGCCACATGGATGGCCCAGTCGGTTAAGTGTCTGCCCTCAGCTTAGGTCATGATCCCAGGGTCCTAGGATCGAGTCCTACATTGGGCTCCTTTATCAGCAGGGAGCCTGCTTCTCCCTCTGCCTGCTCTGCCTGCCATTCCCCCTGCTTGTGCAGTTGCTCGCTCTCTGATAGATAGATAGACAGATAGATAGATAAATTCTTTGGGCCCCTGGGTGGCTCTGTTGGTTAAGCGACTGCCTTTGGCTCAGGTCACGATCCTGGAGTCCCAGGATCAAGTCCCACATCAGGCTCCCTGCTCGTCAGGGAGCTCCTGCTGACCTCCCCCCTCTCATTCTCTCTCAAATAAATAAAATCTTTAAAAAAAAAAAAAAAAAGGGGAAGAAGTCTGAATGTCTTTCAGGAACTTGAGTGAGGGAGCTGTGAGGCAGCCCGAGAGCTGGGCACCTTCTCCTTTTGCAGCACACCCCCACACTGGCCACTGCTGACCTCTACTGCCCAGCCCATGGCAACTCATGCAAACCACTCCGTTAACATGCTTGTTCTCCCCACTATACTTTTAAAGGCCAGAACTATAAATTTCCCAACTCTGCGGGTTTGTGGAGACCGTGAGATGCCCACAGTTCTAGTGCAGAGCCTGATACATGGGTGCAGCTCAATAAAAATGCCCCCAAAGCCACCCTGGTAAGTAGTAATCTTCCCTTCCCGACACTCCTCACTCTCTGGGCAGCTCACAGGGCACTTCGGCTGCCCCGCAAATGGTTTCATGTCAGTCAAGGTAAAGGCTCCTTGAAGGCAAGGCCTCTGCCATACATTTAGCTCAGTGCTAAAGGGCTAATATTTTCAAATGTGAAAAATACTGATGCAAACCTAAGCCGGACATGTGATCCTCTGCGAATGCTCAAGCACAGTCTTCAGTGGGCCATCATAATGATTAAGAGACATATACTTGCCTTGCATAGCTTTATTATTAATTTCATTGGTTAAACCTAAATCCATGAGGCATGAAAACCTTTCTGTATTCTGTACTTAGAAAACAAACAGAAACCAGCACAACTCCCCCCACCCCCAATTTTAAAACTTCCCTAGAACTTGGCAGAAGTAGTAAAACTGTCTTCATGTGAAGAACCTGACAAATTCCACCAAACCAGAGCCTCTTGGTAGAGGACTCTAGATACATAATTGTACAACGGAGACAGTGACACTGACATACCTAGGAACACCCAAATGTTCCTTGGATCCTGAGACAGCTGATAAGCACCCAGGCCTGCTAAGCTACCAAAAAGAAGCCCAGCAGCCAGTGACGGGACACTACCTGCAAGAAAGCAAACAGAGTCCTGCATTATAATGTCAGCCATTCATTTCATTAACAGAATTCACAAGATTTCCTTTACCTTTTCCCGCAAAAAAAGTTTTTTTCTCAACAAAGTTCATAACCAAGGAGCTCTCAGGCAGGAAAACGTTTGGGGGAGTTTGCTGTTTTACAGAAAAGGCAGGGTAATAGCACACTAATCCTCTTTTTAACTAGACAGATATTTCCATCTGGGGTGAAAAGAAGGGCTCCTAACCAGGCCTGACTAACCTGTCAAGGGCTGGAAATGTCTGTAGTTAGAACTCAGGCAAATCCCCCAAAGGAAAGGGAAATAAGGGCAGTGAGTTAAAACAAAACAAAACAAAAACAAAAAACAAATAAAAAACACAACAAAACTGGAGAATAAGAATATAAGAATTCTGGGGTGTGTGTGTTGGGGTGGAGACGCAGGCTAGAACTGAGGTAGAAACAGCACATTTACTGACAGACCTATGTCTAAAGAGGAGACTTCAAAAAAATGAGCAGGGAAAGAAAAGAGGTTTCTTCCTACTTAGCACAGAGATGACACTCTGGGGTCAAGGCTGATGTGTGGTAGTCAGTGATAATAACAACCTACTACCACCCCTGCCCAGCAGCTTTAGATAAAGAACTGAAGGACAAGTGAGTAGACAAGAAGCCTGACTTAGGTCAACCAGATAATGGAAAAGCGAGTGCAGGAGCAGCTATACTGATAATAAGCCCGCCCTCAAGCTAGAGGGCTTAAAGCAAACTTGACTCAAAGGAGATGGCACTTCGAGGACTCACTCTTTACCAGCAACAATGTGAAAATCTTAGGAGGTTTAAGCGGCTACAAATCATACCTGCTTTTGCATAGCCAATGATGCCACCAGAAGCAACCAGGGCTGCATAGCCAAAGCCAATCCAATGTAAAGGCACTCTGAAAATGAGAGCGTAAGAAATCAGTGCCAATCGTGGCTTAAAAAACAATAATAAAAAAAAATACAGGATGGGATTAAAACATCATTCCAGAAGAGTGACAGGACTGTACAAATGAACATAAATCCCAGAGGTCAGATGACTTGACGTAGTCGGTGACAGAGCTGGAACTCAAACCCAGGTCCCTGCCCTACATGTCCACCCTCCCACATACCCTGTGCTCTCCAGCAGCCTATTCTCACAGTCCTTTGCAGATAAGGAAGCTAGCTCTGGCTAATCCTCTCCCATTCAGTGTACTTACAGTGGGCCAGAGTCCTTCTGCATTGCTCTTTCACTCTCACCAGAGTACACCAGGCCAGCACCTGCGGAGGTGGGGGCTGGATCAGAGATGGTTAACTGCAGGGCTCTCTAGCAGTCAGAAGGAAATGGACCCAAGTTCCAGCTCCACCCCTCAGTAGCTAAGAAGTAGCAGTCAAGCTACTAAACTCTCTTAGCCTCAGCTTCCCTCACTGTGCAGAAGGGTAAGAATGGTAGAAATTTCCCAGGGCTCCTGTGAGCATTAAACGGGGTAATAGGAAAAGTGCTTAGCACGTAGTAAAATGCCGAGCAGATACCAACCGTTTTGGTAATAACCTCCATTCTAATAACACACGCCTACAGGAAATGGAACGCAATTCACTGACCAGCTCTGTACAGATGAGTTTACCTTCTCCTCAGCTAAGCAGCTTATTACTCAATCAGAAACTAAGTATCCCCTGTGTCCTTAATCGAGCTATTTTAATTGCCCCTTTCTGCCCTTGCCCCAAGGATTCAATTATTGCAACACTCAACATCTGCAAAACTTTTGGATGGTTATTTACTCTTGCATCCAAATCACAGCTCCTTCGACTGAGCTCGGCGAGGGGGTAAAATACTGGAAAGCTCATGTCCTAGTTAACGTGGGACACTTCGCAGGGTGTAACTCCTACTTTCTTAAAGAAATGCGTTTGGTATCCAATGAGTTTTAAAGCCTGGAAGCAATTCATACCTGTTTTGTTTTAAATATTTAATTGTGGGGCAGGGGAATGCCAGTGGTTAATTCCAAGTAGCGCCGAGTTACTGAGACTCTCAAGGAGCTGGAGCAATAAAATCCACAGGAAACGAGTCACCACCAGGCTACATCGGTAAACATTTGTCTCAAGAGCACAGGGATTCTGCAAGGTTCACACAGTTTTTCAGGGAAGCACAAAATGCGCGACCAGAAAGGCAACTATGACGCAGCCTAACGCTCCTGCCTGGGTCTGAGGGACGAAGAGTGGGCGGGAGCAAAGCCTCTCCTGTAATCCCCCAAAAGTCAAAAAGGTATAGAATAATAACAATTCCCAAGTACCGAACCGCTTTGCCGTAGGTCCACACCGGCCTTCCGAGGCGCACAAGCCGTGAGGCGGACTGCACTGGTCCCGCCGGAAGCGACGCCGCGCGCTCTGCGCCCCGGCGGCAAGGCGGAGCGTGGGGCGGGGCAAAGCCTAGAGCGGGGCTTGGGGAGGGGTGGAGTCGCGCCGCGCGCAGGCGTCTCGGGAACCGGAGACGCATGGGGCGGGGCTCGAGGGGAGGAGTCATAGAGAGCGCAGGAGTCCCAGGAAAGAGAGACGTATGGGGCGGGGCTTGAGGGGAGGCGTGGAGGCGCGAGCACTGCATCCGGAGGCGGGGCGGGACCTGAGGCGGGGAGTTGTGCTACGCCCCCTGGGTCCCAGTGCCGCAGCTCCCACAGGGCGGACGACCTTTGAAGCTGGGCTCTCCAAAAGCCTCCTGAAACCCAGAATTTGAGTCGACTTTTGCAAGAGGCATCGCGAGTTGGGCCCTGCCTGAGGTGCGGGGCCATGGATACGAGAGAAGGGCACCTGAGGATGGACTCTGAAAGGCCCCTTTAGTGGAGGGACTTGTGGTTTACCGGATGTAAACCGGTGGCGTGCTCTGGCCAGATCGCGTTTTTTGCCTCCAGTGGTAAGTACTTTCTTCCTGCAGAGATGGTGACCGCAAACCTGGGTGTTTACTTGAGCAGCATCTTAGAGGAGGAGAGAGGATGAGTTAAATATAATTTCCCACTACCTCTGTATGCCCTAGTGTCCACAAAACGTAATCTCCCTTCCGCTACAGATCTGCTTCTCTTCCTCGCGTTTCCTGCAGGACCACTAACTCGATTGCTGTACAGAAAAATTGGGGTGTTTATCCTTGATAAGTCTTTCTCCTTAATCTCCTACAAGAATCAATGTAGATAAATCTTATAAATACAATCTTGAGTGAAAGAAGGAAACTGCAGCTCATGCATACTCCCAAACAAAAACTTTACAATTACAGCAGTTCCTGCCTTTGAGATACCAAAACTGAAGCCTGTGTTTACCGTAACTAATTTTAACCAGGGAAATCAGATAAGGACTAAGAAGAACTTGAGTCATTCCAGTATGCCAGACCCTCACTGAGTTACTGGAAGATGCTGAACAACCAACAATGGGACTTAAAACTAGCTCAGAATGGATTTGGGGATGCCTTCCTCCCTATTCAGGTGTAAACTTAAACCTTAGTTGTTTTTTTTTTAATGATTTTTTAATAGATTTTTATTTATTTATTTGATAGACAGAGAGAGATCACAAGTAGGCAGAGAGGCAGGCAGAGAGAGAGGGGTAAGCAGGCTCCCTGCTGAGCAGAGCGCCCGACGTGGGGCTCGATCCCAGGGCCCTGAGATCATGACCCGAGCTGAAGGCAGAGGCCCAAACCACTGAGCCACCCAGGCGCCCCACTTAAACCTTAGTTTTAACCACCGTGATCTTACTCCTGTCCTTTAGACTTAAAGAAATTGAACCACAGAGAATTAAGTAAGTTACCTACAATCCTCAGCCTGGCTGGAGCTGTTATTTTGAAGGTCTTTCAAAACCTACACCCTTGACCTCACTTGTGTTGCCTCTATGTCATTCCTCAACCAAAACCCAGTGGCCCCCTTTCTCATGCAATGGCCTGTGAAATCCTACACATCTACCTCCCTGCCCTCAGCTCACTTTCATCCCGACTTTGCTCATGCTTCAGCCTCCCTGTCCCCGCCTCTGAGCATTTGCACCTGTTTCTTCATCCGCCCAGCACTTCCCAGATAATCTCCCAGGTCACCACCTGGTCTCCTTTCTGTCTTTATTCAGCTGTCACTTCCTCAGTGAGGCGTTCCTGGATCATCTGGTTTAAAATGGGTGGCTCATTTGGTGAAGCGTCTACTTTGGCTCAGGTTGTGATCTCAGGGTGCTGGGATCAAGACCTGCATCCAGCTCCCTGCTCAGTGGGGAGCCTCCTTGTCCCTCTTCCTCTGCCTCCTGCTTGTGCTCTCTTGCAAATAAATAAATCTTCAAAACTAAACTAAAATAAAATTGCAACACATATGCAATTCTCAGCGTATTTTCCTCCATGGCACTTACCTCCATATTTAGTGCTGTATAACTTTCTAATTATTAAATCATCTCCCCACCCTAGTATGTAAGTTCCTAGAGAATGCGGGTGTTAATGCAGCACTTAGAATAGTGCTTGGCAGACATAGTGGATGCTCAGTAAGCATGTGTTGAATGAATGAGCAGATGTGGAATAAAAGGAGAGGCCGGTCTGCAGAAAGCAGAATGAAGACAATATGCAGAGAGAGGAGACAAGAGGGAGAGATTGCCCTGATCACACCCTGTCCCTTTCTGAGCTCTGGTTCTCTTTCTACCCTAGCTTCTGTCAGACGCACCTGTGTCTGTTATAAATCCATCCCCATGCCCTCTGTTGAAGTTTGGAATAAACAGAATTGCTCTGTGTTTCTTGCAGTTAAATGTCTCTTTTAGCTGAGATAGCACCCCATTTCTTTTGCCAGAAATACGTTTTTATCCTTGTCTAAAAACTCATCTCATTTTTAAAAATTTATTTATTTGACAGAGATCACAGGTAGGCAGAGAGGCAGGCAGAGAGGAGGAAGCAGGCTCTCTGCTGAGCAGAGACTGATGCAGGGCTCAATCCCAGGACCCTGAGACCATGACCCGAGTTGAAGGCAGAGGCTTTAACCCACTGCGCCACCCAGGCGCCCCCCTCAATCTCATTTTTTATTAAAAAGTCATCAGTCAAGCTGCCCCTGACTATCCCAGGCCATTTTATGTGTTCTGTGAAAGGAGGTGTATGCAAAAGGACCACCAAAGGTCAAAGAAGTCATTAGACCCGAGAGGGTTAAGGCTAACAAGTCTAGCTTGGCAAGTAATGACTTATTAGGGGGACAGAGTGTTTCTTTGGCTGCCACAGTACAGATAGACTTGCACATGT
This sequence comes from Neogale vison, assembly GCF_020171115.1. Lineage (NCBI taxonomy): Eukaryota > Metazoa > Chordata > Mammalia > Carnivora > Mustelidae > Neogale > Neogale vison. Next base: position 133,848,013 of record NC_058091.1, on the reverse strand, counting down.
CTCCTGTCTCCAGCGCAGATCAAGGATGCTATGCCCTGAGGGTGTGGTTAAACAAAAGGAAAGAATGGGGGGACCTGTACTCAGGAAGGTTTCAGTCACAAAACAGTCATCATGGCAGATTTGTCCAAGATAGAATTAGTTTGGTTCATAAAACATGAAACATTTACCAAAATGTTTGTCCTTTGGGCGGGGGATCACACTTTTCCTTCCTAAGGTAGTGCCTGGCACATGGTGAACACAATACACGGCTACCGAATAAACAAAGGAGGGGGGAGGTCTAGGTCACCTGGCACAGTCTAAATTGGGAAGGAGTGAATTTGTGATGAGAATCTGCTCACACACAAGTACCAAAGTAGACAATTCAACATTTAGATGGTGAAGACTATATGCAGACTGTACATTTCTACTTGGAAAAAAGAAACAGAATGAACATGAATTCCCCCAAATAAATTACACAGTTTTATAGGACCTGTTGTCAATATAAAGGTTTCCAAGGATACTACCAGGTAAGTTCTGCCAGAGGTCACTGAGCAGCAAGGCTCATAGACTAACCTAAAATGCTTGAATCTTTATTCAATCAATTTACAACATGAGGAGGAGAGAGGTGGTTCAAGATGGCGCCATAGAAGACCCTGCATTCACTTTACCCCGTGGACACGCTGAATCTACACCTACATGCACAGAATTACTTCTGAAGATCTAATGTGATTGAATAGCTTCTGCACAATGAATATAGGGACCACATAGAGAAGGGCAGAAGAGACAGAAACATGGTAACAACGGTAACCACCAAAGCAACAACCTACAGTAGGGGGTAATATCACTGAGGAACTCACATGTGGGTTTCGTCATGCCTGCAGCATTGCAAAAACCCAGTAATTCAGGCACCTGGGAGGCTCAGTTGGTTAAGCGTCTGCCTTCGGCTCAGGTCATGATCCCAGGGTCCCAGGATTGAGCCCCACATCGGACTCCCCACTGTATGGGAAGCCTGCTTCTCCCACTCCCTCTGCCCTTCCTCCAAACATTTATATTTGCACTCTCTTCCACATACTTTCTCAAATAAAATCTTAAACAAACAAACAAAAAAAAAACCCAAACAGTTTAAAGGCAACTAAACTATTAAGTAAAGGAAATATATTTATTAACCCTAGAATGTCTACCAAATGGTGGGAGAACTACTGGAATTCTCTGGGGTAGGAGATGCCAGTGAGAGCCTTGGTTTACATTCCCCCTCCACCTGGATAGCATGGCAGGGAGCAGAGTCCAGGCGCTCTAGCTCACCTGCCTGGACTCCTAACACCCCAACTGCAGCTGTCCACCAAGGTGGCCCTAGCACAGGCGGTTCTGGGACCCAACAGGCCTGCACCTGACTTTAGCATTTCACCAGGAATGCCCCAATACCTCATGCACTGGGACACTCCCAACCAGCGCCCATTCCATCCCAGCCATGCCACAGCTGATAAAGGATTGCTATCGAAAATACAAAGAACTCTTAAAACTCAATTAGTAAGAAAACAGTTTTATTAAAAAAAAAAAATCCAGATATTTTGACACCTTACCAAAGACATACAGATGGCACATAAGCATATGGAAAGATGTTCCACATAGGTCCTCAGGGAAATGCAAATGAAAATGAGGTACCGCTACACACAAACTGGCCAAAATCCAGAACGCTGACAACACCTGATGCTGGGTGAGGATGTGGAGCAACAGGTACCCACAGACATTGGTGGCAGGAATGAAACATGGCACAGCCACATGGGAAGACAGAGTGGTAGCTTCTTACCAAAGTACACATGCTCTTTCCATACAGCCCATCAATCATACTACTTAGTATTTACCCAAAGGAGTTGAAAACCTGTCCATCCAAAAACTTAGGCATGGATGTTTACCACAACTGCCAAAACATGAAAGCCACTAAGATGTCCCCCAGTAGGTGAAGGGTAAACTGTGGTACACACAGACCACGGAATACTATTGAGCATTAAGAAGAAATGACTCATCAAGCCGGAAGAAAATGCAGGTTACCAAGTGAAAGAAGCCAATCTGAAAAGGCTACAATACTCTGATTAACCACATGACATTCTGGAAAAGGCAAAACTATGGAGGCAATGAAAAGATCAGTGATTATGAGAAGTCGGTGGGGGAGAGATGAACAGGCAGAACACAAGAGATGTTTCAGGGCAGAGGAAGTAGTCTGGATCATATTAGTATGTCATACATTTGTCCCTACAGTGTACACACCAAGAGTGATCCCTAAGGTTAATTACGAACTTTGGGTGGTTAGGATACACCGATGTACATTCATCCTTGGTAAAAAGTGTACCATTCTTAGGAATGATGTTGATCATGGGGGCGGCTAGGCATGTGTAGAGGCAGGGGGCATACAGGACATCTCTGTGCATTCCTCTCAATTTTGTTATAAACCTCAAGGTGTTCTAAAAAATTATTAAAGGAAAACCTAACAAAAACCCCCAAACCTTATTCATCTTTGCTGGTAGGCCTAAAGGTAACGAAGAAGTGGACTGACATGTTGGAACACAGAATTTGGCTCATTTCCTAGATTTCCTTCCTGTGAAGGGAGTGGCAATTCAGTCTCCAAATGTCAGAGGTCTCATTTTGCCTGAGCAGGAAGGATTCCCTGCTGACCTCAGGTATTTGGCAGCCGGTCAGCTAGTTCAAATCTACGAATCCTCTATGAATGTGTCTTTTCAAACCACCCAAGAATCCACTGGAGGATACAGTAAGAGACGACAAGATTATAATCAACAGGCTGAATTTAAGACTACTTTGGCTAGATTAACTAAGTGAATGTTTTTTGTTGGCTTGAAACAGATGAAAAAAATCCTGAAAATGTCATTTTCTGACCCTTCACTTATCTTGTCATCCACAGCTTGGAAGCCAAGTAATTTAATGAAGTTTGGTAATCTCCCTCATAACTTTGTTATGTGCACAGCTCATAACATATGCTTTATACATACATGTTTCACGTGTCCATGATTTTTAAGTTTGTCTTAAATTGCCTCCTGGAAAGAAAATCTTTTTATACGGTTGTTAACAAAATGAACAAAATCTGCATTGAAAATATTAGAGCCATTTGAACAAGCCAAAGCAAGGCAGTTTTATCATATTTCCCCCATTTAGGAGGAAAACCTGAAAAACAACTCTTACCCATCTCTGGTAAAGAATGTGTTCAAAACTGTGTATATTTTAGGGGCACCTGGGTGACTCAGTCAGATAAGTGTCTGCTTTTGGCTTGGGTTGTGATCTCAGGGTCCTGCGATGGAGCCCCGTGTCGGGGCTTCTCCATCTCCCTCTCCAGCTCCCCCTACTCATGCTTGCTTGCTTTCTCTCTCAGGTGAATAAGTAAAATCTCAAAAAAAAACCCCAAAAAACCCAAAACCTGTGTATATCTTAAACTACAATATTTTGAAAAGATCTTTATTTGCTTTTTACAACAGTAAAAATTAATATATTACACATTAACATAGTATATATCACCATGACATATAATTAATAAAATGTTGCCTACCAAAAATAGTTTTGCCACTGTTAAAAATAAACACATAAAAGTGTGTGTGTGTGTGTGTGTGTTTAAAGCTGTACATTTTCTCCAAAAGAAGAAATTTCTAGCTTTTACTTGGGGCGGGGGTATCTGAAAAGAAGGATTCCATCTTAAGAAGTTTTTCTCATAGGAGAAATGTGGGATTCACTATGACATTCGTATTTTCTTCTTTTTTCTCTTCTGTTTTTCCAACATTCCTACCATCTTCCTCTTCTTGACTGACAGTGGAGTATTTGCTTTCATTGGCTGATCACTGTCACCAGTTAAACCACATTTCTCTGAGTCGGGTACGGACTGTCTTTCTTCTTCCTGCACGACATCGCCAGCTTCCTTTTTGTTGATTTTGGGCTGTTTTTTACTTACTAAAACATAAGAGACAGTACATGTAAAGACCACTTTTCCCCTCTTCAAATAAACAAGGTTGATAATAAAGTGAAGTTACCTGAATCTCCTCCATTTCAACAATTCAAGAGCTAACAAATTTTCTAAAAATGTTGGCTTTCACTTACCAGGAGAAGGCTCTGCAGTTGAAGGAAGGCTTTTTTGTGTGTCTGTCACTCTGTCTAGCCACACTCCAAGACATGTTAGCCTGGCATTAGTTTTTACTTCACAGAGTAAAGATGGGGGAACTTTCTAAAACAGAAGAAGAATTCATGATAATATAGGGGACTTTTCAATAATTTCTTTTTCCTTTAGCAAGTGAACTTACCATTTTCTTAAGATTTTATTTTTTTAAGTAACCTCTACACCCAATGTGGGGCTTGAACTTACAACCCCAAGATCAAAAGTTGCATACCTTTCTGAGCCAGCCAGTCAGAATTCTAAGTTTTTTATTTAAAAGTTATAGTATTTTCTTGAGAATAAAACATGCTGCTTAGAAGAAATCTATTATCTTGACTCACATTTGGTTTGGCTGTGTCCTTCACAGAGCATGTTTCTGACTATTCAGAAACTGTAAATTCATTAAGGAAAAGGACCATGTCTTGTTCATTTCTAGGTTTTAATGGAGAACCCTGCACAGACACGCAACAAACCACATTCACAGAATGTGTTTATAGGACAATCAAAAATAATAAGCCAAGGGGATCTGTAAGAGTGGACTACTAAAGGGAATTTAATTTTCCAATTACCTAGTTCAAAACTATGGTTAGTTCCATTATCAATCAGTAATTTTCAAGTTTTTAGTAATGGCAGTATTTTTAACAAAATCTTCAGAGAATATTGATATACAAACAAAAGAGGAAAAAGTAGCACTTCTCTGCCTGCAAAAGCAGGAGTTCTGGTACCCCGCCAGCTCAGACTCACCAACACTAACCACCCAGGTAGCTCTCAAAACCCAACTTTAAAACTATGACAATCAAACATGCATGGAAGAGACGAAGTTTCTTTAAAGATGTCTGCCCTGAAAATTATTCTGCCTTCCTCAATTCAAAGCAACCCTGATAGTAAGACTTGCATTAAAGTGCATTTATACTGATTTATACTGTGTTAAGACACTGACCTTATCCTGCTTAAGCTTCCACATTTTGATGAAACCATCACTTGAGGCTGTAACAATAACATGATGCTCTGGAACTTCAAAACTGAACATGTCTTTTACCCTAGAATAGAAATATGAACACCATAAAGGCTCCTTTCTCCCAGATAGTATGATATTGTCATAAAGCTTCTATGCACATCTCTTGATTTTTCAGTGTTCCAAGTGCTTCCAAACTGCATAAGGAACAGGACTAAAATCTAACTATGCTTCACATTCCCATGAGTCAGTTAAGTCCTTTTCACGGTCCAAATTTCCAAGATAAAATGGATTGCCAACCACTATCACTGCTGCTGTTCAACATAGTGATAGAAGTCCTAGCCTCAGCAATCAGACAACAAAAAGAAATAAAGGCACCCGAATTGGCAAAAAAATCAAATTCTCACTCTTCGCAGAGGACATGATACTCTATGTGCAAAACCCAAGACTCCACCCCAAATCACCAGAACGCATACAGAAATTCAGCAAAGTGGCAGGATATAAACTCAATGCACAGAAATCAGTTGCATTCCTATACACTAACAATGAGACAGAAAAAAAGAGAAATTAGGGAGCCAATCCCATTTCCAACTGCACCCAAAGCCATAAGACAACTAAAGATGAACCTAACCAAAGAGGCAAAGGATCTGTATTCAGAAAACTAATGGAAAGAAATAGAGGAAGACAAAGAAATAGAAAAATGTTCCATGCTCATGGAGCACCTTTGCTGTGTACTTTTCTGTACTCAGAAAACTAATGGAAAGAAATAGAGGAAGACAAAGAAATAGAAAAATGTACCATGCTCATGGAGCACCTTTGCTGTGTACTTTTCTGTACTCAGAAAACTAATGGAAAGAAATAGAGGAAGACAAAGAAATAGAAAAATGTACCATGCTCATGGACTGGTACAACAAAACGTTGCTAAAACGTCTATGCAACCTAGAGGCACCTCGGTGGCTCAGTCAGTTAAGTGTCTGCCTTCAGCTCAGGTCATGACCCAGGGTCCTGAGATCAAGCCCCACATCGGGCTCCTTGCTCTGTAGGGAACCTGCTTCCTCCTCTCCCTCTGCTTACTGTTTCCCCTGCTTGCGAGCACTCTGTCAAAGTAAAATCTTCAACAACAACAATAACAAAACTCTATGCTACCTAGAGCAATCTATACGTTCAGTGCAATCCCTATCAAAATACCATCAGCATTTTTCACAGAGCTGGAATAACCCTAAAATGTGTATGGAACCAGAAAAGACCCCCACTAGCCAAAGAAATGTTGAAAAAGAAAACCAAAGCTGGTACCATCACAATTCTGGTCTTAAAGCTCAATTACAAAGCTGTCATCATCAAGACTATATGGTACTCCCGTAAAAATAGATATACAGATCAATGGAATACAACAGAAAACACCGAATTGGACCCTCAACTCTATGGTCAGCTCATCTTTGACGAAACAGGAAGAATACCAATGGAAAAAGTTTCTTCAACAAATGGTGCTGGGAAAACTGTAAACAGTCACGTGAAAAATAAAACTGGACCATTTCCTTAACACCATACACAAAAATAGACTCAAAATGGATGGAAGACCTAAATATGAGAAAGGAATCCATAAAATCCTAGGGGAGAACACAGGCAGCAACCTCTTCGACCTTGACTGCAGCAACTTCTTGCTAGATAGGTCTCCAAAGGCAAGGGAAACAAAGGCAAAAATGAACTATTGGGACTTCATCAAGATCAAAAGTTTAGCGCAGCAAGGGAAATAGTCAACAAAACCAAAAGACAACAGACAGAATGGAAAAAGATATTTGTAAATGACAAATCACATAAAGGGCTAGTATCCAAATCTATTAGGAACTTATCAAACTTAACACCAGGGAACAAATAATCCAATTAAGAAATGGGCAGAAGACCTAAACAGACATTTCTCCAAAGACTTCCAAATGGCCAACTGACGCACGAAGAAATGCTCCACATCACTTGTCACCAGGGAAATACAAATCAAAACCACAATGCAGTACCACCTCAAACCAGTCAGAATCGCTAAAATTAACAAGTCAGGAAATGACAGACGTGGGAATGCAAGCTGGTGCAGCCACTCTGGAAAACATTATGGAGGTTCTTCAAAAAGCTGAAAACAGAGCTACCCTGCAATCCAGCAATTGCACTACTGGGTATTTAACCCAAAGATACAAATGTAGTGATCTGAAGGGGCATGAGCACCCCAATACTTTTAGCAGCAATGTCCACAACAGCCAAACTATGGAAAAAGCCCAGATATCCATCCACAGATGAATGGATAAAGAACACGTGGTATATATTACACAGCCATTAAAAAAAAAAAAAAATGAAATCTTATCATTTGCAATGACATGGCTGGAACTAGACGATATTACGGTAAGCAAAATAAATCAATCAGAGAAAGACAATTATGATATGATCTCACTCATATGTGGAATTTAAGAAACAAAACAGGATTATAGGGGAGGAGAAGAAAAAATAAAACAAGACGAACAAGAGGGGAAGACAAGCCATAAGAGATTCTTAGGCATAGGAAACAAATGGGGTAACTAGGTAATGGACATTAAGGAGGACATGTGATGTAACGGAGCGCTGGGTATTATATAAGACTGATGAATCACAGGCCTGTACCTCTGAAACCAATACCACGTTGTATGTTAATTAACTGAATTTAAATTTAAAAATGTTTTTAAAAGAGTCAACAGGATGATCATAACTATAATTATGTTATCATAAAGGAAATAAAGATATTTAAGTCCCTAACCTCAAGAGTCTCCAAGTTCAGGATGAAGAGACAAGTAGGACAAGAGAGAGAAACATGGCTTCCTCTTACATATCCATTTCTTTCACCTCCAGTGCCACCAACCCTCATCCAAGCTACTGCCATTGTTTTTCTGGACCACCGGGTAGCCTAACTGGCTAACATGAGTCAAATCATGTTACTCCCAGGTTTGAAATCCTACAAAACTAGGATCCTTTAAAAAATAACACAGAGCGGGGTGCCTGCGTGGCTTAGTCGTTAAGCCTCTGCCTTCGGCTCAGGTCATGATCCCAGGGTCCTGGGATCAAGCCCTGCACTGGGCTTCCTGCTCGGCAGGAAGCCTGCTTCTTCTTCTCCCACTCCCCCTGCTTATGTTCCCTCTCTCACTGTGTCTCTGTCAAATAAGTAAAATCTTTAAAAAAACAAACAAAAAACACAGGAAGGAGGAAGGGGCTGGGACGTATATATTTTAGTATATGTGCTGCCGAAGCGAACACGGGCTGGGACGTATATAAAAAGCAAGTCTGGCCATAAACGGACAACTGCTGAAGCTGGGTGGTGGGTCTTTGGGGGTCGCTTCCTTATACTGGTCTGTCTGCCTTTCAATTTTTCCCTGTGAGAAATAAACAAAACAAAATCTACAAAGGCCCTTGGTATAAAATCTAAACTCCTCACCCATTTACAAGGCCATGCAGCGTTTGGCTTTTTCTGATCTAGTCACAACGCTCTTTCATCTGTTGCTAAAATACGCCCAGCTCTTTCCTCCCTCGGGCGCGCTCTGCCTTTGGTTCTCTCCTCCCTTGGGAAACAGCTCTCTTCATCTGTGAAGTCCTACCCTCTCCCTTCCCCGATCATACAAATTACTGCTATTACTCTTAAGGTGCACCTTTCTGTTTCCTTCCTGTTATAATTGTCTGCTTACTTGTTTACCATCTGCTGCTCCACTACAAGAAACACAAATACAAGCCCTTGTCTTTTTTGTTCATCATTTAAAAACTTAGTTCAGCTCTAAACGGATGCTCACGAACACCTGTTAAATGAGTGGATGAAGGGTTACTTTAAGAGTTCTAGTCTTAACAGTACATTTGAAATGGCCTTGAATGAACACTTCCCAATGCAGGGAAAAACCAGGGCCTGTACACTGGCTGTAGTATTCAGAATATTCAAAAAGAGTTATTTAGAAAATAAAAACTAGAACTTATTTAAGACACAGAAGAACACACAAATGAAACATATTACAGTATAACTGCACATTATCACCTTTTCTAAAACAGTAGAAAAAGCAGAGGTAGGGTTTGGGTCCCAGGTCCCTCACCTAACGGTGGGGTAATCTTGGCCAAGCCACTTAGCTGTTTACTCTGAGAATCAGTGTCTCCCCCTAGAAATACAGTGAGCGGTAACAGGTTAAGAAAGCCCAGCACGAAACAGAAGTCAGTACTGTCACGTATTTCTCCTGTGGGAAGAACGACTAGTGTACAAAGGGGGAAGAAGTGGACAAGGGGAATAAAGTAAAAGGACAAGAGAGGTCCTAGCAAAGCTCAACTGCTTGATTTTGTTCCTCTTCAGGTTTGGTTGATTTCAGGCCCCAAGTTTAATAATAATATTAGTGGGAAAAGATATTGTGCGATCAACAGGCTTGGTGCCAACTTCCCCACTTTTGCATTACTTAATGCCAAGAAGACATTTCCACCATCCTCTCACATACCAGAAATCGTATATATATTTGTTCATGAGAAAACATGTACCCTGCTTTATGAAACTACTACATATGTAACATTTATTGAAGACTCTACACATACATACACACAGAGACTGGCAAAAAAAAAAAAAAAAAAAAAAATACCTGTTTTCGTGAGCTTTAAACTCACAGAGGCACATTAGTGAATCACAGTCAAAAAACCGTACGACTTCTTCATCTCCAGCCACTGCAAGGACAGACTCCTAGCAGAGAGAAAAAGAATATCCAGAATGTCATCACCAGTTCCAACCATCACCACAGACATGAAGATTCCACCACTGATTTCTGATCACTTACTGAAAGAAACGTAACAGAAGATATTCTCTTTTCATTTGTGATGGTGCCACTAACAGACGCAGTGTCAAGCTGATAGACATCTATTTTATTCAATATGACGACTATATATTTCTCTCCTCTTGGGGACCATTCCACTATGTGGGCATCTGGAAGTTAAAAACACAAAGCTTTTTGATTTCATAAACAAAAAACGAAATGATCAGAGTAGTAATAAAAAGAGCAAATAGTTGCACTGTGCATTTTCCCATCCAATATCCTATTTAACCTTCACAATGAACTTCTGGTATATATTTTGCAAGTTAAGTTTTAGAAAATGAACTGGATTCAAAAGAATCATTAAGTCATAGAACTGGTAGGGGACAGTCATGACAAGAATTCCATCTACAATGGGAAAGGAATGGAGGGTGCCTGGGTGGCTTAGTTGGTTAAGCGTCTGCCTTCTAGGTCATGATCTAGGGGGTCCTGGGATCGAGTCCCATATTGGGCTTCCTGATCAGTGGGGAGCCTGCTTCCCCCGCTCTCTCTGTCTGCCACTCCCCCTGCTTGTGCTCTCTCAAATAAATACATACTCTTAAAATGGGAAAAGAAAATAACCTAAAGCATTGCCCTAGGAGATAACCACCATCATGATGGGAAATAAAGGTATATATATAAAGTATATATTATCATATTCTATGAAGTTATAAAAAACATTCTAAATTAAAGTACTCACTTTGTTTTATATTTTTTATGAATGCTGATCTGCCTTCCACAAGATTCCACGTTCTGCAAAAAAGGAAGCTCACTTATGGCATGATCACTTTTACTAAGTGTAAAGGAAACATGATGAAGACCTACTCAAACGACAATGTACTACATAGGCAGCTAGTCAGAATGATCGTGTTTCTTACAGCAACACTGAAATATATACTATCAAGCAAGATTAACTCATCCATTCCTAGACCCCTGTCATATATTTAAAATGTTTAATCTATTTTCCAAATATTTCACCTCCTAAAACATTTGTTTTTAGGGCCCCCGTCCTCTTCATTTCACGGCTCGCAATGACTGGAATGTACAGTGTACATGTGAACACAGAGCTTGTCATTTTTTCTCTACCACTGTGAAAAGGATCACTAGCTTTGCACCTTTTCTTGTACTGCATTACCTTTCAATAGCTGAGAGCCATGAGATGAGACAAAAAAATGAATCTAATGATTGGACTAAAATATACCCTGATGGTAGCTTCCTGTTGCCCCTGGACAACAAAGACCACAACTTAGAAAAGATGCTCTCGGCATTAACGACTTACCTTAACGTCTTATCCGTACCCACAGACAGGGCCAACTTGCCCGACGGGTGAATAGAAAGGAAGGTCACATGTCCTCTAAAAGGAAACCAACAGTTAGGCCCCAACGTGACTGGCTCCTAGAGACCACCAATGGGAAAGGGCCAGACTCACTTGTGAGCTTTAATGGACTTGAGGCACTCCCACTTCTTTGCATCCCACACACAAATGAGTCCATCTTCTCCCCCACTGATTAAGTGCCTGTTGCCATAGAATTTCAGGCAAGTTATTGTGCCTGTGGAAAAACCAAGAAAGGCAAACTTAATAGTCATTTTGAATGCAAACTCACTGGTTTGAAAGTAAGTAAACATCTAATGTCTTAGTATTACTGAAATATACCTTAAAGTCTTAGGTGAAGAGATCCTTTTTTTTTAAATATATAAGAACATACAGTTTCAAGGCTATGCAAATATTTTCAGCAGAATTTCCCTAAACATAGCAAATCAGTTCACTTTCTGGCTCTCTATCTCCACAATCATAAATTTAGGAGATGGCTGGTGAGGACTGTTTGATCAGAAGTCAAACAAAACCAACTGGTAAACCAGCTAATCTGGGGAAAAAAACAAGATGTACAACCTACAACCTTCTACTTTCCAAACAGTGAGTTAGTGACCTAATCATCCACAGTCCAATTACTATCCCTCCAGACCTGCTTTTGATTTGTACATAGTTCTTATTCACTATCATAAGAATTTATTAGAGGGCTGCTGGCTGGCTCAGTTGGTAGAGCGTATGACTCTTGATTTCGGGGTTCTGAGTTTGAGCCCCACGTTGGGTGTAGAGATTAGTTAAAAATTTTTTTAAATTGTAATTTTTAAAAATTTTTAAACTTTAAAAAAGAATTTACTAGAACCATTTTATAAGTTGTTCCACTATTCAGCTATGCCCTCTGTAATCTCCCTTCTGTGGTTCACAAAGTTTCCTTTATCTTTTCAACTTCACAACACACTCCATTCCCCTCTGCCCAGACTAAAGCCTGCATCTCCCATGAATTTCTCCTACAGCTCTTGGAACTGGAAGACATACATTATTCACTGTCCTCAAATATTAACCTCGCTGTAAGGATGAGGTGATAGAAGAAGCCAATATTCTTTTAACTCCCCAAAGCAATGCACACCATTATACATCTTTCCTCAAGTCAAATTCCCTGTCCTTTGAAGCCTGTCACCCAACTTAACTGCCGTACAGCTCAGTGGTCAACAGACTATTGTCAGTAAGTCACACCTGGCTGGTAGCCTGTTTTCATAAATGCAGTTTTAGTGAAACACAGATTCACTTGTTCAGTTCCAATATGTCTATGGCTCTTTTTACACTGCAAAAGCAGAGCCAAATAAAACCAAAAACACAGACACAAAGCCTAAATTTACTTTTTTGCCCTTTTCAGAATAAGGGTATGAACCCTGGGGTCACTGTTGTTCATCTGAACATCCTACTCAACCCTTTATGTTGTCCTTTATATTGAAAGAGTCAAAGATCTCTGATGAATAATTTTGCACCCCTCCACCCCAAAAAGCAGTAATAATATATGGGGTTACCTACAACTTTATCAAAGCGAGAGTCTTTAGCCATCTTTGCCCCTGTTTTCCTCTCTCCTATTATCCTATTTCCTACTTTGGAAAAGAGCTGTTCTATTACCAACTATTAGAAAAACAGGAGTTGGGGGCACCTGGGGAGCTCAGTTGGTTAAGCATCTACCTTCGGCTCAGGTCAGGATCCTGGGATGGAGCCCCACATTGGGTTCCCCTCCCATGGGGGAGTCTGTTTCTCCCTTTCCTTCTGCCTCTCCCCCACCTCATGTACTAATAAATAAATAAAAATCTTTTAAAAATCCAAACAAACAGGAGTTACGCAAAGAATGAAAGAAATCAGGAACCATACTTCATCCCCATCCAAACTCCTTCTCAGTCACTCCTTTTCCTGTTGGGGAACACCTGAACCACTGGCTTTAGGCAGCCCAGACTTATTTTACTTACTTCCTCCACGCCCAAGGAACAGAGAAACTTTCTTGTGTGAACTGGGATCAGGAGACAGAATGGAAAAGGAACATACGTTGAATTCACTCAAAGCCTAGCTTCTGTTGAAAAGGAGAATTCAAGTGCCTGGGTGGCTCAGTGGGTTAAGCCTCTGCCTTCAGCTCAGGTCATGATCTCAGGGTCCTGGATAGAGGCCTGCATCGGGCTCTCTGCTCAGCGGGGAGCCTGCTTCCTCCTCTCTCTCTCTGCCTGCCTCTCTGCCTACTTGTGACCTGTCTCTCTCTGTCAAATAAAAAGAAAAAAAAAAAAAAAAATCTTCCAAAAGGAGAATGCTTGTCAAAGTAGCAAAGGCCCTAAAAAAGACACTGACCACTCCAAATATACTGCTACAACCAATGCGTGGTGGCCTCATCTGCCTTTAACTGCAGGAAACCAACATCCTTAGCAGAGTATCCCTGGGAAAATACAATAAAAACACTGTAATGTTCAATGCTGGGGAAAAAAAAAACAAAAACAAAAACACACACACCTATTCAGGAAAAAAAAAAAAAACAAAAAACAAACACACACACACACCACCATCCTGGACAACTTCACCATAACTGTGGAAAACCCAGGCATGACTTGAACTTGAGAATCACCAATACTGACCTCAACTCTAGTGGCTTTGCCTCCTCTCTGGTTTTGCTTCTCACGCCTTATACCCCAGACCTAGTTACCACCTAGACCTGCTCCACACTGCAACCCCTGAGCCTCATCCCTGCCTACAACCTCACCACTTGCCAGCCCATTCATGGCCCCCTTCATTCACAGACCACTTGTTCCTTTATTTCAGAGATCTGCAGACTCTGGACACCTTATTTTCTCTAGGCCAACAAACTCTTCTTTCACCAAAATCCTGAATTCCTTTGTATATCAATCTACCTACTGCACACATAGTAGCTTTCTGCTTCCTATCAAAATGCCCGAGGTTCCTACAAACAGATGTTACTCGATCCAGAGCCTCCAGCTTCAATCAGGAAGACTCTTCTCAGTCTTGCTTGTTCTTGGCGGCATCTCTCTCACATCTTGGGAGCAAGCACTTTCCTCAAGCCCGCACAGCCCCTCCCTCCCACTCAATCCCTAACCTCTTCTCAAGGACCACCCAGGACCAGGGTAGTCTACTTCTCTAGTCACCCCACCCTGTTTTAACCTTCTTATAATACCGACTTGCTTACAGTTCCCCAGGTACACAGAGGTTAAAAACATGGGCTCTAGACCTAGGTGTGAGCTCCTGTTCCCTTGTTTTATAACCATGGGCAAATCAAGTTAACATCCTTGAATGTCGGTTTTCTCTTCTATGAACAGAAGGTACAACTGTAGCTTCTTGGCGCATCGCTGGGCACGTGATACTCTCTCAATAAAGTCAGCAATGAACACGAGGCTGCTCCCGTGCTCCTCATGCTTCTGCTCGGCCTGGAATGCCCTTTCTCCTGCCTGGCTAACTGGTACTTCTCTTTTAAGACAATTCAGTCAGATGTCATTTGGGGGAAGTTTTCAGTGAAAAGTCGCATCCTCCCACTTCCCCCCAGTGTGAGTGAAGTGCCTCCCCTCTGTCTCCCAATATGGACCATGAGAATTTAAGGATTAAAAAAACACACATTTTTCTCATTTCTGTATTTCTTAGCACAGAACCTGCTACAAAATAGACATCTAATGAGTTCTTCGACTGAAATCAAATTGTAAAGTAATGATACCTTAACATATTAGAGGATATAATTTTCTCACCATTGTGATGCACCAGAGCCCCATGGTCTATCTTCTTCTTCATGTCATATATGTGAATTGTTTCATCTTTGCTCCCAGTGACTACAAAACGACTATTTACAGCCACCGCTGACAAGGAGGCAGTGTGGGCATGGTGAGTGAAGTCAGCCGCAGAAGTCCATTTTTGCTGGAGAGTTAAATACACAATGTTACAATCATATCATAGTTCTCTAGAGACACGTAAGTGGTTCCAGAATTCATGAAAACTACCAGTAGATACTTATGAACAGGGAAAAAATTATGCAGTGATAGCAGATTAAGAAAAACAAAGAACCTGAGAAATAAAGCAGGCAGCAAGGAAATGGGAGGGCAATGCTGGGTTTCATGACTCCAAAGCAATTATGGAGACCAGACTACTTTAAGGTCCTATCCAAATCCTTAACTGCTTATATATTTACTTATATGTGAGACTTGCATACCGTTCATTCATTCAGATACTAAATGACTACTGTGTGCTTGGCATCAGTGTAGATAGTTGGTATAGAGCAGTGAAGAAAAGTCCTTATTATTTTTTTTTAATTTTTTATTTTTTATAAACATATATTTTTATCCCCAGGGGTACAGGTCTGTGAATCGCCAGGTTTACATACTTCACAGCACTCACCATAGCACATACCCTCTCCAATGTCCGTAACCCGACCCCCCTCTCCCAACCCCCCTTCCCCCAGCAACCCTCAGTTTGTTTTCTTAGATTAAGAGTCACTTATGGTTTGTCTCCCTCCCAATCCCATCTTGTTTCATTTATTCTTCTCCTACCCCCTTAACCCCCCATGTTGCATCTCCACTTCCTCATATCAGGGAGATCATATGATAGTTGTCTTTCTCCGTTTGACTTACTTCGCTAAGCATGATACCCTCTAGTTCCATCCATGTCGTCGCAAATGGCAAGATTTCGTTTCTTTTGATGGCTGCATAGTATTCCATTGTGTATATATACCACATCTTCTTTATCCATTCATCTGTTGATGGACATCTAGGTTCTTTCCATAGTTTGGCTATTGTGGACATTGCTGCTATAAACATTCGGGTGCACGTGCCCCTTCGGATCACTACGTTTGTATCTTTAGGGTAAATATCCAGTAGTGCAATTGCTGGGTCGTAGGGTAGTTCTATTCTCAACATTTTGAGGAACCTCCATGCTGTTTTCCAGAGTGGTTGCACCACCTTGCATTCCCACCAACAGTGTAGGAGGGTTCCCCTTTCTCCGCATGCTCGCCAGCATCTATCATTTCCTGACTTGTTCATTTTAGCCATTCTGACTGGTGTGAGGTGATATCTCATTGTGGTTTTGATTTGTATTTCCCTGATGCCGAGTGATATGGAGCACTTTTTCATGTGTCTGTTGGCCATCTGGATGTTTTCTTTGCAGAAATGTCTGTTCATGTCCTCTGCCCATTTCTTGATTGGGTTATTTGTTCTTTGGGTGTTGAGTTTGCTAAGTTCTTTATAGATTTTGGACACTAGCCCTTTATCTGATATGTCGTTTGCAAATATCTTCTCCCATTCTGTCAGTTGTCTTTTGGTTTTGTTAACTGTTTCCTTTGCTGTGCAAAAGCTTTTGATCTTGATGAAATCCCAATAGTTCATTTTTGCCCTTGCTTCCCTTGCCTTTGGCGATGTTCCTAGGAAGATGTTGCTGTGGCTGAGGTCGAAGAGGTTGCTGCCTGTGTTCTCCTCAAGGATTTTGATGGATTCCTTTCTCACATTGAGGTCCTTCATCCATTTTGAGTCTATTTTCATGTGTGGTGTAAGGAAATGGTCCAATTTCATTTTTCTGCATGTGGCTGTCCAATTTTCCCAACACCATTTATTGAAGAGGCTCTCTTTTTTCCATTGGACATTTTTTCCTGCTTTGTCGAAGATGAGTTGACCATAGAGTTGAGGGTGAAAAGTCCTTATTCTAATAGAACTGCCATCTATTCAGTTCTAATTGAACTGCCATCTCCCATCCCGGTGGGAGAGACAAACAGTAAACAAATAGGATGTCACATGCTGATGAGTATAATGACAGGTCTTATAAAGAAAAATAAACGGGATAAAGAGTATGTTTCCTTCCATTACTACCAATATAAATGATTAGAATGACCAATGATTAGGTCTCAAGAACTCTATGCTTACTGATATGCAACTTTTGGATTGAATAAGTGAGACTGATTGAGTGCAAAGAATGACTGACAGCTGAATGCATATACACACTTCAAATTGAAGGAAATGCATCAAAAGTATTAGCAAAGCAAACCAAAGAAGAAAAAAAACCATCAGACCTCTCTAAACATACTTAAGAAGGGTTACTGCAAAGTAATTTCTAAAAAACTACAGCAACAAACATTGCTTCCATCAACCAGGATCAAGGGAGCCTCCTTGAGTAACAGCACAATATTCCTGTGGGGCTGTTACAGCCATAAATCAAAAATAACCTTTGGGCTTGTGCATATTATAGAAGGAATGTTGATTATCTGAGCTATTGTCTGTCTAGATTTAGCAGCAGTAGTGAACAGTGTAAGAGCTTTGTGTTTCAGAGACACCTGGGGACTTGAGTCCCAGGTCTCCTGATTATTAGCTGTGTGGCCTTGAGCAGGTCACACAATAGATCTCAACTTCAGGTTCCTCATCTATAAAACAGGGATAACTCAGGAGGTTGCCGTGCAGACTACTATGTGTCTGAAACAATGGAGCAACTTTTTTACAATGAGTAACACAATAGCATCATCTTTAAGCACACAAGAGATGTCACCTTTCAGCCAAAAGCAGATTAATAACCAGGTAGAAACAAAATAAACAAAAGTAATTAGTCAAGTTATATACTTCCAGTTTTCTGGTTCATTCAAGACTTCCACCTTGACTTCATAAAGAAGTACTGAAAAAATAGAGTTCTAAGAGATACTTAGATTTCCTTAGAGAAAAATATTACTGGCTTAAAAGTTAAAAGATCTTATTTCTAGTCCTGGATATGTCCTAACTACCTATTTCACTAATGACAATTTACTTGACCTTTTTTCTCACACATCTAGTGAAAATACTTATATTTTGTTGTCATTTTCTCCATACATTGGTCTCCTCTGCTCTTTTCCTTACGTTTGCAAGCTGGATCCATTACTTTGGCTTCTTTGTACCTCCACTGCCAATTAATGGCACCAGGGTAAAAGGTCCAAAAGTACTGAATGAATCAGGACACTTTTTTTTCTTTTTATCAATGAAGGGTTTATCCTGACCTGCTGTAATATTTAGTAAAATTCCAAGACAAAACTCAGTGAAAAGGCGAACTGTTCTTCCATTAAGTCCTGAGCACGTAAAACCGGCTGTCAACTTATGGGATCGAGGCTTAAATCTATAACCTATGACTCATTGGCCTGTTGGCTGGAATGCCAGCTTCCTTCTTGTACTATGCTCAGAAAGCCTACTAAAACCATCAGACATGATCTCGTTTTAGGAAATGCCTACTCTGTGTTTTAAAAACTAGATTACACATTTGAGTTTGATTCATCCATTAATCCCTAAGAGATCAATGCGTTCACTTACCTCTGATGATGTGCCTACCTCCACCGTGACGGAACCCGACCAGATTTACCCGCGCACCTTCTTACCTCTTTGGGGTCGCCGCCTGTATCCGGCTCCGGGTGTATAGCGAACCCAAAAAGGACCTGTTCGTAGCAACCAGCCACCAGCTCCATTCAGCAGCACACGTGCCTTTTCTAAGAGCCCGACTCAGCTGAGAGTGACGAAAGTGGATGCCAGAGGCAGTAGGGTCCTTCCTGCTTCGGCGCTCCAATTACGTCACGATCTCAGGCTGCCTTTGGGGCGCCTGCCTCCCTGGAAACGGTTTCAGCGCTTGCAGATCACGCGGAGCTTCCAAGAGGAGAATAAAGAAGGACGCCACATGAGGAAGCTCTCATGACGAGGAGGGAAAAAAAGTTAGGGACAAGCAGGCATATCCTAGGTGGCTGCGAGCTAGGCATGTCTAAGGGGAGTAGGGCGGGACATCCTCTGCGGAAGCCCCTCATTTCCGTAACGTCACGGAGGGGGCGGGGCCTCTTCCAGTCTGGGCGGGGCTTCTCGCAGTGGCCGGGTGTTGGTGTGGAGGCACCTCACCCGTGGGCTGTGAGACGGAGGTCAGGAATTGGGTTTCCTTTTTTCGCCGGAAGCACGAACAAGCCTTTCTCACGTTCTCTCGCAATAGGGCAAAGAGGAGGGGGGCGTTCCGGGCTAGCGGTTTCTAGAGCAGACCGCGAAGTCAGCCCCGGAGCTCCGCTTCGTGCGCTTCTGTCTGCCCGCCGAGATAATCCCGCCTTGCACCCCTTTCCTTCCCGCTGGATTGCCAGTCGGATTTGGGGGTCCCATTGGCCTGCGTTGCCGCACACCCCTGGGAGGGCGGAGGACGTTTACTTGAAAGGTGATGGAGGGAGAAGCGCACAGTCAATCCCACGTGAACGTTCCAGAAGGAAATCTCCCGTTTCACTTTCCACCACCTCCCGGTTCGGGTGCAAAACCAAACGTTCGTGAAACCAAGACTGCCTTGATTGACGTTTTAGATTTTCATCAAGTGTGGAGATTCGGAGTCTGTTAGAAATGGCAGCTTTGCCCAAACCTCATGGGGGACCATCTGGGTCATAATTTGTGTCTTAAATGCCACAGCAGGTGAATTCGACAAGCAGGGGGTAGTTCCTCAAGCCCCGTTGAGCGCTGATCTGTAGCACTCTGACCCTTTTGTTTTTCAAGAATAGTTTGTTCTCGGGGCGCCTGGGTGGCTCAGTGGGTTAAAACGTCTGCCTTTGGCTCAGGTCATGGTCCCAGGGTCCTGGGATGGCCCGCATCGACCCCCCCTCTCCCCCCATCGAGCTCTCTGCTCAGCGGGGAGCCTGCTTCCTCCTCTGCCTGCCTCTCTGCCTACTTGTGATCTCTGTCGGTCAAATAAATAAAAATCTTACAAAAAAAAAAAAATTGTTCTCTGGGATTGTGAATTGCCACTATGTATCTAACTCCTGTTTATTTTCATTGACTGGTCTGAGCGTTGCAGAAATGATTTTGCGTGCTTTGGCCGCCCTTGAGCGCAAGGAAGGGCCTGTCTTCTGCACACTTTGGCGACTCCACCTGAAAGCCCTCCTCAGGCATTGAAAACGCTGTTGTCTCACTCCAGGTCTTGGAAACGCGTAGCCGTTCCCTGTTTTACCTAATGGCTTCGCTTTGTGCTAGTTACCTACAAAAAGTCAAGTTCTACTACTATTTATGTTCTATTGACTGCTTCTTGGCTGTTGCCACTGGAAAACCGCTCAAGAGAAAGAGTGCGTTGCTGCAGGGCGTCCCCTGGGCATGGGACAAAGAGTCAGCAGGACATTTTTTTGAGGTCTCATATTTTATCTTGAAAAATTTGACTTACTGCATTAGACTTCATGATATATCCATTTATTTTCATGTAAAAGTGATATTCTCTCATCCAAAAAGAAAACAATCTTTGAACAAACCTGTTTCAAAGGGGCGTCTGCCTTCAGCTCCCATTAGGGTCCCAAGGTCCTGGGATGGAGTACAGCGTGGGGTTCCCTACTCAGTGGGGAGTCTGCTTCTGCCTGCCTGCTCCCCTTCTTGTGCATGCTTGAATGTGGTGTCTCTCAATGAGAAATAAATAATTCTTTTTTTTTAATCTTTTATGTGTTCTTTTGTCTCTGGAAAGCCCCTGGGGCTCTGCCTCTTTACCTCCAGGGAAATCTCAACTACTGTTTGATAAGAATTAGTACTCATTCAGTACTTTTTTTTTTTTTAATTAATTTTAGCACTGTAACAGGATAATTAACTATATTCAGCATCTATTACCAGATTGTCACACTTTTACCTGCTTGTCACATTTTAAAGAATACTATGGCTAGAAAAAGTCTTTTGCTCCAACTAGGAATCTTTTAGAATATAGCTGATTCTAGAATGAAAGTCATAGTGTAAAAAACATAAACATAACTCAAAGTGCTGTACTTTTTCTTTTTTTTTAACTGTTAGAAATTACTGGAGCCAGGTACAGAGCTCGGAAGACCTTAAAGAGCATTTATCCAGGTGATCCCCACCTAAGGGAGTTTATGGATAAGTTCTGGAGGCTTTGAATCCCCTGAAATTATATGCAAAATTGTGTATGTATCTCTTTGGCGGAGAGCACTGACAAAAGTTCATTACATTTTCAGAAGGATTAATCCCTCTACAGTTAAAATACACTTGTCCAGTATGTGGTTATAAATGTGAAATTAGTCTAGAAAAGTAACTTTCAGAACCACACAGCTAAGTAACAGGCCTAATGCTTCTGCTTTATATATATATTTTTAAAAGATTTATTTGACAGAGACACAGTGAGAGAGGGAACACAAGTGGCAGTGACAGGGGCAGGGGGCGGGGCGGGGGGGGGCGAGAGAGAAGCAGGCTTCCTGTGGAGCAGGGAGCCCGATGCAGGGCTTGATCACTGACCTAAACCAAAGGCACCCACTTAATGACTGAGCCACCGAGGTGTCCCTGCTTTTTACATTTCCTTGGGCTCAAACTTTCTCTTAAAGAAGAAAGAGAAACAATACAGAATTACATACTTGTTCAACTGGATTCAAACTGAGCATACTTCCTGCAAACGTCCTGTTCTCTTTCCAAACGCAGGATGCAAAAAGCCATTTAATCTCATTCTTGGGAAAACTACAGTTGCCAAGAAACAACCAACTGTTAAGAGTTCATTAACTCTAAAGCACAACAGGATTTTTTTTTGTTTTGCTTTTAAATTATTGATTGAAAAGCTTTCTACACTTGAGCCATGCATTGATTTATTCATTCATTCAACAAATATTTATTGAGAGCCTGGCTTTATTTGGTTGGCTAAAGGAAAAACAGCCAGTTTGTTTTGGGGGATGGTGCGGGCAGCGGTTGGTAAGGCGGATATACTGGGCTAAAAGCTGGGTATAGCAGGGAAAAATCAGCCTTGTTAGAAAGATGAGAGTCTACTATTCCTGCTCAATTACCCTCCTTTCTCCCTGTGGCAGGCAGCAAGTGTCGACGTGTAGGATGACAGAGGTGCTTGATCTTGCTGGAGGATTTTGGTCTCCTTTGCACACACAGCTAAGGGAAGCTGAGTGTGGGTTACCTCCCCTGGACACTGGCCAATGGTCTGCCCTAAGGGAAGCTGAGTGTGGGTTACCTCCCCTGGACACTGGCCAATGGACACTGCCAATGGTTTGCTTCACCTGCTTCATGGGAATAATGCAGGTGAAATATGAGAAGTCATCAATTGGGGCTTTTAAGAGAAGAAAACAATATGAATCCTTCTGTGTCACTGTCATCAAGAAAGCCCCTGAATGCTCCATCCTCTTTGGAACTCTGCTCAGGGTCCTCTGTACCCAGCTCCCGTCATGATGCTGAGTGATTTCAACATGCAACACTGACCTCCCTTCCTCAGCCTCCTTACCACCTTCTTACCAATGTCTAGCTTCTCCTTTCCTTTCCAACTACAGCTTCATCTCTCACCCATTCAGAGCAAAAATTCTGATTTTCCTTTTATGAAATACAGCCCTAAAATAAGAGAAGGAACAGAAAACTCATTAAAGTTTTACAAAAAGAATCCTTAACTGTTAAGAGTCAAGCTTATTTGATGGCCAAGCTGCTATAGGAGTTAGGAACTGTGTTTAACTACATATAGCAACCTAAAACAGCTGTGGCTTCAATAAGACATTGATCTCTTGATTAGGAGAAATCTGAGGTAGTGCTGGTACCAAGAGCCCACATTCATCAGGGACCCAGACCTGTTTTCTCTTTCAGATCCTATATTCTTGTGGATGACTTCCTACATGATGTCACCTCATAGGCCAAAATACTTGCAGAGTTTGGGTTCCAGACATCGTATCTACGATCTCAGCACTCTGCCTGGGGAAAGGGCTGAGAACAAGAGGTCTCCTTCCAGCTAGACAAACCCCCACACAGCTTTCCTCAATCCTCTTATCATCATTCTATTTACATCTTACTAGCTAGACTTTGGCCAGTCAGCGCATGGGCAGTTACCTGTGCAGGAAGAGCTAGGAAATGTCTTGTAGTGAAGCCTATCTCTGTGTCCAAATAAAATCAGGGTTCTCTTATTAAGGAAGAAAAATTTGAATAATGGGTAGCCCTAGCAATATGGCCCCCAGCTGTCCATCTCCCAAAAATGGGGAGATCTAGACACACAACCCGGCTTTGTGTAAGGAGGGGTTCAGTAAATAACGGGTGAATGAATGATTTGAATTCACGATGATGAGTTTTTACATTCCGGTTGAATATAGACTACATCAAGCACTTATTAATAAGCTGCAGGGAAATGGCCAGAGCCGAAGTTCCTCTATGTGTACTCAAAAGTTACCTTCTTAACATTTTGATGCTTCGTTTAGGCTTGCTACTTATAAAAGCAGAATCTGACTGAGGTCTAATCCACATCTACTAAATTGGGACCTACATTGTAAACATGCCCAAGTAATTCCTACAGCACACTGAAATTTGGGAAGGCATACTTTACTGTGTTTTGTTTTTTTGTTTTTGTTTTTGTTTTCACTTTACTGTGTTTTTAAAAATAATGCTGAACCACAGAAATATTATTTAAAATGTTTTCTTGTACCGGCTTTAAGGGGGTGGATATGACGTGTGTGTGTGTGTGTGTGTGTGTGTGTGTGTGTTTTCCGAATACACTTTCTTTCCACCAGCTGGTCAGTGTAATGACTTCAACCTGTATGGGCTATAAAAAAAAGTCCACTAATTGCTGATTCAAATAGTTAGCACATAGCAGAGCCGAGGAAGGAAACATCAATTTGTGGTTTTTGTCTTAAGGTTTTAGTTATTACAAATGACTAATTATTGTAGGGAGTGGGATGGAAACTTCAGTTGGTCCCTCAAACACACCCTCCTTTCTGTCTCCATTGCCTTCTGGCTGCCTTCCCTGGGGCCAGCAGTTGGGAGAGGGGGGCTAGCAGAATGAAAGCCAGCTCCTTACTTTGCAGAGTCCCTACCAGGTGACCCCTATGGACGCCTGCCCCAGCCACACCTTAACCCCATTGCAGTGAAAGTCAAGCCATTCATTGCCTAGCAGGAATTGTCACTAAGTGTGATTACTGTTCTCTGGCATCTGGGAGAGGTATTTGCAGGCAGGAGAGCGGTTAGTCCCCTGACCTGGAATTACTGACGCAGGAATAAAAACCGTGGAGAACCTGGTCTCATTTTGTCAAGTTTCTGGATAAATGGCAGGACAGGAGAGTTTTGCACGTTTTGGCATAGCTCAACAAAATTATTATTACTGGTACTGGCAAAGGTAAGCGGTTTTCTCCCTACTCTGACAATGAAAATGAAGGCCATCCGTACTTTCTTACATGATGTTTGGCAATTTACAAACTATCACTTTGGAAATAGGTATTCCTAAACAGTTAATGCAGAAATCATCCTTACTCTTACCCCTTAGCCCCTGGGAAAGAAGAAAGAGACCTGGGGTTCTGCATGAGTCTGCCTCCGTTGGTGATGTCATTCCTGTTGTTTCTCCTCCACTGTTAGGGGGAAGCCAACGCTCCAGGCTTACCACTCCGGCAACTGGTCTGAGCAACAGCACAGTGGTTACTCCCTTTCTGTCTATGGCTGTGGCTGTGCTGCACAAGGAAATGGAGTTGACCTTTCTGTGCGGGAGACCTCTGGACCCCCAGGTGGAACTCTGGTCACGCCCAAGGTATCCCTCGCTGAAATGATTCCTAGATCGTCCACGTGCCCAACCTAGAAGCATCTTTTTCCTAACTCCACGCCCCCAGATGCTCTCCTTCTAATTCCCACAGACATGGCTTTTGCTCCCCATTTTAAAACCAGAGAGTAAAAGCTGATGACTAGAGAAATTTGGCAATTTAAGTCATGACTATCTTCCCAAAACAAAAATGCTAGGCTGGTGACATGTGTGCCCAAATTCTTACTACTAAATTTTAGATTATCATTCAATTTTACTCAAAATAGGAGTGGAGGTAGTTTTGTTTTGCAATAGCAGAAAACATTAACATGCTTTTCAAAGATATTATGATATTTTGGTTACTAAAGTAAGCAATTTCTAAAATCACACAGGAGTGCTAGAGTAAGGAAGGGAAAACTGCCCTCTGCCTTCTCCCCATCCTTTCCCTCTTCCCCATCTCCTGCCCACTTAGAAGAAAGTCTTGTTCAAGTACATCTGTGTTCTCTACATTTTTCTCTTCTATTCTTCTTAAATCATCACAATTGGGCTTTATTTTTGTTTAGGGAGATGGGGGAGACTTGAGCAAGAACAGACTGAGTAGTCCATACTGGTTTACTCGTTGCTTGCTTCTGCTTATAGGTTGCCTTAGGAAGGGTCCCCTCCCCATCCCCCAAAGATGGCCTTTTTAATAAAGAGCTTTCTTTAAAAGTTGCCCATTTGGATGTGCTGTGATATTAGCTCATCCCTTATTGACTAACACTTTGAACATTCTCAGTGCTTTAACAAACTCCCACCTATCTCTGAGTATTTGAATGTTTTTTGGCTAAGAATAAATTTCTAGAGGGGCACCTGGGTGGTTCAGTTGGTTAAGGGTCCCAACTCTTGATTTTGTCTCCGGTCATGATCTCAGGGTTGTGAGACCAAGCCCCGCATTGGGCTCTGGGCTCAGTGAGGAGTCTGCTTGAGGTTCTCTCTCCCTCTCCCCTCCCCCTACTTGTACATTTGCGCGTGTGCGCTCTCTCTCTCCCTCTCCCGAATAGATCTTTAAACAATTCTGTAATTGGAAGGTCTGGATCAAAGATAGAACATTTCGAATTTCAGACAGCAAATAACACACAAAAAGCTTTCCTAAGTTTACACTTTTCATGGCTGTTGTGGGTATGCATGCCTCTCTATGTTTCTGTGTGTGATTAACCAGTGTGACAGGTGTGGAAGCCGTTTGCCTATTATTGAGAGCAAAGACCTTTTAAACTGTTTCTTTGTATCTGTGTTTGGTGATCTCCTCCATGTCTTTGTGCATCTTTTTTCCCCCCCATTGGTGGTGCCCCTTTCTTCTTCTTCTTTTTTTTTTAAGATTTTTATTTATTTATTTGACAGAGAGAGAGATCACAAGTAGGCAGAGAGGCAGGCAGAGAGAGAGGGGGAAGCACACTCCCCGCCAAGCAGAGAGCCTGATGTAGAGCTCTATCCCAGGACCCTGAGATCATGACCCAAGCCGAGACTTAACCCACTGAGCCACCCAGGCGCCCCACCTTTCTTCTCACTGTTTAGATACTTAGATATTATGGAAATTAGCACATAGCAGTCGAGGTGTTAGCTTTGTCTCCAATCTGTTTGGTAATGTCCTCCTTGTGGGATGGCCTGTGCCTTAAACCCAGAGTTAAATTTAATAGTTAAGCCCTTGCTTTTTAACACTTGCATTTGTTTGTGGTTTGTTTTCTTCCAAACTTTTCATTTTCAGTTTTTCAAGTCTGTTTTAGATGTGCCTTCTTCTATAGAAAATACCTTGTTAGATTTCTTGGCTTTTTTCTTTTTAAACCCAAATCAGGTTTTACCCTTTTAGCGGACGTTTGATATTGCATCACTTACAAAACAAAACAAAAAAACTTTTGCTACATTGCCTGAGGTTTTAGCACATTTTTTTTTTCTTTCCACGCCTTCAGTTCTTTTGACCTTTTGGGAAATGGACTATGTGTCTTCTGGTGGTTAACTTTATCTTAAATAGAAAAGTGTAGGTTTGAGTAGATCAGCCACTTCAGAAACAAAAGTATTTCCTGATTTCTGTGAACTCTGAGAAAATGAAGAAATTAACACCAGACAGAGAAGTAAAAGACCGTGAGAAACAGCAACAAGAACAATGAAAGAACAAAGAAACATAAGTAACATTTTAAAAAGAAATTAACTCCTCTTTTTCTCTTCTTGTCCACCCCGCCCCCCACTTTCTTCTCTCCATTTTTGTTGACACCTTCTGGGATTTTCAGCCCACTCTCCATGCAAATTACTACTATGACATGCAATTTCAAGAATTATAAATATATTCTCTTTGGTGGCCGTGGTGAGCACCCTTGTACCGCCTGTCTGCTTTCCTGGGAGGGTTTTGGTTAGGAGCAGATCGTCAAGATTCCAGGTGGTAAAGCTGTGTGCGGTGGGTCTCTTTCAATTACATGCCCTTGCTTTAGTCTTGCCTAAGGAAGCGTGACCTCTGCCAGATGTCACAGTTTATTGCCTATTTCCCCTACTATATAGCACACCTGTGTTCTTAGCTCTTCTTTCTCCAAGAGCTCAGCCTCCCAAGAGCCCCCTGCCTTTTCACAGTGTGTCTTAAGATCAGAGGAAGTGGATGTCTTCAAAATGATTCTCAGGTCTTTGGGCTCCATCCGTGCATCTGTCCCAAACTCCCGCTAGCAGAGGAAAAAGGTTACTAGAAATGCCCTTCTTCAAGTATACCAGGCAGTGCCCAGGTGCCCCTCACACAGAGAAACTGTCTCTAGAGAGCATCTGTTTCCCGCACCTTGGTAGTGTAGGATCCACATTTACCAGAACACGTATTGAAAAAGAGGAAATGTGAAATTATTTGGAAATATTGTATCATAAGAAAGGCCTCATTCAAACACAGATTCTGGCTGTCTTTGCCCTTTCTACATAGGAAAAATATGCCAATGGTGAGATTAAACTTACAGTAACCATATAATTTATTTTCCAAACCGGGATCTATTTCTGAAGAGAAGGGAGGCATACTTTCGGATAAATTGAAAAGAAGAGCTAGGGGGTCTTTGGCTTTCAATATAATCTCATCAGTGTTAGCAAAGAGGGCTTAATTGAGTTTTTTTGGTGCCAGGAGCTACCAGGGCTCTTACTGGGTGGGCTGGTTCCTTGGAACAGCTGTACATCCTTGACAAAGACAGTTCTCAACAGGTGCCTGTGGAGAGGAAGCATAAAAACTTAACTATCCCAGGAGGGCCAGTAGGATATGGGTTAACCAACCAAGATTCATCTGGGGAGTGCTTCTGGAATTTACTTCTCTGATTGACTGGTTTGCTTTTCTACGGTCTCTTTACCTGCTTAAGCACGTACCGTCCTGGTCCTTAGCTGAGCTGTGGGCTCGGGGTGTGATTAGAAGACTACAGGGAGAATATACCCATGAATATTTTGTAGATTGTCACCTGGAAGGAAGGGCAGAGCCCCCGGGAGAGAGTTGGGCATTTAGTGCAGGGACTGTGGAGTCTGGATGCCTGGGTCCCTGGTGTCCAGTTCATGTGAGGCCCTGGAAGACCAGTTAGTTCCCAGAAGCTTCAGAGATCCCTGAGGTCTTTGTCAGGCATGCTCCTCCTTGATGATTTTTTTTCTTCCTTTGACTTATTCACCTATTTCATAAGTATAGTCCTTCATAATTTTTTTTGAAGATTTTATTTATTTATTTGACAGAGAGAGAGAGAGACACACAGCAAGAGCAGAAACACAAGCAGAGAGATTAGGAGAGGGAAAGCAGGCTTCGTGCTGAGCAGGGAGCCCGATGCGGGACTCAATCGCAGGACCCTGGGATCATGACCTGAGCGAAAGGCAGATGCTTAATGACCGAGGCACCCAGGCGCCCCTAGTCCTTCATAATTTTGACAGCTAATGTTTTCTTTAAAAGCATATGTTGATAGTAAACCTTTAAGAAAAAATGATTTTTTTTTCTCAACATCCTGATTTCCTTGTAGGAAAGCACAGCACTGGCAGAGAAGCAAGATGAAGAGCCACTGGAAGGTAACAGAAACCCTGTGTGCCATGGTTGAAAAGAAAGCTAACCCATTTCCAGGTTACTCATTACTCAGCTGGCTAGGAGCTGAGAGATTCTACTGGAAAATTCCCACATAGGTCCCGTAAGCTATTTTCTTCAGCATTTTGTCTGGTCTTGGGAAACTGCTTCTGTGGGAAGCTTGAGTAAAGCCACCTGTTTGGGTCTTTCTGAGGGACTAGGAAATGGGGACATTTCCAAATGGTAAGATAAGAAGTTGTTTTTAAGATCCGTTTCCTCCATAAATGTAAACTTTGGGATTAATTCTGCTTTATTTTAAAAAATAAGTTATTTATTTACTTATTTATTTGAAACACACACACACCACACACACACACACACAGAGGGCCAACACACAAGCAGGGGGAGCAACAGAGGAAGAGGGAGAAGCAGTCTCCACACTGAGCAAGGAGTCTGATGTGGGGCTCAATCCTAGAACCCTGAGCCGAAGGCAGAGCCTTAACTGACTGGGCCACCCAGGTACCCCTTAATTTTGCTTTAATTTTGATTGCTAAGGGGAGAGGTATGAGGTGATCACTGTGGTCTGGCTTCCTAGCTTCCCTCGGGGTTATTGGCTCCTGGAGGATGTCTGTCACAGGCCCTGTCTGTGTCAGGCAGTGCCCCTTGTGGTTCTTGATGTGTATGAACAAAGTGCATCTGCTCAGAGCAGAAGCTGTTTCTGACCGTGTCTTCTTCCAGGAAGGGAAGAAAATGTCTGGCTTATTTTGCTTAAGTTATGGGAAAGGGAAGTGAAAAAGACAGGCAGAGATAAGACCTTTGTCTACTTCTTATCCCTTCCCATCCCCAGGACACCCCCACCAGACCAAACCCACCCAGAGCCTTGTGACTTTGTAGCCACAGGTGAGCCGTGCTCAATGTTCAAATGAAATGCAACTGTTGTTCCAATCTTTCAATGCTATGGGGCAGTTCTGGTTTTATTGAGATATGTTTGATTGACACGTGAGCAGAAGTCAAATCTCCCTGCTTGCATCAGTCCCGCAGACAGTGCAAAGATTAGAGAAAAACCTACAAAGAGTGTGCTTTCTGGGTGCAGACTTCCAGGGTTCAAATCTTGCTTACGAGTGCTGTAATTCCAGACAAACTCATCTCCAGGGCGTCAGGATCCCCATCTGTAAAATGGGATGTTAAAATCGACCTCCTAGAAAGTGTGAGGACAGTAGCTCTGAAGTGCTTGGAAGTGCTTTAACAGCGTCTGGCAGGGAATAGCCCCTTCAGCGGTTAGTGTAAGCTCTTGGGAGAGCTGGAGAAGCTCTGCTCAGGGAAAATGACTTGATTTACCAATCCACCCATGTAGACAGTTCTAAATGTTCCAATTTAAATAAAAAACAAAAGCTAAAAAGACAGACAGATGAAATTAATTTCAATACTAATAACCTAACATACCCCAAATATTTCATTAAACATGTAATGAATATAAAAATGAATGAGATTTTAAAAAAAAAAATCTTAATAGCAAGTTTTTAAAATGCAGTGTATATTACATCACATCTCCGTGAGGACTAGTCTCATTTCAAGAGCTCAGTAACCACAGGGGACGAGTGTCTGCTGTGGTGGACAGCTTGGTTTCGAGGGCCCCCGGGTTTAGGGAAGCTGTAATGAGCTTGTCTTTTGTATGTTTCTTTATCACTAGGGCCAATGTCACTGGAAGGGCCTAGATCATTCGTCTGGGGTTCTTAGCTGACCACACTACATCTGTTTTCTAGGCCACATAGACCATATAGTCACGAATGACTCCAGTGAAGAAAGTGGGAAGTGGCTCATGAAACGTACAAGATGCATTAGAGTTACTTGATGATCTTGGTTCTAAAATAAGTATAGAAGGACGTTAGTCAGCTGGGGCTGCTCTCACAAAATGCCACAGACTGGGCTTGAATAACAAAGTTATTTCTCATAGTTCTGGATACTAAGAAATCTGAGATTAAGGTGCCAGTTGATTCAGTGCCTGCCTGATGAGAGCTCTCTTCCTGGCTTGCAGATGGCTACCTTCTCATTATATCTCCGCCAGGCAGGGGGAAAGAGAGTGCCCTAGCACTGGTGTCCTTTTTTATAAGGACCCTCAGAGCTCAACGAACCCTAAGTATCTCCCAAAGGCCCCATCTCCAAACACCATCACCTACGAACGTTGGAAGTATTTCAACATATGAATGTGAGGGGGACACAAACATTTAGCCCCTAACACATGTAACTACAAATGGGTATCATGATCCAATGTGAGTATTTGGAAGTAGAAGAATTACGGTCCCGAATGAGCTAAGGCTTGCAAAAATTAGAAAGGAATACGAGAGGGCTTCTTTGGTTATGCTCAGTACAAGGAGAGAAAACAAGAGGTGGCATTAAAAACCTTGGAAACCCGGCAACTTGGGAGGAAGATTTAGGTCTGATGCTTTCACGATAACTTAACACCACCTGATCACAGAGTTCCAGGTTTTATTTTTTAAAAAGATTTTATTTATTTGAAAGACAGAGATCACAAGCAGGTAGAGAGGCAGGCAGGGAGAGAGAGGGGAGAAGCAGGCCCCCTGCCAAGCAGAGAGCCTGACATGGGGTTCAATCGGAGGACCCCGAGGTCATGACCTGAGCCAAGGGCAGAGGCCCAACCCACTGAGCCACCCAGGCACCCTGAGTTCCAGGTTTTAAAGAAGGAAGTCCAGGCCTCCCTCTGTTTCTGAATTAATTGCTTTATATAGTTTGTATCACTCACATCAATCTGTTAGTTAAGCAAATAAAGCAGCATGTTTATTGTTTCAAAGCCCCATCCTATGGATTTGGGCTGGGCTCCCTGGCTCTGTGATCCCCTGGGTGCTCATACTAGAAGCTCAAGGCTCATCCTTGACCCTCCTTTTCTCTTTGGCCCCAATGTGAGTCCATTTCCAAATCCCGTCCACTCCTTCTCCAAACCTCGCTCGATTCCATCCCTCCCCTCCATCTCTTTCACCACGCAGATCCCCTTTGAGTCTGGTAGTGGTGATTTTCCAGCTTTAATTTCTACTGTCCTATCTTATGGAAAGAAAGCATGCAATTTAAAAATTCTAACACGACATGTCTGCAATATTTTCCAGCTCATTTTTTTGGAAACTCTGATTTTTAAGACATTGCCAATATGCGTTCTGTAAAGCTTTTTTGTATTGCCTTCTCAGATCCAAACCTTCATGTGAATATTGAGGAATTAAACAAGGAGTTTATGGCGAAAAGTGAGGAGCTCTATGACTCTCTCATGAGTTGCCACTGGCAGCCTTTGGATACAGTTCACTCCGAAATCCCACATGAGCCCCCAGAGAAGCAAGACGGTCACTAAGCTTACCCCACTATTCTATTGATTGCCGCCTGTTGTTTTTGCAAAAAAAAAAAAAAAAAAAAAAAAAATTCTTCCGGGAGGGTACTGGATGCTATATGTAAATGCAGATTTCTGGGACTTGAATGTGAGTGACATGATAAAATGTGTTGTAAATAAACTTTACCAGCACATCCATTTCTGGAAGTGTGTTATATTAAGTAAGTGCCCAAAGACATCCCACAACTATCCTGGTAGACCAAGCTGAACTAGAAGACATTTAAAAATAGGTCTAATAGGAAAATGGGCCTGACCTGAACTGGTTGGGGCATGAATGGATAGACATATAAATATATAAAGAGTATGGTGTCACATCATCTGGTTTGATGGGAATTAATAGCAGTGATTAATAGTAATTAATTAACTTAATTAAGTTAGCAAGTGAATGATGATGCTTTAAAGTTTGGGGCAGTTTTATAATTGAAACTCAGTTTGGTGGGGCAATATATATCCTGCCCCACGCAGAAATTGAGAATATTTGATTAAGGTCTAGATTTAGAATAAAAGAAGAGCTAAGTGAAAGAATGAAAGCATCAGCATAAATGTCTATGTTGGTAAGACTCCAGCCCTGTTGCTGGAATAGCCAGCGTTGCCTCTGCTCTCCTTCTGCTTCTTGTTATTAGTCCTACAAAAGGGTAAACATCAGCTTAAGCATGAGAATGTCTTTACATTGTCTATTACCAGATGGGATGAGGGTAACATGGAGGTAGCAAATGCTGGGTTGTGGAGCACAGAAAGCAAGAATGACCAGCTATTTCTGTTGGAGATGAACAACTCTTCAGAATTTTCTGGTTAGTGATGATAGGGTCAAAGTCAAGTGCGAGCAGAGGACTCCTCTCCTGATAGTAACCAGATTGTGGAGACGCAGTATGAAAAGCAAGGATTGCTGCCAACGGGAATGAGTGACCACTGCAAAAGGGGTAGGAGCTCTCAATTCTAAACAGGGGAAAATGGACAAAAACACAGATGTTTACATTGTTGACATTGTTTATAAATATTAGGGGCTGGTGTGGTTGGATGCCTCTAGGAAAGTTCTGGGTAACAGTGGTCATCGGTCACTGGTTGGTGTGACCCCAGGAAGGCCTCAGACCTATTCAAGTCCTTCTGTTGAGAGTTAACAGTGACTTAATTCGTTGTGATAACCCTCATTGGGACCCTATGTTGGGTCCTAGATAGTCAACTTTGACTTTGCAGTTCTGCTTATGGTTCTTGTGTCCATGCAGATGAGTACCTAAGAGCAAGGACGGGCAGTGCTGCAAGCAGAGAACTAAGAAAACCAAATATGGAAACTTGTGCTCACCTAGTAATGACCGCTGCTTGGAAAAATGCTTTAATTTCTGGCATAGCTATGTTTCATCAAAGAACAAGAAAACCATTGTGCCAATGGGATGGCTCCCCAGTGTCTGATGAGGCAACTTTAGAATTGTGTGGACCTATGGACCCTTGCTTCTGATCAAGTAGCCATCTTGGAGATGGGGGCTAGGGGGATGGGACTCTTCCTTGTCACGGAAGAGGGAGGAAATGCTGCGAGCTGACCATGGTGTGGGCCCGTGGTGTTGTCCATTGATTGTTCTAGGGTGTTTTAAGACCTCATGGTGAGCTTCAGTTTTCCCTGAGTGAACTCCATTGTGGTTTAAACAGGAGTCTGCATGCCAACAGGAGTCCTAGAGTCACTGAGATGTGACCTGTTAAGAGGGAGAGGGGACGTGGCTGGCATCATTGTTTCCTTTATCTGCTGTACCTTTGGTAAGCAGGCCCCTGCCTCAACAGTCTTCATGTTGTATAGTGGGCATTTAGTTTTGTCTGTCAGCCTATATTTTCTAGGAAATGTTTTTCTGACTCAAATCTTGGGATTCTCCTTCTCCTTTTCCTTCCCCTTCTTCCTCCTCCTTCACTTCCTCCTCCTCCTTCTTCTTTTAAGGTTTATTTAATTGAGAGAAAGAGAATAAAAGAGAGAGAGCATGCATGAGTGGGAGGGGAAGAGAGAGAAGGAGAGAGAA
This sequence comes from Neogale vison, assembly GCF_020171115.1. NCBI lineage: Eukaryota > Metazoa > Chordata > Mammalia > Carnivora > Mustelidae > Neogale > Neogale vison. The sequence continues at coordinate 133,813,936 of NC_058091.1, read as the reverse complement.
TCTCAAGCAAACTCCACACTGAGCTCAGAGCCCAATGTAGGGCCATCCCCACAACCCTGAGATCATGATCTGAGCTGAAACCAAGAGTCAGGTGCTCCTCAATCTTGGATTCTGATGAAGTCTTTCCTATCCTCAATGACCCTTCTTCTTCTTCTTTTTCTTTTTTTAAGTTATTAACATATAATGTATTGTTTCAGGGGTATAGGCCTGTGATTCATCAGTCTCACACAATACACAGCACTTCCTACAACACATACCCTCTCCAAAGTCCATCTCTCAGCCACCCTATCCCTCTCATCCCCTTCCCCTCCAGCACCCCTTAGTTTGTTTCCTGAGATTAAGAGTCTCTTGTGATTTGTCTCCCTCTCTGGTTTCAACTTGTTTCATTTTTTTCCTCTCCTCCCCTATGAATCTCTGCCTGGTTTCTTAAATTCTACATATCAGTGAGATCATATGGTGATTGTCTTTCTCTGATTGACTTATTTCGCTTAGCATAATACTCTCTAGTTCTATCCATGTCATTGCAAATGGCAAGATTTCTCTTCTTGATGGCTGCATAATATTCCATTGTATTTATATACCACATCTTCTTTATTCATTACTCTGTCAGTGGACATCTGAGCTCTTTCTATGGTTGGGCTATTGTGGACTCTCAATGACCCTTCTTGATCACAGCTAAAGACTGTTCTATCCCTGGGCTCCAACACAGCCTAAGCCAGAGTGATCTCATAACCTAGTTGAACCCATCAAATCTTCACTCAAATATTTGAAGACACTCAGTCCACTGATGGTAAAGCTGGGAGAGATGGGGTCCAGGAGCTACTGTAGCAATGTCTCCAATTCCAGGATAAAGCTAATTTACAGAGAGAAGCAGGTAGTCATGCTAATGGGAGAGAGTCAGGTGGTGTGTACTCTCCAGTTTTTAATTTTTGTACCCTTTCCTTTTTAGGAAATCATTCAGTTTCTAATACAATTCCTTTCTTCCTTCACTTTCCCTCATTGCAACCAAAAGTGTCCAAATTTAGTCAGGTTCTTAATTTGGCCATCCCATGTGAGCAGGTTAGAAAGACTTGGATGGTAGTTGCCCTTTTAGGTCTCCTAATTAATAACCTCCTAGCGCTGCAGGTTCTGTCTCTGCATTTTTCTCAAGGTGAGCTCATCCAGTCCCATCCCACTCTATGCGTTCTGGGCAAGAAGCCCACATTTATGTTTGCAGCACAGACCTTTCTTTGGAGCTCCACATTACGTGTATCTTTATCTTCCTGCTTACTTGATTATTCACCTGCATGTCAAAGAGGTGTTCCAAAATTACCAAATTTGTAATGGACTCTTCCTAGTCTTACCACTAATAATAAATGCCACATTCAATCAAGCAACGTTTGAGCCCCACACACTTCTGCTGGAGGGATTTAGACATGGGAAAAGGGAAATGGACAACTTTATGAGTCTACTGCTATTACTGGAGGGTAAGATTTTTGGGCCTTTGACTATAGAGAAAGGTAGAGATTGGGGTTGCAGGAGGGCAAAGCACCCCCCCACTCTAGTGAAGCTCTGGCCCAGGTGGCGAGGTGGGAGTTGACCCCCGCTGCAGTGACTGTCCTCACGGGTGCTGGAACAGAACACTATTGCAGCAGGGTTTTTAAAAAAAATTATTATTATCTTTGCTGGTGAAATACATATAACGTAAAATTGACTATCCATTTTTTTCTTTTTTTAAATTTGTTTATTTGACAGAGATCCAAGGAGGCAGAGAGGCAGGCAGATGGAGAGGGGGAAGCAGGCTCCCTGCTGAGCAGAGAGCCCGATGCGGGGCTTGATCCCAGGACCCTGGGATCATGACCTGAGCTGAAAGCAGAGGCTTTAATCCACTGAGCCACCCAGGCGAGTGTACCGTCGAGTGGTGTCAGACGATTCATCCTGAGGTGCCGCCATCACCATCATCTCTCTCCAGAACTCTTTTCAATCTGTAAAACTGCCATTCTGTACCCAATGAACAATAGCTCCACATTCCCAACTCCTCCTAGACCCCAGCAGCCACCATTCTACTTTCTGTCTCTATTTGCCTCTTCTGGGTATTTCCCAGAAAAGGAATCCTAGAAGATGTGATCTTTTGTGTCTGGCTATTTCCCTTAGCAGAATGCCCTCAAGGTCCATCCCTGTTGTTGCAAATGACAAGCTCTCATTCTTCTTTACGGCTGAGAAATAGTCCGTTGTTACATATACACCAGAGTTTGCTCATCTCTTCATCCATCAATGGACACTTGGGTTGTTTCCATGTTTTTCCCACTGCAAATCATGCTGATATGAACGCAGCAGGTCCTGAAGGCAAAGCAGTATCTGGGGGTTACATTCTGTTACTAGGGCATCTTGTACAAAGAGGCCTGAGCTCCAAGTAATAGGGCTTTTGGCCATCAGTGTTCTCAGCTCTAGCCCATTCCCCAAGGTGCCATCTAGTCATGGAGGACATAGACCACGGCCACCTCAGAAGTCAGTTCCATTGTCTTTCTTCTGGCGACCGATGCTTCCACTAAGAAGTGAGACCAATTTTTACAAAGTTCTTGAAAAACTCAAGGGGTTTGGTTGTACCTTTCTCCTAGGATAACAATGCTCTTATTACTTCCATGCATGTTTAATCCTTTAATGATGTTTCGCACAACAAGAAGAATCTGCTTTGCTTTACAGTGACTTTCTATGTATGAAATAGTTGGCCCTCCTCTCATGAAGATGGGGAAAGGCACCTAGTTTTATCTCCTTCTTTGGGGCAATCCACAAAATCGAAAGGACTTTGATTAAATGAGTTAGATTGGTGGTTAAACACTGGGGAATAGTCATTGATGACGAGGTGCCAAGTGCAGAAGACAGAACTTTCTTCCGATGTCATCTGCCTTCAGAGTGACCTGAGGATACACTTACTGCAAGTTCACGGATAGGCCACAGGTCTGCCATGGGTTCTAGGCAAGATCTATGATGAAAATAGGGCATGTATTCCAAAATGAGAGTTATTGGTCTTCTTATTACCCTATATTCATATATTGTAGTATATTCTTTGTAGGATATTCCTTAAAGTAGCTCATAATTTAGGAGCAAATACTGATCTGGTTCCCCTGGGACTTCAATATGATTTAGGGCTTTCTTGTGAATTCTCACTTCTAGGCATTCCTATAGCTATGACTCCAGCTCAAACTTGTTAACAAACATGCTAGAAGATTTATAGACCCTGTAAGTCACCAGGTCCACAGACACTCATATATTAACAATGGCTGTGAATGAATAAGACATCAAGAAACACAGAGGGGGCACCCACCGCACAGTGGGTTAAAGCCTCTGCCTTCGGGTCAGGTCATGATCTCAGGGTCCTGGGATCGAGCCCCGCATCGCGCTCTCTGCTCAGCAGGGAGCCTGCTTCCTCCTCTCTCTCTCTCTCTCTCCCTCTCTGCCTGCCTCTCTGCCTTTGTGATCTCTGTCAAATAAATAAATCTTTTAAAAAAACAAACAAACACAGAGTAAGGGATGCCTGGGTGGCTTAGTTGGTTAAGCATCTGCCTTCAGCTTCCACACCAGGCTCTCAGCAGGGAGCCTGCTTCTCCCTCTACCTGCTGCTCCCCCTGCTTGTGCGATGACTCACTCTCTCTCTCTGACAAATAAATAAAATATTTTAAAAAAGAACAAAACATCTTACATCCTTGAGGAGGAAACCATTTTAGGTTCTTTGGACTCTCTAAAATGAGCACTTATGTAAGATATGCTTTTTCCTCACTTTGCAATGAACAGGTCATTGCAAAGGAATCTATCAACTGCCTGTGTTTGCATGAGCAACAGAGGTGAATCTGAAATAGAATTTTGTGGGAAAGTACAAGTTTCAAACTGAGAAGTTATAGCAGTAATCTCTTCAATAAACAAATATTAGACATCCCACTTCAGATTTGCAAGATGAATCAGGCATCTGGTCACACTTGGAGAGGCTCATGAACTTAAAGAAACTTCCCAAACTGCTGAAATACAAGATAAAATAGAACGCATGCCCCAGGGATGTAGAGAGTACTGTGGAAGTTATGATGAGATCAGGAGGTAGAAATAATTCTCTATTGGAGGTGGTGGATTTTATTTAATTTTTTATGGTCTCAAATTGGACCTTAGTCTCACCTAATCATCTTTGTACAGTCAAGAAGCAAAGGTTTGGGTTACTCAGTTCACTGTGAGGGGATTTCCTTAAAGTCGTCCGTGGCTTCATAGCCGCCATGACCTCTTGACCTCACTGCAGTTCTGCTGTGTATTGCTGGAAGTTCTGGAAGGGAAGGATTTCCCTTCTCCTGGTGGATCTGTGGTCATTACATCCTTCCCAAGGAGCCGACTCCTCTTCTCGTTCCTTCCTGCTGAGTTCCTCCTCTGTCCAAGCTAGAACTTTAGAAGCTGCATGTTCCCGTCTCCTCCCCACAACCCTTCACCTTGACAGAAGCATAAGGTACCTTATGGGTCATGCTGCCAGTGCCTTGAGAAGCCTGCTCTCACAATGTCCTGTTCTTCTCTAGCCTTTTTTCATCTCTCTTACTCCTTTCACTGCCATCCTACCCTGTGGGGAAACATGCCAGAAGGTCTCCAGTGTTCTGAGCACACAATGGCTGTGGGGCATGGTTCAGGGTCGGGAGGCCCGAGGCTGGGATGCTCTCGTCCCTTGTCACGGGACACTACTGAGAAGGTAGGGAAGCACTGTAAGCAGAGCCGTGGCATGCTTGGATTTGTAGCTCTGAAAGAAGGCTCTGGCAACAGCGTAAAGAGGAATTTAAAGGATAAAGATGGCTTTACCTGACAACCAAGTGGTGAATTCATGGGCACAACAGGAAAGGATGAGGGAAAATGGCTAATGGTGGAACTAATTAGAAAAAGGCAAAACGGATCAAGGCTCAGGAGTCTCATTAGAGCAGCAGGTGGAGGGAATAGAAGCGAGGTTCAGAAGTGGTATCAGTTGGCACAGGGAGAGGAAAACCCTGGACTGATGGTGCTTCGTCCTGAGGTACGGTCATGGGAAGAAGTGTGGGCACACCAGCACAGCCACACATTTCTAGCATGGCTCGTTTCGAAGTTCCAAACGGAGAGTTAGCACGAGGAAGGTGACATCAGTGGTTTCCTCCAAGTCACGGGCATATGCTGTGTTTCAGAGCACTGTTTCCCAAACTGTGATCTACAGAACACCCGAGTTCAGAGAAGGACATTAAAAAGACAGCTGCGGGGCGCCTGGGTGGCTCAGTGGGTTAAGCCGCTGCCTTCGGCTCAGGTCATGATCTCAGGGTCCTGGGATCGAGTCCCGCATCGGGCTCTCTGCTCAGCAGGGAGCCTGCTTCCTCCTCTCTCTCTGCCTGCCTCTCTGCCTACTTGTGATCTGTCTCTGTCAAAAATAAAATCTTAAAAAAAAAAAAAAAAAAGATAGCTGGGGCGCCTCAGTGGCTCAGTTGGTTAAGCTTCTGACTTCAGCTCGGGTGGTGATCCCGGGGTCCTGGGATAGGGCCCCGCATCGGGCTCCCTGCTCAGCCAGGAGTCTGCTTCTCCCTCAGCCAGCTGCTCCCCCTGCTTGTGCTGTGAAAACCACCACAGAGACGTTTGGGCACAGAGAGGAAGAGGGAGGGGGAGGGAGGAAGGGCTTTCCACGAACTGTTCCCTTGAAGCTGACTGAGAACAAAACCAGAGCGAACCTCTCTTGTGGTTCACACTTAGGAGGTCATTTTCATACCTGCACGTACCTTAAAGATGATACATGAGCCAGGAGAACACAACATGCCCAAGAATTTTGTCAATGGTCCCACATAAAACAAATACGTATGTGAGTGGGGACGGCTGGTCAAATGTTAACACTTAGAGTGATCTCCTAGAACTTCCAGGAATCTCTGGGTTCTATGTAGTTATTACTACAAAAAAAGATTTAAGGGAAAGCGGATGATAGAGACACAATCCTAGCCTCAAAGTTAGGATGGCTACATTCTGTTCCCACTTCTGCCTCTCGATAGCTTGTTATTTAGTCTCTGTCTTTTCATATCTATGAAATGAGGGAGAGCAGAGGATTTCCAAAGCTTCTTAGAGCCCTAAAACTCTAAATCTCTAAGACAAAATAATTATTGCAGATCTGCTGACATGTTTTCAGAGCATTAATTTTTGGCCACTTGCTCTGTGACCCAGACACAATTCTTTCTAGCTAGACACTCTCTTTCTCAATGCCATTGTATCTCCTTCTTTCATTCGAATGCTGAAAATGTAGTCTCAACGAGGGACCAAAAAAAATGAGAGAGAAAGTGTTCCCATGGCAACCCTTGGGAATATTTTCCTGGAAAATCCACCTCATGGCTCTAAGACTCATATCTGAGAATCCTTGGGCCAAGGGTCCAGGGGCACCTGGAGAGTCAATGAAGAGAAAGACAGAAGGGTTGAAATAAGTCACTGGGACTTGTGGAGTTTCCCTGAACAAACCATGTTTTGGGGAACCGTTTATGAATTTGCATGTTTTCTTGCTTTGCTGTTTGTCCTTCCATGGGCTCTGTTCCTTTAAAAAAAAAAAAAAAGACAAAGCGACCAACCCAGAACCACCCTCTCCTGGATCTACCTCTGTTCATCTTTTACTTAACAAGATACTGAAATTTAGTACATTAGAGAGTTCATTTTGCAGATGTAATATGTTATTAGCATTTTAATAAATATGACTTAACATATACAATATGGATTGAGACACATAAGCTGCTTATTTGAATTTCTCATGAAACAATAAAGGAAAATGTTAGCAATGACGGCAGTTCTCAAAGGTCAGCACGCATCAGAATACTACCTGGCCACCTAGGTAAACATACATGCCTCTTCTCATACCCCTGGGGTTTCTGATTCTATAAATCTAGGCTGGAACCTGAGTATCTGCATTTCCAGCAAGTTCCCAGGTGGTACTGATGCTTCTCCAGGGACCGTATGTATTCTGAGAATTGCTGGGGTTCCAAAAAACCCTACATCTTGATGAATTCTTATAATGCCCATTGTACACACTTATTTTGTAGAGGAAGAGAGATGATCCCAACAATACCCTTCCCCCACTGGAAACAAAGTCTTTCTTAGACAAAGAAAGTCCAAGGAGTTGGGGACATTGGGCCCTGTCAAATTCCCTTGTAACTAGGGACTTTCACACACAAATACTAAATCTGCCAACTTCCCCATCTTCTTCTTCTCTCCTGGTATTTCTATGGCAACAACTGTGAAGTGATCTGTACCCAACACCAACTCCCCCCACCCCATCCTCCTCTTCCTCTTTTAAACTTTTAAATTGAACTTAAACTGCCTCTCACAGATTTATAATTGCCCTCTTCATATAAAAAGAGAATATTAAATCTTCATCCGTCACATAGGCTAAAACTATTTTTCCCATTTTGCCTTTTATCTTGAACATATCTAATTCAGATTATTATGTGTACTTCATGTTGGTGGGATCTTTCCCCGTTATATTTCTTAGAAATACTCCAAGAGAGCAATTGAATTTCCTATGTTTTAGTTTGTCAATTTGGCCAGCTTCGTAAGCTCTCTTTTTATTTCTGAGGCAGTTAACTTAGCCTGGTAAGCTGTACTAATATCCATCTTTATGGGAAGTCACCATAAAGTGACTTCATCCATCCAAGATGGATGAAGTCATCCATCTTGATGGGAAGAAATCAGTTGTCACCGGGGTTCCAGGTAACTCAGAGATCACCCAGCCCTCTGGCCAGTTCTAAGACAACCCTTTGGCCAACTTCTGCTCTCCTAAGAAAATGAGTGTTCAGTGGACAGTGTGCAAAGGGGTCCAAGGCCTGGAAGAAGAAGGAATTTGTGTCATAATATTCTGGTGTGTTGTGATAGCTTACTAATGTTCAGCTAGAAGGAAGGCTGTTGACGGCATATCTACATTTAGTCCCTGCATGTTACCACTATCTGTGAGTGAATCACTGATCTTTCTGAATGCTCCCTAGACTACAGAGTCACCAGGTTGAGGGAAAATGTAATTACTGTCTCTTATTGGCTTCTCCATCTGTGGTCACTGTGTCTGACCAACATCACCAGAATGGAAGGGCTCAGATCATTAATCTGGGGTTCATAGCTGACCACACTGTCTGTTTTCTAGGTCACAGGTTACACAAGAAAGAGTGCTTCTCAGCCTGGGGTCCTCACGCATTTCCTGTGACCAGAAGCACACAAGCCTGAGGCCGTTTATCAAACAGCTGCCCTGACAGTGAAGGAAAGGATGCTGGGGCATGATGTTAAGATAGAAAATTTCAAAAAGTTCAGGAAAAAAAAAAAAGTCTAATTTTGTCACCAGAAGCTCTCAAAGGAAAGACGATTTAAAAGGGGATGGGGAGTTCTAAAGAACAAGAATCAGGGCACCTGGGTGGCTCAGTGAGTTGAGCCTCTGCCTTTGGCTCAGGTCATGATATCAGGGTCCTTGGATCAAGCTCTGCCTCAGGCTCTCTACTCCGTGGGGAGCCTGCTTCTTGCCCCCCACCCCACCCCCGCCTGCCTTTCTGACTACTTGTGATCTCTGTCTGTCAAATAAATGGATAAAATCTAAAAAGAAAGAAAGAACAAGAATCAAACCACATGGCCATGAATGACTCCAGTGAAGAAAGGCGTGAAGTAGCTCACAAAACTTGGATAAAGTCCATTTGACGATCCTGGTTTTAAAACGATAGGTATAGAAGGGCATAGAAGTAAAAATGAATTGTGGGAGCCCATGTAAGCATTAGGCAAACAAATTTTGATCCTGAATGAGCTAAGGCTTATAGAAATTTGAAGAAAAACAGAAAGGGCTTTTTAAATTTTCTTTAGTTCCAGGAGAGAAAGAAAGGACTAGATTAAGCTTACAAGACTGATGATTCCGAAATAGCCAAAACAATCTTTAAAAAGAAGAGCGATAAAATCAGAGGACTTATACTTACTAATTTCAAAATTTACTGCAAAGTGATGATGTTGTACTGGCACAGAATAGACGTATAGATCAATGGAAAAGAATAACGACTCCAGAAAAACACCCTTATGATTATGGTCAATTAATTTTCAGTAATGTTGCCATGACAATTTGATGGAAGGAATAATCTTTTTTTACAAATGACACTAGAATTGGGGGCCCTGGGTGGCTCAGTTTGTTCAGTGTCAGCTCGGGTCATGGTCTCATGGTCATGAGATCCAGCCCCTTGTCCAGGTTCCAATTCTCTCTCTCCCTCTACCCCTTCCCCACTTCTAAAAAAGAAGATACTACAATAACCTAATAGCTACATGTAAAAGAATGAGTTCAGACTCCTACCTCACATCATTAATACAAATTAAGTCACTTCTCAATTAAATTTTATAACTTCACAGTCAAAGGCAAAATCCCAAGATTCTACATAGAGAGGAGAGAGAATAGATTACCTATAAAGGTGAAGATGTCATTGGTAACAGATGCCTCACTAGTGACACTTGTTGCTAAAAGTGATCAAAGAAAAGCTCCAAGGGGAATTATTTAAAATTCAAAATTATCTGTTCAACTAATCTGTCATTCAAGAGTAAAATCAGTGCAGTAACTCAAATAGGGTATACCACTTTCAGAACATTTATTAAAAAATTGCCCAGAGGGGCACCTGGGTGGCTCAGTGGGTTAAAGCCTCTGCCTTCGGCTCGGGTTGTGGTCCCAGGGTCCTGGGATTGAGCCCCGCATCGGGCTCTCTGCTTGGCGGGGAGCCTGCTTCCTCCTCTCTCTCTACTTACCTCTCTGCCCACTTGTCTTTCTCTCTCTGCCAAATAAATAAATAAAATCTTTTAAAATAAATTGCCCAGTGATATAATCCAACTCCAAAAAATATTAATCTAAAATAAAATGGGGAGCCCCTGGCTGGCTCAGTTGGAGGAACATGGGACTCTTTTTTTCTTTTTTTTTTTTTTAAGATTTATTTATTTATTTGAGAGAGAGAGAGAGAGAGAGAAAGCTCATGGAGGGAAAAGAGGGACAGCCTCTGCTAATAGCTCTATGCGGTACTCCATCTCATGGCCCAACCACCCAGGTGCCCCAGAGTGTGGGACTCTTGATCTCAGGATTGTAAATTCAAGCCCCATGTTGGGTGTAGAGATTCCTAAAAATAAATTAATTAATTAACTTTAAAAAAATAAGAGAAATGGCATAGAATAAAATGTAGCGGAGACATTAAACTCATAGTTAAGTCTAAGTTACTGTCAGTGCATTGCTTTTAGGTTCAGGGCAATTCTGGAGGAAATTTTCCTAGGTTGTAGTAGATATTGGGTAAACATTGTGGATCTTTCCCTCCTGCCCTAAAACTTACCCATAACAGCAAAGATTTCTTTCTTTCTTAGGAAAGATATATATTTTTAGATAGAATTAGCTGTTGGCAGTACTGGAAAATAGTAAGAGTAACATCAGGATGTCCTTTGGAAGACAGAGAGCAATAAATCAAGTTCAAAGCTTATAGAAGGATGTGTTCTGGTCGGAGTAAGACGGGCCCAGGGATGGCACCAGGCACAGAAACAGGAGGGCTCAAGAGGAACAAGGTAGGGCCCTGCACAAAAGTCAGAGTAATTGCTTGGAAAAATAAAATTAGGAGGTACCTGATAAGTAAGTCCTCTCTTTCATCTCCACTTATGTTAAGCAACAGGAAAGAAACATTTGTCTCAGGGTAGGGGAACGAGGGTAGAATTGGGGCAAAGGCCAGCAAAAACCAGAGTCCACAGGCCAAATCCACCTGTGGTCCATTTTGTATTTTGTATATTATCTGCAAGCTAGCTATGGTTTTTCCGTTTTCCATTTTTCCATTTAAAATATTTTTTAAAAGGCAAAGAGTACATGACAGAGACCTTGGTGGCCGGCAAAGCCTAAAATCTTTACTATTGGGAATTTTCCAGTTTGCTGGCCCTTGGTGTAGATGTCTGGGAAAAAGAAGTTGTACCATCTCTGAATGACTAGTGATGCTCAGGAGGAGGAAGAGCAAAGATTTAAGTGAAGGGTACAATGTCATCTAGCTGCAAGCTCATCCCGCTGGCTCCCCATCATCACAGGCCATGAGGGATATTAACCGATGTGCACAGACAGGAGGAATGAATCTTAAAAAATAAGAAAGGAGACATGCCAACAAATATCAAAACAACCGAAGAAAATGGAAACATAAAGAATCCCCAAGTTCAAAAAACAGAAGCATTAACACCTAAGAAAAACAGTTGATAAAGAAAAGATGGGGCGCCTGTGTGGCTCAGTCGTTAAGTGTCTGCCTTTGGTTAAGGTCATGATCCTGGGTTCTAGGATCAAGCCCCACCTTATGATCCCTGCTCAGTGGGGAGCCTGCTTCTCCCTCTCTCACTTACCCTGCTGTGTCTCTCTCTGTCAAATAAATACATAAACTCTTAAAAGGGAAAAAAGGAAAAGATGACTAAAATAAAACTAGAGAGACATTCCGTTTGGGGCTCTTTTACTTGCAAATTAGTACTAGGAACAGCTTACAAAAGTCTGTGACAAATCCTGCTGTGATTTTTATTGGAACTGCATGGAATTTGGAAATTAATTCGGGGGAATTGCCATCCTTAAAATATTGAGTCTTTCAATCCATGAAAATTGCATATCACTCCTTCTAAAGTTTTTAGTAACATTTATAAATTTATCTGTTAAGGTCTAGGACATCTTCTGTTAGATTTCATTCCTTAGTGAGTTAGGGTCTTATCATTGCTCTGGATATTCTTTGCTGGTACCTATGAACACCATTCACCTACAAATAATGATCTTATATGCAGCAAACTACTGACCTTGCTTATGGATTCTAAAAAATTTTTGGAGATTCTTAGGCTCTATATATTATATATTCTTTATTCGTTCATCAGTGGACAGTTGGGTTGTTTCCGTGTCTCGGCTATTGTGAGTAATGCTACAATGAACATGGGAATGCAGATATCCTTTGGATACCCTTTGATGTCTTTTTGATACCCTTTTCATTTCCTCTGAGTCTATGGACAGATGTGGAATTCCTGGGTCATATGGTAGATTTATTTTTAATTTTTTGAAGAACCTCCATTCCCGTGGAGGATGGGAATTTACATTCCCAGCCCCAATATAAAAGGGTTTCCTTTTCTCCCTGTCCTCACGGGCATTAATCTCATCTTCTTCCTAATAGTCATTTTAATAGGTGTGAAGGGACAACCCATTGTGGTTTTGATTTGCATTGCTCTGATGATCAGGGGTGTTGAGTGTCTTTCAATGTACCTGCTGACCATTAAATCTGGCTGATCTAGGTTATCTCTAGTTTCTCTCTGAATATGACCATGAATTTTGTGGACATTAGAGTTAATTGTACTGTAAGAGCCTGACATAAGCTTTTTGATTGGGAAGTAGGTGCCTGACAGTAAGCTTTTGGTTACTGAGGCATCCATTTCAAGAGGTGTCTGTATTGAATATTGCCATATAGTGCCAGTTGTGTGACACAGCTACTGGCAAAACAATCAAGTAAGGAAATTAGGTTGCCCCCATTCATGAAGGCTCTTCTTTTAGAAAGCCCCGGATAACCAAGATAACTGATCTCTTGAGTGACTCTGCTTCTCCCTTCCTATGAATTAATTCTTCATTTTATACTTTAAATTAGCTAATAAAGAGTGAACTCACAAAATCCTAGATACCCCACCCTTGGATCCTAATAAAGGCAGTGCCCGACACCCTGTGTGTGTGTGTGTGTGTGTGTGTGTGAGTGTGTGTGTGTGTATAGGTGTCTTTTTCTCTCCCTCTGTGACATTGCTGTGTGCCTCTTGGATACACCACGTACATCACTGTTTGCAATGACGTGGATGGAACTAGAGAGTATAATGCTTAGAGAAGCATGTTAGTTAGAGAAAGGCACATAACAGAAGATTTGACTCATATGTGGAATTTAAGAAACAAAACAGATGAGCATAAGGAAAAAGAGAGGGAGGCAAACCAAGAAAAAGACTCCTAGCTATAGAGAATAAACTGATGGTTACCAGAGGGGAGGGAAGGGATGGGCACTAAGGAGGTGATGAGGGTTAAGGCACGCATTATGAAGAGTGGGTCATGTACAGAAGCGTTGAATGACTGTACGGTACACCTGAAAATAATACGACCCCATCGACCCCTGATGATCAGGGAGCCTGCTTCTTCCTTTCCCTCTCTCCGTCTGCTGAACCCTGCTTGTATTCCCTCTCTATCTGTCAAGTAAATACATAAAATTTAAAAGTCAAAAATTAAATTAAAATTAAAAAATTTAAAATTAAAATTAAAAAAAAAAAAGGATCACAAGGAGGGGGTCCAGCCACAACATCGGCCCTGTGAGTAATAGAGTTGGGCGAGTAGTTCAGGCATTGCTAACCCATAGCATCATTATCAGTAGACTGGGACCCACACCACATAAACAATCCAAATATGGTCCCACATCTTCCTAAGCATCCTTGTTCTAGCCTGTGAAATATTGGGTTGTAAATTTTTCCTACATCGTACATCAGATTAAGATTACTCACACAAAACTGGATTTAATATTTTAAACATTAAAACATAATAACTAATAAAAAGAACTAGAAAATATATTACTTATTCAAATGTTAGTATTGCCTGGAAGGGAAACATTCATTTAACAGTGAACATTTAATGTAACCAGGTATAAGGAATTTAGGGCATCGAATAAAACTTAGTTTTCTCTTTAGAGAATTTAGGATTTCCACCCTGGATAGGAAGAGAAATAGACATTAAATATGTAATGGGATAAATCCAATCACAGAGAAATAACAAAAGTGTCGTGGAAATAGAGAAGAATGGTGATTATTCTGTCTGGGAGAGTCAGAGGAATGAATCTGTGTCCTTAATTCTACTTACTTCAAGCTTAAATATCTTCATTCTTACTCAAATATCTTCATTCTGGAACCTTCTGCGGCTAAGGCAGTGTGCTGTACATAGAGGAGAATCTGATACAAGAAATGCTCCTTGTTTAGAAGCTAAGCTGGAATGTGGGAACGAGTGGAAAAGGAAGAATGCAGGATGTCTCAGGACATTTGCCTTGAAAATGAGTAAAGGAGGAAGAGCATTCTGGGGGAGGGGGTGAATTCTCCTGGGGATATGTTTATGGGTCAGTTAAAGGAAGTGAATCTTCCTGAAGTCACTTGTGAATATTTGCATCCCTACAAAGGAGACAGCCAGACATTATATGTATCCTGATTCCATGCAAGAGGACCCCCTTGCCCTTCTGGCCAATCTAACCATAATCAAACTTCTAGATCTAACTTCTAGTCTGTAAGAAATGCGTGGGGTAGAGAAACAAGTGAAAAACGAAAGAAGAAAGCAATCAGTCAAATCTAGAATGTGGGATGTTCTACATGACTAAAGATCTGTTTTAGAAGAAAAGAAACTTAAAAGAGCTTTGAGAGGTCAGAAACAAATTCAATGGGTGAAACTTGTTCAGATTCTTATTCTGACAAACTAATAGTATGAACTTTTTTTAGAAAATTAGGAAATCTGAATTTGAATTGGGTATTCAGTTACATTGAAGAATTATTGCTAATTTTCTTATATGTGTTTATGGCATTATGTTGAATAATAAAATGGTGGGGTTTTTTTTTTTTTCTTCTTCTTTTGAGATGCATCCTGAAGTTTTTAGAGACCAAAAGACAAAATGGCCTGGAATTTGTTTTCAAATATTGAAGTTAAGGAAAATGTGGAGGGCACTAACTGAATTAAGTATAGGTATCATTATATGTATCATTCTTTATTTTTAAAGGATTTTTTTATTTATTTGAGAGTTCGTGGGCACCAGGGGAGGTGGAGATGGAGGGAGGGGGCAAGCAGACTCCTCACTGACTGTAAAGCCCTTGTCGGGCTCAATCTAAGGACTCTGAGATCAGGACATGGACTGAAATCAAGACGCTTGGGGCACTTGGGTGGCTCAGTGGGTTAAAGCCTCTGCCTTTGGCTTGGGTCATGATCCCAGGGTCCTGGGATCGAGCCCTGCATTGGGCTCTCTGCTTGACAGGGAGCCTACTTCCTTCTCTCTCTCTCTCTGCCTGCCTCTCTGCCTACTTGTGATCTCTGTCAAATAAATAAATAAATTAAAAATCTTTAAAAAGAAAAAAAGTTAGACATTTAACTGACTGAGCCACCCAGGAACCGCTGGATCGTTCTTAAAGCTGATTGATAGGATTGTGGGGTTCATCATCCTCTATATTTAAAGTATGTTTGGATACTTTTGTATTAAAACATTAAAAATAAATTGCACCAGAGAAAAAGCTGGACTTGAAGCTGACTAGGGAGGTTGGACTATAATAGAAATACAATGCATTGTTTTATCACTTAACATGGACAGCAGCAGGTTCATAGTGCCAGTTGATGGTGACTCTGAAGGACAGTGCTAATGGGAAATCCTCCAACAGGCAAAACTTTGAGGACATTTGGTAGTTGGCTTTGTTTGGAGGGAGAGGTGACCAGAAGTATGGATCTATACTCACTACATGGGCAGTTGCATAGTTGGGCTGGATGTTAGGGACTTGGGAGAAATGGGATTGGAAGATTGGTGACAAAGAAGTTTAAGGAAGAGGTATATGGATGGGTGTCTCACAACGGGAAAAGATTATGAAGATATTTGTGTCAAATGTGAATGCCTACCCAATGGCATATATTGCAGAGAAGGCTCTTAGTTATCAGGTGAAGCAAATGACTCATTCTGGGTCTCTTAGCCAGCCACTTTCCCCTATCATCCAATCTTTCCTCTTGGGCCCATGAACAAAGTGGCTGTGGTGGCAGGAATGGGAGCTAAGCATGGGCTCAGCAATATGGACATTCCATTACCAAGGCTGACTTAGCCGGTGCTTCTGCAGAATGCCTAATCTACTAACAGCAGAGACCAACACTGAGCCCTGAAATGGTACTTCCCTCTAGAGGGTCAGCCAGCTATCAGGTGTCAGGATGATTACACTGGACCTCTTTCATCCCTGAAGGAGTAAAAATGTGCCCTCACCGGAACAGACATGGAATATGGATTTGCCTTCCCCATCCATAATGCTTCTGCTAGCACCACAATCCATGGGCTCATAAGATGACTTATCTGTCATCATATTATTTTGCATAAATAATCAAGGAACTCATTTAGAGCCAAGGAAGCTTGGCAATTCACTCACGTCCATGGAACTAACTGGTCTCCCCACATACCTTAACAGGTACAGGAGGTTGGCCTAATTTAAATTTGTAATGGCTTTCTGAAAATTCAGTGCCAGCTCCTGAAAGAATGGAATTCTCTTATACAGGATGCTACAAATATTTCGAATCAGGGACTGTTTATATGGCAACCTTCTCCATAGCCAGAATACATGGGTCTGGGAATAAAGGATTAGATTGAATTCTGTGATTTGGTTTTTAAGTTGGAATGCTCCCTCTCTGGGGCACAATAATGGTTCCACTGAATGCAAAGATGAGATTTCTCCTTGTCATTCTGGATTCCTTGTGCCACTAAACCAACAGAAGAAAAAAAAAAAAAAAACTACCACTCTAAGAGAGAGAAAAAAAGCACATCACTCTTCTGGCTGGAGTGATTACTATTTTCAAAGGTAATTTCATCACACTACCCAGTAGGGGCAAGGTGGACAGTTTTGGGAACAAAGGAAATTCTCTGGGCATTTCCTCTTAATATTTCTATGCCCAATAGTAAAGGTTAACAGAAAACTAAAGCAACTAGAAAGAAGTAAGATGATTAAGGACTCATAACTTTCAGAATTGAAGATTTGGATCACCCCACCAGGTAAAGAACCCCAGCCACCTGGAGTTCTAGCTGAGAACATGAGAAATATAGAATGGGTAGTGGAAGAAGAAAGTCATAGTTACAATATGCAAATTTGTGACTGATTATAAAAGTGGGGACTATAGTTGGGAATGTAAAATGGTGTAGTCACTATGGAAAACGATATGGAGTTTCCTCAAAAAAATTAAAAATAGATTTATTGTATAATCCATAAACCCCAATTATGGGATCCAAAAGAATTAAAAGTAAGATCCTGAAGAGGTATTTCCATACCCTTGTTTTTTTCAGCATTACTATTCTTAATAGCCAAGAGGTGGAAGCAATTCAAATTGTCCATCAAAGGATGAATGGATAAAGAGAATGAGGTCTATACGTACAATGGGATATTGCACAGTCTTTGAAAAGGAGATCCTGTCCCATGCTACAGCATGGATGGACCTTGAGGACATTATGCTAAGTGAAATAAGCCAGTCACAAAAGGGCAAACACTGTATGATTCTACTTATATGAAGAATCTCTAAAGTAGTTAACTCATGGACACAGGAAATAGGATGTTGGTTGCCAGAGGCTAGCAGGAAGGGAAATACAGAATTATTGTTCAATGGGTATAGACTTTCGGTTCTACAAGATGAAAAATTTCTAGAGCTCTGTTTCACAATAATATGAATATACTTAACACAGTAGAACTGTGCACTAAAAAAATGGTTATGATGGTAAATTTTATGTCATATAATTTTTAAAGATTTTATTTA
Source organism: Neogale vison (assembly GCF_020171115.1). Lineage (NCBI taxonomy): Eukaryota > Metazoa > Chordata > Mammalia > Carnivora > Mustelidae > Neogale > Neogale vison. The sequence continues at coordinate 133,796,433 of NC_058091.1, read as the reverse complement.
TTAGAGAGAGGGAGAGAAAGTGTACATATGGACAACCAGGGGTGGGGAGGGGCAAAAGGAGAGAAAGAGAATCTCAGGCGGACTCCATGTTCAATGCAGAACCCAACGTGGGGCTGGATCTCGTGACCCTGAGACCATGACCTGAGCCGAAATCAAGAGTCAGACACTCAACCGACTGAGCCACCCAGGTGCCCCAACACAATGTAAATAAATGATAAAAACATTGAGGACTACGGTAGCTTTGCATCTTTTCTCATTGATTGTGTTTATTTGTACATACTAACCAGTTTTTCTCATTCTTCCCATTATGTTTTTATGTATACAAGTTATTGAAGGTTAACTTTGCAACGCTTTCCTTAGGTAATTCCCAATATTCAGTGGGACTGTGACTGCACTTGAGTAATTAATGTAGCCAGTGATGGATACAGTAACTGTTGAGACTGTGTCTTCCTGTTTTGGAGAAGTATGAGGTCCTCTTACACAAAGGTTAGCCAGACTTTGTTGGATGGAAGCATAGAGTTATTTCAGTTGTTACAGGGAAGTTCAAATGTGTGTAGAAAAAATTACCTCTAAGGTCCAAATGAATCCTTTGTGATACTAGAGCTGGGCCCTCATGTTCTCTCATCATTTAGCTAATTTGGCTCTGAGGGAAGACTTGAGTAGCTCACATAAGAATGTAAAGCAGAGGCAGGTGTTCCTTCAGAGATGTGTGTGTGCCTGTGTCTCTGTGCACATGCGAGCATGTGTTCCAGTTTCTTGACACTGGCTTGTGTAGCCCAAAAGACTAACTACATAGACTCCGGATTAGTGAGATGTTACTCTACATGGGTATTTAGTTTTTGAATAATCTCACCCCCAGGATATAAACACGAAACCCTTTCCTCCCAGCAATCACCGCTCCTAAGTCTACTGCTTTAAAGATTTTTTTTTTTTTAATTTGACAGAGAGAGATCACAAGTAGATGGAGAGGCAGGCAGAGAGAGAGATAGAGGGAAGCAGGCTCCCTGCTGCGCAGAGAGCCCGATGCGGGACTCGATCCCAGGACCCTGAGATCATGACCTGAGCTGAAGGCAGCGGCTTAACCCATTGAGCCACCCAGGCGCCCCTAAGTCTACTGCTTTAAATCTCCCTTTCTTCTCATAGCCGATTCCTTAATAAATAGCACCTTGAGCGGATTCCAGAACTTTCAGGTTAACCCTCGTGATGGAAAATCCATTCCCAAAAACTACAACCTCATTCCAATCTAAGGCTTTCCTTCCCCTGCCGTTGAAAAAGTTCCCAAATCGAGGCAAGCTGAAGTGTGGAGGAAAGCAAGGTGTGTTCTTTGAGGTCCCCTCACTCCTCCTAACCTCCGCATGTGTAGTTTGGTGGAGAAGAGAGGACATGTACTCTTGCCCTTTCTCTTCTTGGGAACAGATGAGTGTCTCCTACTGATTCAGCTGCTGGTGTGGCTTTTTGTTGGCTGTGGCTTACTTCTCTTTTTCACTCCCACTGGCTGTGGATACCTACTTCCTGGCAGGTCACCAAACACTCTTTCTTTGTGGCATGGTGTGCATTCTTGGGAAAGCCTAGAAGCCTCCCTATTGAGCATGTTCTCTGACCTGGGAGGTCTGGTCCCAGCTCAAACTCTCTCAAAACTGACTGGGTCATCTTTGGGCCAGGATACAAGTCATGTTAGATAAAATTAGGGCAAAACCAATCACATGCAGTTTCCTTCCCTCATGACCCCTGGAATTAAGGGAATCTTACACATATTTGTTACAGCACATGGGGTTGCTGCTTCCTCTTCTATAGCCTCTCTTTCTCTCTCTGTCTTGCCATCTCTCTCCAGTCTGTTCCTTTGTTTAGCTAGATGAAGTTCAAAGCTGTAAGTTCACTCCTTGGAAATAGATCTAACTAGAGTAGGAGATGCCAGTCTTCCCTTTGGACTTACTTTGTTTTTTCAAGCAATTCTCTTGTCTTCCTCATTTTGCTTAGGAGTAGGAGGTGGGGGTGACCACAACATTTCCACTGAGCTGATAATTCACGTTTGTGATTATCTTTCTCCCTTATCCGTCTTAGTTTGATATTAGGGAGGAGGGAATGTTCAGATCAGGAGTCGACAAACTACGGCTCATGGGACAAATCAGTCAGAGGACAAAGTCCTCTTCCCCTTTCTTTCTCCCTCTGCCCCTCCCCCGGTTTTTGTAAATAAAATTTTATTGGAATACATGCATGTTCACATACTGTCTATGGTTGCTTTTGCACTGCAATGCAGAGTTTCTCAGTTTTAACAGAAACCATACCCCCAGAGCCTAACCTATTTATTATCTAGCCCTTCAGAGAAAAAGACTGCTGACCTCTGAGTTAGAGAATCATGGTTGATTGTAGTAAGACTGGTTTTGGGATTGTCTGAGTGGCTCAGTCTGTTAAGCGTCTGCCTTCAGCTCGGGTCATGATTTCAGGGTCCTGGAATCTGGCTGGCGTCGGGCTCTCTGCTGGGTGGGGAGTCTGCTTGTTCCTCCCCCTCTTCCTCTGGGATCTCGCTCACTTGCTCTATAATAAAAATAAAAATAAAATAAAAAGACTTGTTTTGCCATGTCTTAAGAATCTCTGATGGGGATTTATGAGCCTATGAACGAATTTTGACCTCCGTTCTGGCTCTTGTTGCTAATTCCATGGACAAGAAGCTAAATCCTATTTAATATTTTGTTACAGTTGCTTAGACACACACACACACACACACACACACACACCATTTGAAGTTTGACTCTTTGCTTAATATTTTATCTTTTGGCTCATAGACTAAAGTGACCCATTTAAATAATATTAGTTGGATTTTTTTTTAAGATTTTATTTTTAAGTAACCATAGCACCCAATCTGGGGTTCAAACTCACAACCCCAATGTCAGGGGTCGCATTCTCTAACAATTGAACCAGCCAAGTGCCCCTAGTTGAGTTATTCTTAGCCAAAATTCAATGTGAGTTTCAGAGACAGAGAGAAATATTATTTCTCACTCTATCCCTCTATCCACTGTATCTAAACTTATGTATGAGATCTCTAAATAACAAAGAATTGGCCCATGACTTTGCTGACTGTCTTTATTGTACATTGTTTCCTATTTCATTAATTTCAGCTACTTTTATAATTAAAATTTCAGGTACTTATCTTTTGTAATTAATGCATATATTCCTTATAAATTCCCCCTTAGCACACTTCAACTACACTCACATATATTTTATTTATATTCTCAAAATATTAAAAATATTTTCAAATTTTCATTTCAATATTATCTTTGATCCATGGGTTATTTAAAAATGAATTGTTTAATTTCGGAACATATGAAGATCACCTAGTTACTTTTCAAACATTTCTTGCTTAATTGCTTTTTGATCAGAATAGGTGCTCTGTATACTTCCAATTCTTTGAAATTTGGTGATTCTTATTATATGAGTGATAAATTATTGTAAATGTTTCATCTTATGTATATGTCACATTTTGCTCATCCATTTATCTGCCAATGGATGTGTGAGTTGCTTTCATGTCTTGGCTGTTATGAGTAGTGCTACTGTTAACATGGGTGTGTGCAAATGTCTCGAATGTTTGAATGTTCTCTAATGGCTGAGTTGAATAACTATGACAGTGAACTAGAGACTCTGATCTACAACCCTAAGATATTTAACATCTGCACTTTTTAAGAAAAGATATCAACCCCCATCCCAGGTCAGACTATCAATGGTGCTGTTCAGCCTCCAGACTATTTCTCCCACATCAGAAATCTCTGGATTTCCATTTCTCTGGTATCTTGGCTTAGTCCTGCCTGACTATCTTGCTGCCTCTTTGATGCTGTTAGGAAGGATACATTTATTTCATCCAACTTTCTTGGTTGGTTTCAGCAGAAAGCTGGGTCTGAAGGAGGAGTCCGTTAAATTTAAAAGTCAGGAGCGCCTGGGTGGCTCAGTTGGTTAAGTGTCCGATTAAGTGTCCTATTAAGTGTCTTGGTTTCAGCTCAGGTCATGATCTGAGGGTCCTGGGATCGAGCCACACCAGGTTCCAGTGCTCAGGGGATGTCCTCTTCCCCTTTCTCTCTCCCTCTGCCCCTCTCCCCATTCGTGTATCTACATGTGAACACACACACACACACACACACACACACAGTCTCTCACTAAAAGAAATAAATATGTCTTAAAAAAAAAAAAAGTAGGGGTGCCTGGGTGACTGAGTCAGTGAAGCGGCTGCCTTCAGCTCAGGTCATGGTCCCAGGGTCTTGGGATTGAGCCCACATTAGGCTCCCCGCTCAACAGAGAGCCTGCTTCCCCCTCTCCCTCTGCTTGTCTCTCTGCCTACTTGTGATCTCTCTCTCTCAGTCAAATAAATAAATAAAATCTTTAAAAAAAATTGTTTTTAAAGTATAAGTCAGCTCTAGTACCTTTTAATAAATTCCTTTTCTAATTAAATCAGCCAGAATCCATTTCTGTTGATTTCTGGTAAAAACCTTGTGTGATAAACATTTTTTCTGTTGGAGATATAAAAACAATTCCATGAGAAAAATACCCATCTATTTTGGATTTCTTTTCCCTAGGGGTTGTTTTTTAATTTAATGAATTTATTTATTTAAATTTATTTTATACTTTTAATTTAAATTCAGTTAAGGACCATATAATGTATTATTGGTATCAGAGGTCGAGGTCAGTGATTTATCAGTCTTATATAACACTCAGTGCTCATTATATCATGTGCCCTCCCTAATGCCCATCACCCAGTTACCCCATTCCCTTAGCCTCTCCCCTCTAGCAACCCTCAGTTTCCTGTGATTAATTGTCTCTTATGGTTAGTCTCCCTCTCTGGTTTTGTCTTTTTTTATGTTTTCCTCTCTTCCCCTATGATCCTCTGTTTCGCTGCTGAAATTCCACATATCAGTGAGATATATGATCATTGTCTTTCTCTGATTGACTTATTTCACTTATAATCCCCTCTAGTTCCATCTGTCATTGCAAATGGCAAAATTTCTTTCTTTCTTTCTTTCTTTCTTTTTGATGGCTAATATTTTGGATGTTTTATGCCCATGGGAAAACAGGCCAAAAAAAAAAAAATTGTGGTTTTGGCTAGATTGATACACACTGATCATGAAGGATCAATAAGGTTTCTGGTGCATGTGAAAGACCAAAAAGATTATGCTCGGAACTTGGCTTCTGGTACTACCATATCTAGGGTAATGAGTCAATGGGTGTTCATTTCCACCTTACGGGGCTGTGCAGTTAAGGTCAGAATTCCCGGCAGAATGATAACTTCAATCCTACCACCAGATGAAGCAGGTTAAACAATTGAGGTTTAGGGTGTGTTTGGTTGGTTAGTTGGTTGGTTGGATTGTTGGCAACATTTCATATGGATATATTTTCGTACTTAGAGAAAAACTGAAATAATAGTACAAGGAACTCCCTTATACCATTTACCCAGACCCACTACATGTTTTTGCATCCATCTCATTTATGGTTCTGTGTATATACATTTTTTTGAAGCTTCAGAGACTATGTTGGAGACATTATTATGCTACTTTATACTCTAGACACTTTGGTACAAAGTTACAAAGAAAAACTTTTATAGAATCAGAAAATTTAATACTGATACAATAACGTTATCTAACTTATAATCCACATACTATTTTTTCTCTATGGTCCCAGGAATGTCTTTCATCGCTTTTCTTTATACCTCCGGCTGAAAATCAAATCCAGGATCGTACATTGCATTGATTTTCATTTCTCCTTAATTTCCTTTAGTCTAGAACAGTTCACCTGTTTTTCTTTACATCTTTGAAGAGTACAGGCAGTTATTTTGTACAATGTTGATCGATTATGACTACAACCTCAGCTTATGCACTTGGGATAGGAGTCCCCGTCACAGGGATATTATGCCCAAATCTGCTTTCTTTCAGTTTCAGTCGATTTGTTCCGGTGTTAGTGATGTAACTTCACTCCCCTGATTACATGATATCTCCAGGTTTTTTTCGCTGCAAAGTTACAACTGCACCTTTACAGTTAATAAGTAATCTGGGGGAAGATATTTTGAAACCGTAAACATTCTGTTCTTATCAAACATTTGCCCACCAGTTTGCAGCAACCATAAATGATGTCCTAACCCCATCATTCCTTCTGTGTTTGCTAGTTGGCCTTTTACTGTAAAAGCTTTCCCTTCTCCTCCGTTTACGTACATGTATATATACATGTATGGGTTCATGAATTCATTTTGTTTATTACGTTACAATCTATTCTTTTCTAAATATTTATTTTGATGCTCAGAATGTCCCATGTTAGCCTATAGGAGACCCTTCGGGGTGACACTGGGGCGTTTGATTTGTTCTCATAGTTCTTTGCGTACTATCTACTTACTGGTGCCATGTTATGGTGCAAACTCATACTCTCCCTGCTCAAGCTCCGGAACCAGACTTTTCTTCAAGGAGAACTTGACTGGCTGAAATTTTAGCAAAGCCAAGGAGTACATTGGTAAAAGCAAGTCCCTAGCATCCAGCCACTGCCTTGGTGAGCAACTGCAGATAGCAAACCTTTAATCTAAAAATGGTCCCTCTGAGAAGAGGATTTGCCGGACAACCTAATATTGTTGTTGTTGTTTTATTAAAGGTTTTTTTTTTTTTTAAAGATTTTATTTATTTATTTGACAGAGCGAGATCACAGTAGGCAGAGAGGCAGGCAGAGAGAGGGGGAGGCAGGCTCCCCACTGAGCAGAGAGCCTGGTGCGGGACTCTATCCCAGGATCCTGAGATCATGACCTGAGCTGAAGACAGCGACTTAACCCACTGAGCCACCCAGGCGTCCAATTGTTGTTGTTGTTTTAAACAGGGTCTTTTTCTTACCAGAAATACAAATTAGGTACGATAGTATGTTAATTTCAGGTGTACAACAGAGTAATTCCACATTTCTATGCATACGAAGTGACTACCATAATAAGTCTAGCTAGTCAGCATGCAAATTTATTACAATATTTTGACTATATTCCCTATGTTATACTTTATGTCCCTGTCATTTATTTATTTTATGACTGGAAGTTTGCACCTCTTAAACCCCCTTACCTGTTTCACCCATCCTCCTACCCCCCTCCTCCCTGGCAGCCACCCTCTTATTCTCTGAACTTATGACTTTGTTTCTGTTTTGTTTGTTCATTTTACTTTTTGGACTTTACAGGCAAATGAAATCATACGGTATTTGTCTTTCTCAGTCTGACTTATTTCACTTATCATACTACCTCCTAGGTTCATCCATGTTGTCAAAAATGGGAAGATTTCATTCTTTTTTATTGCTGAGTAATATTTCATTGTATATCTATACATATACACCTTCTATATCCACCCATCTATCAATGAACACTTAGGTAGCTTCCATATATTGGCTATTATAAACAATGGTGCAATAAACACGGGGTGCGTGTATCCTTTCGAATTAGTGTTTTTGTTTTCTTTGGATAAATACCCAGAGGTGGAATTGCTTGATCATACGATATTCCTATTTTTAGTGTTTTGAGGAACCTCCATACTGTTTCCTTTACGTAGGATCTACGTCAATCCCACCAATAGTGCACAAAATTTTCCTTTACTCGACATCCTCACCAACACTTGTTATTTCTTATCTTTTTGATGCTAGCTATTCTGACTGGTATGAGGTAATACTTCATTGTGCTTTAGATTTGCATTTCCCTGATGGATGCTGAGCACCTTTTCACACACATGTTGGCCACCTGTATTTCTTCTTTGAAAAATGTCTGTTCAGGTCCTCTGACCATTTTTGAACTAGATTGTGGTGGGATTTTGGTGGGGGAGGGGGCAGTGTTTAATTTGTTTGGTGTTGAGTTGTATGGGTACTTTATATATTTTGGATATTAACCCCATATCAGATACATCATTTGTAAAAAATCTTCTCCCATTCAGTAGGTTGCTTATTTCATTTTGTTGATGGTTTCCTTAGCTGTGCAAAACTTTTTTAGTTTGATGGAGTCCCAACTCTTTGTTATTGCTTTTGTTGCCTTTGCCTGAGGAGATGGTCCAAAAAAGAAATATAGCTCAGACCCATGTTCAAGAGTTTACTAAAAAAAAAAATAATAAAAGAGTTTACTACATGTTCTCTTTTAGGACTGACAGCCTAATCTAAAGGAGCCCCTCTCCCTCTAGGTCTATTGATCTCTATCACCTCCCGTTGTTTTGGGGTTTTTTCCCACGGAACTTAAACATTGTCTAAAATTATCTTGTTTGTTGGTATCTTGTAAGTTTTCTATCTCTTCAACTTGAATATAAAAGCTCTATCAGTCTTAATACATAGGTATATGAACCTGGCACAATTTCTTTGTCAAATATATGTGAATAAATGGAACCTTCCTGCTTGAAAATCCTGTGAAAACACAACATATTTCTTTACCCTTATTTTACATAATGAAAGTTTTTCAAATGACATTTGCCCTGATTCCCACCATCCCTTAGAAAAGTTTCCTGCTTACATATCCAGATAGGAAAATTTCGATGTATGAGAATGACTACCACATTAGTGTTTTAAATTTCCTACATTTCCACATATTTGTCTGGCAGTCCAGAATGTATTTAAATTCACTCTGTTGCTTTTTGTAACTGTATCTCCTAAGAATCTCATGCTATTACTGTGGTTACTCTTTAAACCATTCTTCCTCCCCTGGGTCATCTCTGATACACAGCCATGCAGGTGGAAAGTCTAATTTAAATACTTCTTGCTGAGTCCCCTGTAAAGGCCACCATATGAATGCTAATTGTGGAACTTCCATGCCTGGCGCACTCAGAGGTATGCAGAAGGGGGTCACCAAAGGTGTTAAGTATCAGAGTTTAAATGTGTAGACATGGCAGTAATCAGTACTTTTCTTTCTAGCTGTTCATGAGCCATTATATCTATATAGGGAAATCCTGAGAAAATTAACCTAAATCAGAATTTTCCAACCAGTAATCTGTAAGATACAAGATACATTTCAACCACACCATTTTCTTCTCCACCATTTTCTTAGTGCTATGACTATGGATCTGCTCTTCTATCTTTTTCTTTTATCTCACTTCCATATCTCACTTCCACATACTGAATGTACAGAGTTTTCTTTTCCATTGTACTTTTCATCAGGAAATACCGCTTGAGACCAGTCTAAGTCTCATTTGGTCTAAGATGATGGTACTACATGTTACATACCATCTGGTCTGTTCTGTGCGAAGGTAAAAGTCCATTGGCCACAGCTCTCAACACACAGCCAGCCCAGAGTTAAAACCAAACAAACTGGTTTTGATCATTACACTTTGGTTATGTCAGATGTTAACACTGGAAGTAGCAGTTTGAAGGATATACAAGAACTCTTTGTCATTTTTGTAAATTTTTCTCTGAGTTTAACATTATTTCCAAAGTAAAAAATTTTAAGGAAGCCTTCTAAAAACCTACATGTTTGAGACACCTGGGTGGCTCAGCCAGTTAAGCATCTGCCTTCAGCTCAGGTCATGATCCCAGGGTCTTGGGATCGAGTCCCATATTGGGCTTCTTGTTCTCTGGGGAGCCTGCCTCTCCCTCTGCCTGCCACACACCTTGCTTGTTGTGCTCTCTCTTTTTCTCTCTCTGACAAATACATAAATAAAATCTTTAACAATAATAATAATAATAAATAAAATAAAATAGAACCCTACATTTTTGCCTTGTGCACCTGGCCTCAAGCTCACTAATAATTCACTTTAACTGAACCAAATGGCCTGAAGTTCATAAATAATTCACTTTAATCTTGCAATCACTTCTTAACTGTTTCTCCTAATCTCCTCAGCTTGTGACAACAGTTAGCCCAAGATTCCCCTCTACAGTTCGACCCTCGATGCTGTCCATCATTTTCTGAATTTTGTCCTCTTAAGAACCTTTCTTTCTGGATCATTCAGCCCACTTATCTGGGTAGAGCCCCTGGGATCCTTCCTAAGTTGTAGGTTAGGCTTCCTGGGCTCACAATAGGACTTGTCAAGTTAGTCTTCCAGATGGCTACAGTGGGTGCCTTTCTTTCTAAGTCTGTAGGTGTCCCTCATGGAAAAGTGAGCAAGGACAGCTTCACCTCTTACCCTCTTCCTCTCAGAGACATCACTGTTAGTTCTCTTTCCAAGGTCGGAAGTTGGCTCTGAGAGGTTTGACCTCTGCTGTTTCCCATGGCCGCTTAAATCCTAAGCCATCTTGACCAGAAGAGGGAGTCGTGACAATAAGGAATCTTCCAGTCAGTCATTGGTTTTCTCAAACTTCAGTTGTTTGCCTAGTTGTTCAAAGGGATCCCTGCTCCAGATTCCCCTTTGACATCGACTACTATACTAAATTCTTACTGTTTAAAAAGTTTAGGAGTAGTGACTTTTCCCTCTCATTTTTTAAAGTAATATATGCAAAGAAAAATTTTAAAAACCAGTCACCCATAATAGTATTACACAACAAAAAAAAGGGAGAGAGCAACCAGGTTATATACATATTATATTATATTTCAATGTATATTTATTTTCGGGTATTCTTTTCAATAAAGAGTATCTACCAGAAACCTATACCCAACCTCCGACATATCATGCACATGAATTAACATGCCATTTAATGTTGGGAACAACTCAAGGATAACTGCTATCACTGCTACCATTTAAAATTGTATCACAAATTTTTGCCAATATAAGAAGACCAAAAAAAGAAAAGAAAGAAAGAATGAATGAATGAATGAATGAAAGAAAAAGAAACAAGGTGACTTAATTTGGGGAAGGAAGAGGCAAAACTAGTATTTATAGATAATTACCAGAAAATGTGAGGTATAATAGATTGAAACACTATTAGAGAACACACTGAGAGGGGCCTCTGGGTGGCTCATTTTGTTAGGTGTCCAACTCTTGATCTCAGCTCAGGTCTTGATCTCAGGGTGTGAGTTCAAGCCCCATGTTGGACTCCATGCTGGATGTGGAGCCTACTTAAAAAAAAAAAAAAAGAAAAAAAAAAGAAGAAGAAGAAGAAAAGAAAACACATTGAGAAACTATTAGGAATAATGAAAAAATTTAATAAAATCCACATACATGATCAAAATCAGTTGTTTTCCTTTATGCTAACGACAACATTTAAAATCCCATTCCTAGTAAGCACAAAGAACTGTTTAAAATACGGGCGATTAATATAACATGGCATGCGCAAGACTTGCATAAGAAAACTATACTAAGGAAATACACAACAGGGGGCCTGAATAGACATACTACAGATTGATGTTGTCAAGGTATAATTACCTCAAAATTAATCAATATAAATTCTGTGCAAATTCCATTAAAATCCCGATAGGATTTTTCAAGGAATTTGATAAACTGTTTCTAACTTTTGCCTGAAAGTAAATGAGCATGAAAACGTTGAAATGTTGAAAATGTTGAAAAAGACAACAGGAATTTTTTGTCTTGCCACAGAGCAGAGATCTACTGTAATTTTTTGAAATACAGTTTGGCATATGGATAGACCAAAAAATCAGTAGAACAGAATAGATTCCATAAAAAGACCCCCCAATACATGAGAATTTAATATATAATCTTATTGACATTTCAAAGGAATGGGGGGAAGAAGGTATTGGGATAACTGATTTTCCTTAGCAGAATAAAAAGTTTAGGTGCCTACCTTAAATCGTAAGACAAAATAAATTTTAGATGGCTGAAATCCTGAAGAGTTAAACATAGAGGGTGAAAAAAACAACTACGAAAGTTAAAAAAGAAAATATAGTTTGTTTCGTGAGATTAAGAGTCACTTATGGTTTGTCTCCCTCCCTATCCCATCTTGTTTCATGGATTCTTCTCCTACCCACTTAAGCCCCCATGTTGCATCACCACTTCCTCATATCAGGGAGATCATATGATAGTTGCTGGGGGGAGGGGGGTTGGGAGAAGGGGGTAGGGTTATGGACATTGGGGAGGGTATGTGCTTTTGGGTAAATTGGAAGGGGAGATGAACCATGAGAGACTATGGACTCTGAAAAACAATCTGAGGGGTTTGAAGTGGCGGGTGGGTGGGAGGTTGGGGTACCAGGTGGTGGGTATTCTAGAGGGCACAGCTTGCATGGAGCACTGTGTGTGGTGAAAAAATAATGAATACTGTTTTTCTGAAAATAAATAAATTGGGAAAAAAAATATAGGTAATTTTTTTTTTAGATTTTATTTATTTATCTGACAGACAGAGATCACAAGTAGGCAGAGAGGCAGGCAGAGAGAGACGGGGGAAGTAGGCTCCCTGCTGAGCAGAGAGCCCGATGTGGGGCTCGATCCCAGGACCCTGAGTTCATGACCTGAGCCAAAGGCAGAGGCTTTAAACCACTGAACCACCCAGGCGCCCCAAAATATAGGTAAATTTTTGTGTCATCGTTTGTGCAGGGAACATGTTACAAGTGAGGTTCTCCAAAAATCAGACTCTAAATTGATGAGTGTGCAAGGGAGCTCTTCACATTCAGTATTTATGGAGGAAGAGAAGGGATTAGGATTAAGTAAAGAAGCTGGTCTGTAATACAAGAACAGTAAGGCCTTGATCCCCCTGCAGAGAGCTCATCGGCTGCTATGGGCCCAAGTTAGGGTGAGGGCATTGGGCCTTTATAGCCCCACACCCTCCTGCCATTGGGTGTAGTCTGACCCCAGATGGGATGTGGGTGGGGTCACTCTCCGAGGCTGAGAGTCATTTCCAGGGAAGGTTGACAGCTTCCGTCCGGAGAAGATCCCGTTTGTCCAGTGCACCACCCACACCACAGCAGCTTGGATCAGCTTCTTCCGATAAACTGAGAGAGTAGCTCCTCCGAATCCCGTGAGTGTGTTTTCTTGGGGAAAACTTACAAAGGGAAGATTAGTGGAATGACCTCCAGTTTCTACCATTGTAGTTGGTCTTGGAGCCATAACCGATGCCCCATATCTCCTTCCTCTCTTTCCCATTCCAGATTCCCCATATCCTTCACTAGCACCTCTGCTAGTCTGTATGCCTAGTTGGTGAGGTGACCCAGACCCTTGTCCGAGAGTCCGAGCCTCTGATCACCATGTACTTCTCATGCCATGGTTATTGTACTTGTCATTTTTCCTCAAAATGGAGTAAGGGACTAGTAAGAGTGGAGCACCTTGCCATGCCAGAAAATAACTAAGTGTTCAAGGAAAAACCCATAGTGATGGGGATAGGTCAAAGACTTGGGGCCACGTGAAAGAACTACCGATGGCCCCAGCTGGAACAATTAGAGAAAAAAAATAGTATTGGATTATTTATCTTTTGAATATTTTATGTTTATTTGAGGGGGAGTGTAAGAGAGAGATCACAAGCAGGGGGGAAGGGCAGAGTGAGAAGCAGACCCCACACCGAGCAGGGAGCCCAAGGCAGAACACCATCCCAGGACCCCAGGACTGCAACCCAGGCTAAAGGTAGACACTTCAACTGACTGAGCCACCCAGGTGCCCAAGGTAATACTGGATTATAACCTGAAGTTTAAAATAAACATCTATGAGCGCCCCACTGATGTAAACAAATTTTTTTAATGAATAAGTAAATTGGGGGAAAGAGACAAATCTCCTTTATAGAAGAATTCTAAATAATTTATGTAGATATTTTACTCAAAAGAAGGTGGAACGTAACTCCCTATTCCTTATATACAAGTTGCCAATAGTGACTTCCCTCCAAAGAGTGAGGTATGGAAAGGGGAAAAAACAGTGGCTTTCTAGTGGAGGAAGTTAACAAACACCACTGAAGTCAGGTGATCAAGGCTAGCCTCAACTCCGGTTAGGTCCCGTCGATGGAATGTACCCTGGCACTTCACCTCTGTGGTCTTCCTCTTCCAAACCCCAAAGTCCAGTCTAATCCATAAGCAAAACATGGGACAAAACCAGGGGGGCACTTTATGAAATAGCCGATTAGTATCCCTCAAAACCGTCACGGTCATCGTAGCTAGAGAAGACTGAGAAACAGAGGCCAATGAAGCATGTCGACTGAAAGTCACATGATGGGGCATTCTAGATGGGGTCTTGCAGGTAAAAATTTAGGAAATCTAATTAAAACGCACCATACTACTCTAATATGGCAATAGTGGAAAACTGAGTGGGGTGTACACGTAAACTTTCAGGACTATCTGCATTTTTTCCTGTAAAGTTTCTGTAAAACTAAAGCTATTCAAAAATTTAAGTTTAATTATTTTTATTTACGATTTTATTTTTAAGAATACCTCCACACCCAACACGGGGCTCGTGCTGACAATCTTGAGGCCAAGAGTTGAGTGCTCCACCGACTGGGCCAGCCAGGTGACCGTTTATTTGTATTTTTTTTGTAAAAATGCTAGAATTACCTGGTTAAACATGACCTTTAGTGGCTATTAGCCAACCATCACATAAAAAGACACAATAGCCCCAAAGGTGAAAACAATATATTAATTTATTTCTAAGACGACAACGCGGAACATCATTGCAATCAAGGATGGATTTAGTAGTTTCAGCAGTCCCCATGGGCTAGCAGAAACCCACTGGCCCAAACACTACAATCTTCCAATATTAAAAAATGCAAGACACAGAGATGACCAGCAACAGAAATGTAAACATCTTCTACTCCAAAAAAGAGTCTCGTTCTAGATGAGAAAACTCCAGTGTTAAACATTCCTTCTTCTCCGGTGGGGTCATTTAAAGTGGGGGGGGGAAAAAAAAAGATGGTTCTTAGAGTCCATTAGCTCTGGGTGTGTTTCCTATGCTTCAAGCCTTGACCACTCCGCACAGCTACATTTTTTTCAATAGCAGGAACAAAAGGCGGCTTTACTTCAAAGGCACTCCCTTAAATACGATTAACACTCAACAGGCACAGTCACAGGAAAAAATAATAAAATTTGTGAATTAAAGATATCATTAGTTGTAGTAACTTTTTTTTGTTAGAATAAATAAATATTAAGGAACTTAATGGATTTAGGAGGACAAGAGTAGACTTCACATTTTTCTGAGGTGACAGCACATTTTCTCACATTAACGCTGAGACTCTTCTTAAAACCTACCATCTCTGGTATACTAAATATGGCTTTATTTCACCTTCTCTAAATACTCCATCTCAGGAAATCGAACGAAGGAGACCAGTAAGAACACCCCGATCTTCAGAGAATTTGTTTCCTAACGTTTATTAACGTCTCTAAGCCTCGCTTACTTCATCTGCAAAATGGAGGCAACCTTGTGAGACTCCCAGGTGTGGTAAGGTTTTAGCACAACGAGCCGAAGGGAGCTCTCAGGATGCCTACAACGCGACAGGCTTTAGATTGTCTATTCCTTCCCTTCTCCCTTTGCAATGATCTATGATATCTCTGATTTAGACCTTGATTTCTTTTTTTTTTTAAGATTTTATTTATTTATTGGAGAGCGAGAACGAACGGGGGGGTGGGGGTGGGGAAGGGCAGAGGGAGAGGGAGAAGCAGATTCCCCGTGGAGCAGGGAGCCCAATGTGGGGCTGGATCCCAGGTCTCTAGGATCATGACCTGAGCTGAGTGCAGATGCTTAACTGACTGAGCCACCCAGGCACCCCTAGACCTTGATTTCTAATTACTCATATTCTTGGCCTGATATCCCAAATCTATAACTTTGCACATGAAAGTATTAAAATACAAGCAATCCGGGAGGTTCTCTACGGCTGCCTTTTCGACATCGATGCTATCACCAAGAACTTTAGAGTGAAAAAGCTTCTGTCTCCCTTCTCTCTTGGTGTCCAAGATGGGTGTGGTGTACAACAGGCACCCAACAAGTATTTACTGACCGCATGCTGAATGAATGAGTTGGATAAAGGACCGAGGCCAGGGATCGGTGACACAGATGCTCACTCACAGCGCAGAGCTCTTAGAAACCCAGTCGCTCTTACTAGCACTAAGCACTGTAAACCTACTCAGAGAATACTCTGGAGTCCTTGAAGCCTCACAGTGTAGAATCTGGACTCCATCTTGCAGGTAAGATCACTTCGGTGGGGATGGAGGGTGGTGACCCAAGAGGAAAGTGACTCATTCTGAGGCTAGAGACTCGGGAGAAGTTTCATGCAACAGCACCTCTCTTCTAGAAATATCTTCGTTCTTGGGAATGTTTCGGCGTTCTCCGTGGAAAGCAACAGCAAGGGACTAGCGTACATTCTAGACACACCCCCAAGAAAAGTCCAGTTTCCCTGGGATCCCTTTGCTGAAGCAGGAAGCAGTGGCTACTGTCCGAAAAGCATATCCTGCCTCCTGTCAATGATTTTACTTTCTACACAGAACTCCAGACACAGTCAACTGGAAATGCTAGCGTTGGAACTTGGGAACAAGACCTAGTTCTCCCTTCTGGTAGCTCAAGTTCTAAAGGAGACGCCTGAGTTGCCCAGAAAGCTGTTTCTATGCCTCCGTGCGGCTGAGCAAAGAGGACTTGTGTCCATGAATGCGGGGCTACAGACCTATCAGAGAAGACTCCTTCAAAGAGACACAATTCCTAGTTCCCTCAACAGTTCTCCTTTTCATGAGAACGTTTCTCTCCAGGGAGCATCTGGTGCAAAGGTCTGACGTCAGTTCAATTTATCACCGATCACAGCATCAGCCCCACTGGTGAGGCCAAAAGGCTGGCCTCACCCCGGGCAGCCACCCTGATGGCAGAGTTCACAGTGTCCACAGATGTCATCACACAGAATGACACGGCCAGGTTCTGCAGCCCTAACCTCACTCCGGCACCTCCTCCCCTAACCGAGGCAGAGTTCCCCCATGAAGCAAGGCTCTTCTCCCCAGCCCCAGGCGCCCGCTGAGCCCGTGTTACAGGGGATCAGAAATACCAGCTGGGTTGAATTACAGTTTCACTCTGATTTAGTGTTCTTTCTCGAAGCCTCAGCTCCAGGCATTCCACGGTGAGGGGGTATGTGGTAAGCTCAAACTTGTTAGCAAAGAGGCTGGGCGAATTAATCAACCACTTCAAGTCTCCATTTCCGTAGATACAGATGCCATGTACGTAGCGGCCTGCGGAGGGGAGAACAAGAGACTGTCAGAACATGCTGGGTTTCCCAAGCTGGGGGCAGTGAGGCTGCCCAGCAGTAGAGTCTTGTCTACCTGCGGAGTGGCTAAAAGGGTGCCAAGCACTATGGGCTTCTAATGAAGCAGGACCGTGGGGGCCCAGCCCACAGGGAAGTTCAGCTCTTTATGGGAAGACAAAGGGCACACAGAGGTCCTTAAAGAACAGGACAATGAGCGGTACAGTACAATGGTACACTTCCGTGTATTAGCAAATGAGAGTGATGGAGGAGAGGTTCTAGAAGCATACAGAAGGGAGAGGTCCCTATGGGTTGCCCTGGTCAGGGCTGTTCTGTGAGCCTACCCAAGTGCTGACTTTTTATCTCCACTTAGATGAGAACGAATCTCCCTGAGAGGACATGTCAGGACTCAACTCCTCACCCCCTCCGAGCTCCCCTGGGTACGTCTCCTTCTTTCTCTCACACCCCACACCCAATCTGTCAGCCATTCTGACACCTCAACCTTCAAAATACTAATGGAATTGGACCCCTTTCCACCACCTCCACTACCACCACTGGGGTCCACACCACCTCCACCGTCCTGTCCAAATGGTTACAGTAATAACCGGATTCCACTGCGACCACCTTGGTCTGTTAGTATGTTCTCAGCGCAAAAGCCAGAGCGACTGCTTTCAATGTCAGCACATCGCGATGTCTCCTCTGCTCAAAACCCTCTAAGGGCTTCTCATCTCATCTGGAGCGTTAGGTTCGTGATCAAAGGAGCGAGACTGATACAAAGCGAAGGTCAAGCAAAGCTTCATTTCATGCGAAGCATTGAGAATCAGACCATTCAGGGCCGCCTCTTAAAGAGAGAGTGACCCCTCCCACCCTCACAGACTAACTTTTCTAGAGCAAAGGCCATGTGGTTGAGCCTGGCCACACACAGATGGCCAATGAGATTGCAACACGCAGAGGAAGCCGCACAGTCATGGTAGGTCCCACACAGGTGGGCAACTGAATTACAATTCACCCTATAGTAGCTATTCGAACTAGCCTATCACTTTGGTCAGAATTGGCGCCCAAAAGGCGGGGCCCACACTCCTTGGTAGCTAGGGGACAGTATGCGCGCCCCACTGATTGGATGTCTCCACCTGGCCCGACTCATCCCTGCATTCCAGCTCTGTTATCTCCACCTGACCTGACCCACCCTTGTATTAGGGCTCTGTTATCAGGGACTGGTCGACCACATTCTAATGGTTTCCAGGACTTGCTTTTAAGTAAGTTCCCCTGGCGGGGTGGGGACAGGGTCAGGTTAAGTTTTACTGCATAAACAACAAAATCACTGTTTAACCCGATGGAATCGCTCTGGCTAAGTAGGCTCTTTCATGGACTCCTCAGGTTCTTGCTCATTGCCTTCCAACCCTTAATAACCCTTGCTTAGTCCCTTCCGCCACACTGGCCTCCTTGCCGGCCCCGAGCCCACCACGCACGCTCTACCAGAGAATCCACGTTGCTCCTCTCCTCCTGCCAGCCCCTTTCCACCACACATCCTGGAGGCTCGCTCTCACACCGCACCCCAGACACCTGCTCCAAGGCCGTGTTCTCAGTGAGGCCTCCTCTGACCCCTCTTTCCTCCTTCTCTGATTCATTTTCCTCTTGGCTCTCATGAGCAACAGGTAGATATGTGTGTCAGTGCCAGGAAGGCAAAAATTTGTTTACTGTCTTTCTTTCCAGATAATTGTTCATTGTCTTTCTCCCTAGACTAGAACATAAGGTTCGAAAGGGCTGAACTTGAGACCATTTTGTTCCCCTCTATGTCCTCGGCATCTGGGACAGAACGTTGTAAACATTAGGTGTTACATTAATACTACTGAACAAATGGAGAGAAGGATGGGTGGCAACTTTGTGGAAGGACAGACTAGGGGAAGCCATGGGGGGCACAGATGGTGGCTTCATTTGGGGACAAATGCCTCTGAAAAATGTGCAGGGGTGGGAATTTTCTACTAGAACTGGGAGTTTGGTTGGGAAGTGGGTCAGAAGAAGAATGGTAGGAAGTTGAACCTCTTTTCTAGAGGTTTCTTGGCATAGAGAGGAACGACTATGGTTGACTGACCTAAAACAAACTAAAGGCCTGGGCCTTTTTTTTTTTTTAATCCCATACACAGGGAGAGTCTCTGAAGATTTCTGAATGGAAGATTCAAATGGTGAAACGAGCTTTAGCAAGATTAATTTTGCACAGCTTGGCAGGGTGCGTTAGAAATCAATCATGAGGCCACACTAACAACTTAATGCAAACCAGAGAACCGGTTCAAAGTTAATGGTTGCCATGAGCGGGGAAGGAAAGGTATTAGAAACAGAGCAGAGAAGGGCTGACAGGACTTGTGATTAATTGAATGTGCCTGGGAGGAAGTACAAGAGAGACTGGAAATCACGGGGCACAGAAGCCAGAGTTGTGGGAAGTCAGAGAAGGACCCGGGGGAGCAGGCGGGGGTAAGAACTGAAGTCATAAGCAGCTCGTCCACGCTTAAGAGAGTGAAGTGAACAGGGGTGACTGTTTCAGTGTGGATGGAATACAGGCTACACAGACAACTTGGTCTTCAGGCCAGAAGCAATCCCTACACACCTGATAGAGAAGAGAATCCCTACCCACCAGCACAGAGGCGGCAACACAGGAAGGCAGGAGAGCAAGGGGATGCTCTAGGGAAACCACACAAAGCTGAGACCCTCCCCCCCAGATGGTGACGCCAGTTGTGAGGATGGGTAGCTTTCCTCTCAGAACAGGAAAGGAACGATGAGAGTGTGTCCAAAGTACCCTGACATGGAGAAAAGGGGATGGCATGACAAACGGGTAAGGGGATGTCCATCAAGTGTCTTGAAAGTTCTTCCTCAAGTTGAAGCTGTTACCTTCTGAGAGTAGAAAGGCCGTTTTAGCCTGAGAGTTTAAGGCGAGCAGGAAAGATGAAAAGGACACCAGGAAGATAATGAGGTAAATAAAAGAGTAAGTAGGCAGCCAGGAGGGTCTAGCCTCTTTGTTGCGGGGGGGACAGTCTCCAGTGATGATCTGCTTAGGCAAACACAAATGGCATAAAGCGGATGGTGGTGACCCTTATGCATAGGAATGGGCCTTGTAGGGTCAAACGGCAGGGGAATCTGGACTGTTGAGTCAGAACAGCATGGGACAGCTGACCCTGTTACACAGGCTGGTCAGGGAGTCCTCGGAAGCTAGTTGGAGGAAGCAGCTGGGACAGTTGAAACCTTGGCAATCCCAGTTTTAAAAAAAGCTGCCACGTTTCAAACAACAACAACAACAACAACAAATTTTAGATGTGGGGATATAGCAATGAACAAATTGGTCAAAAATCCTAGCCTTCTTGGAGCTTCTATTCTGCTCTGGGGAGAAAGACGGGAAGATACAAAGCACGTAAGCTGGTGAAGAAAACTAGCAGAGCGACAAAGAGATTGTAATCAAAGGCGGAAGCTCCAAGTTCAAGACCACGGAGCTAGAGCAGTTGGGTGATTCTAAGTGCTGGCAGGGTCCAGAGTGGGTACATATCCACGGGTTTGGAACAATTCCTATTACTCGCCAGCAAGGGGAAAGGCCCAGATCGTACTCCTGACTTGCTGGTCTGGCATGCACTGTTCTGCCTTCTCTGGGTTCTTTTTCTTTTCCCTCTTGAGTGGTTTGGGGGATAAACTATTTTTATGCTCTGTACCGTACAAGGCTTTCAGATGTTCACTGGTGTAACAGGTGCTAAAAGAAGAAAAATGAGACATTTCTGTGAGAGACTTGGGCTGCCCAAGCTTTGTACGCTAGGTAGGTCCCTGGCTCAGGGATCCTCTCATGGGCCCACTTGTCATGTGGTAAGTAAAAATCCCTCTAAAAATGTAAACCTGACTAGCCTATACCTTCTCTATGGGGTAGGGCTCGGGTACAGGTGAGGACAAGGAGGTGGAAGGTAAGGCTCTATGGAGGGGTAAGGGTTGTGACGGAGGTACAGGGGGACAGGAGCCTCCACGGTGGAGGATAGAGCCACAAAGTCATGACATCCCATGGGTCCCTGCCATGGAGGCTGAAGTCCTCCCGAGTTACAGCCAGAGAGAAGCAGCAGATCAGAGGATGACCACGGCGGTCCCAGAAGGAGGGTGACAGGGTTACGGGAGGACTTTGGGGAACTCAAATACTGGGACCCCCAACTGATGGTGATGATGGTCTCTTTTCTAAAGACCCAGGAGACCCCAAAGCAAATGTCTTCTCCACCCTCCTCCTTCCACCAGCAGGGTGGGCCGCGATGAAATGCAGGCATGTGGCACAGGTATCCTCTGGGGACAATATGTTGGCTGATTAAGGTAAAGACATGAATATGGCTGCCGAGGGGCAGGCTGTACAGTGACATGAGGATTTGCCATCTGCAGCGGAAGCGGACACTCAGGGAGACAGGAGAAGGAGGTGGGGAGGAACGGAGAGCTGCTAAGAGGCAGCCATTTGGAGGTTTTCCTCTGAAACGTGAGGTGTTGATGAGATGTCCCCGAGAGGGAAGCCAGAGACTGCACGTAGACGGACTGATGGACGAGTAGAGGTGGCAAAGCTTTGTCAGCATAGGGAGCAAAGGCCACCTCCCCTTATGGGCTGAGTTGTCCCCCTCCCCAAATCCATCCGTTGAAGTCCTAGACCCCTGCCTCTGTACCTCAGACTGTGACTGTGTCTGAGACAGAGCTATTCAAGCTAAAATGAGGTCATACAGGATGGGCCCTAGTGCAGTAGGAATGCTGTGGGGGTAAAAAGAGGAGATGAGGACCCAGACGCACAAAGAAGGAAGCCCACGTGAGGCCTTAGGAAGAAGGTGGCCACCTGTGAGCCTCTCAGGAGAAACCAAATCTGTCACCACCTCGATCTCCAGCTTCCAGCCTGCAGGAGGGTGAGGAAACAAATTTCTGTTGTTGAAGTCACCCGGTCTCTCATACTTGATTACGTGAGCCCTAGTTAATGAATACCATGCTCGCTACATACCAGGCAACAGTTTAAATGGAATGTTGACCAGGGCGGATGAAAGCCCTTCTTTATAAAGTCCTACAGAAATGAAAACTTACTGGGGCGCCTGGGTGGCTCCGTTGGGTAAGTGTCTGCCTGAGGCTCAGGTCATGAGTCTGGGTCCCGGGATAGAGTCCCTCTCGGTGGGGAGCCTGCTTCTTCCTCTGCCCACTATTCCCCCTATTTGTGCTCTCTCTCTCTCTCTCTCTGTCAAATGAATGAATAAAATCTTTAAAAAAAAAAAGAAAGAAATGAAAACTACTTAAACTTTCTCATTCTTGTCCAGTTGGAGGAAAGACATCTCTTGTTAGTGCTGCCCGTCATCACCCCAGAGCAGCCGTGAATACCTCCAAGCCAGCTGGAAGCCCATCTGCAGGGGTAGCAGAAGCTGGTATAAAGGGTAGGGGTGGAGGTCCAGCTTGCTTGGTGGTGAGAACATGACATCACTTCTCATCTTGACCACTGGCCCCACCTAACCACTGCACTCCCAAAAGGAACAGAAAGAGGAATAAATAAGAAGAAAGCAGAAACTAGCAAGAAAGTATCCTTAAAGTCAAGGCCACTTCTACCCCTGCTTGATAATCATGACCTAGAGAACATCGGTGAGATCTATCCACCTTTCTTTCTCTTTCTTTCTTTCTTTCTTTCTCTCTTTCTTTCCCTTCTTTCCTTCCTTTCTTTTTTAAATGCAGCCTCCACGTCCCGCATGGAACCCAATGTGGGGCTTGAACTCATGACTGTGAGATAAAGACCTGAGCTAGGATCAAGAGTCGGATGCTTAACCAACTGAGCCACTCAGGAAATCACCTAAATTTACCATGTCTTGAAGCCTCTAGCTACTCTAAGAACACATAGATTGTTCTCCACGAACCCCTGTATTTCACAACAATATTCACGCCAACACCAACAAACTGCGTGGCCTCAAAGTGTGGAATGAACAGCTCACCATGGCAGCCTCCGTGTTTATCTTCCATGTCGATCCACTTTATAGCCCTGAGGTTACCGGCCCATGATGCATTTGGCATGGAGCCAGGGACACCTGCAATGTTGATAAAGAAGAAAAGCAGAAATGAGAACCAAGAGAGATGGGTGCCATTTCATCAACGAAGCCTGCAAGTTATGCTTATGTTTTCAGTAGATTATCTTTCACATTAGATTTTCCTTCCTGGGTGTAAAACCTCAAAAGCTTACGGCATTAATAGTTGGTGGTTATGACCCCACCTTGCCACCAGTGAAAAAAATAAAAAGAAAAAAATACATATATATATGCATAATTTTTTTGGTTATAATGTGTGCCCAAACCTGCAAAATAGAGCTTAAGAAATACCATAGCTTGAAATCATAATGAAGATGGAAACGTTGGGAGATTTGGGGGTTATCTCTTAGTGGCCCTCAACTGACTTTACATTCAGTCCTAACATTACAACTCTTTAAGACTTTTCAGATGACTTGTATCTTAAAATGAAAGCTCAGAAAACAGGCTACTTTATGTGCTAAGCACTAGTAAGTAAAAGCCCTTTATACGAGGTTGCAACGATAGGCATATAGAAGGGAAATATCTTGTTCACTGCTTATTTTTATTTATTTATTTATTTGACAGAGAGAGATCACAAGCAGGGAGAGAGGCAGGCAGAGAGAGAGGAGGAAGCAGGCTTCTGGCTGAGCAGAGAGCCAGATGCGAGACTCGATCCCAGGACCACTGGGATCATGACCTGAGCTGAAGGCAGCGGCTTAACCCACTGAGCCACCCAGGCGCCCTTGTTCACTACTTATAAACACACACACATCCCTTACCATGCTACCTTTTTAAAATTATTTTTTAATTTTTTTATAAGCAATCTCTATACCCAACATGGGGCTTGAACTTATGACCTCAAGATCAAGCATCCCACGCTCCACGACTGACTGATCCTGCCAGGCCCCCTGACACATTCTTCTTATTATTCCTTAGCGTGCTTCTTGAGCATTTGGTGTTGCCAACCACTGTAAAGGGCCCTGGGGAGAGAGAGAGGAAACAAGACCCAGTGAAGATGAATGTTGACCCCAAGCCGTAGGTTTGAGCTTTGAGACCCCCCCTATGAGGAAAACTGGTGTGCACTGACCCACCCATCTTCTCTATTTCTTTCCCCTGTTCTTTGGCCCAAAGTTTAGTGGCAGACCAATTAACTAATCAGGAATCAATGCACTTTCTTGAAATGTAAAGAGCCTTTAAAAAAGAGAAGAGCGCTTTGGGTCCCCACGAAGCTGGGGCTTTTTCACCTTGGCAATACTGACACTTTATCTATTTATTTATTTTTGCATATTTTAATACTAATTTATATTTTTATTTTATTTTAAACAAATTTATTTTATTTGCATTCAATGAATGAACATACAGAGCATTACTGACACTTTAGACTGGATGATTCCCTGTGATCAGGCCTGTACCAGGTGTTGTGAATTACTCAGCAGCATGCCGGCCTTCCACCCACCGGATGTCAGTAGATCACAGCCCTCTGTCGTGACAATCAAGAAACATCTTCCAGTGTGGCTACATGTCCCCCAGGAGGGAGGGTGGGTACACAAAACTACCCAATTTGAGAAATGCTCTGTTAAACCATTTTTTAAAAGATCTACTTATTTATTTTAGAGAGAGAGAATGAGAGAGAGAGAGTGTGTGTGTGCATACCCACGAGTGGGAGGGGCGAGAGAATTTCAAGAAGGCTCCCTGCAGAGTGTAGAGCCCAATGTGGGGCTTGATCCCGAGACCCTGAGATCACGACCTGAGCTGAAATCGAGAGTCAGACGCTCAACCAACTGAGCCACCCCAAGGCTCCCTGTGCTAAACCCTCTCCATCTCAATAAATTTTGGACAGTTCACAGAGATTACAGGGTCCATTTTAATCCTATAGAGTAGTTTTACTCCAAGATTCCAATTACTGGAAAGTGGGTAGATGAGAATCAAAGGTAAATGCAACAAAAGAAGAAATACTTTGTTTTATAAGAGCTCCAGCAATTTTCACTGGTGAGCAATGCAAATCTGAACATAATTCTGATGTTAATAGTACCGCTGTCATGACATCTGTACCCAGACTCTAACAGTCCTTTCTCAGAAGACCCAGTAGGCAGAATAATGCCCCTCCCCACAACATGCATTCCAAGAAGTCTAGATCCTAATTTCTGGAACCTGAAATTATGTTATGTTACAGGGCAAAATGGAATTTAGTTTGCGAATCAGCTGACCTTAAAATAGGGAAATTATCCTGAATTATCCAGGCTGGACCAATGCAACCACAACGGTCTTTTAACAGTGGAAGAGGCAGGTGAACAGCTGGTACACGGGTGGCCATTAGAAAAGGCTCAGACCCTGCAGAAAGGAACGGAGCTCAGCCAACACTTTGGTTTTAGTCTGGTGAGACGTGTGTCAGATTTCTTTCCTAGTAAGATAATACATTCGCGTTGGTTCAGCTGCTAAGTCTGCGGTAGTTTGTTACAATGGCAAACAAAAAACTAATATGCATACTAATGAGAAAAAAATTATCCAGGATGATAGATATTTTTTAATAAGAAAAAAAACTAGACAAGACCAATACTTTGCAGAAAGTTTAATTGGATTAGGCGCATGAACACGTTTCCTCTTTAAGAACATTAATAAAAATGTGCATGTTCAGAAGAAAAAAAGCTCTGTTCTTTTGCCCTGGTGTCACATGGTAATTAAATGATGACCTAAATCAAGAATTGTACCCAGGTCTCCCAACTAAAATTAAATTTTGCACAGCCCTTCCTGTAAATGGCATGATCCCTACTCCTAAGGGCTTGCTATTAAGACAGATCCCTTTTTTTCTCTCTGCCAAACTTGAAAAGTTTGCTTATAAATACTGAGCAGTCCCCAAGAAAAAGACCATTTATTTAGCAATATTTCTTCCTGTTGCTCTGATTTGCATTTATTACTTTAAAAATTACATTAGCACATGCCTTTCCCAAGAGAAGCTTCTTTATTTTGTTCTTAGTACACATTTTAAAAGAATTTAAAATAAAACTTGCCTTGGTTAAGTTGGGGGGTGAGGGGCGGACACCCCAGAAAACACAGAGATAATCTGGTGTATTTACTTGTTATCAACAAGATTAGCGGACGTGAATGTAATCTCTACAAGTCTATTTTGGTGAAAAGCTACAGCAGAGAAGTGCGAACACATCGCCGTAACAAAAAGTCCCTACCCTCCTTTACGCGATTATGTCTTTTAAAGGATACGATTTTTTTTCCTCTTTCATTCTCATGAATATTGATCATCACAAACGGACTCTTCCTCGGAAACACACTCCATTATTCTAGAAATAAGGTGGTGACATTTATAATTAATGACTGCCGTCTTTACAATAAACACTTAACAGGAGTGCCTGGGTGCTCAGTTGGTTAAGTTCCTGCCTTCGGCTCAGGTCATGAACTCGGGGCCCTGGGATCGAGCCCGTGTTAGGCTCCCTGCTCAGCGGGGAGTCGGCTGTGTGCCTCCCTCTGTACCTCCTACCCCCACTCATATGAACATGCTCTCTCCCTCTCTCTCTCAAATAAATAAAAATCTTTAAAAAATAAAAAAAAACTACAACACAACACATGTGAACTTCCTGCTCATGGAATTACAAACCTCAATTTTTTTTTTTAAGATTTTATTTATTTATTTGAGAGAGAGCAAGAGAAAGAGAGCAAGCACAAGTTAGGGGGAGAAGCAAGCGCCCCGCTGAAGTGGGCTCCATCCCAGGACCCTGGGATCATGACCTGAACCGAAGGCAGACTAAATTAGTCAGTTAAACTGACCTGGCCACCCAGGTACCCCAGGCCTCAACTTCCATACTTTGTTTACCGGCAAGTCTCAAATGTCTGTTTAAATATTACTCATATGTGTGCAGACAAAAATTACATCTTTCCAAGTGGAATCAGAGAGAAGGACAAAGTCAAACTCTGCTCTGTCTTTTCTTGCAAAGAATTCCGAGACCCAGAAATACCTGGCAGGAGTGGGCAGCGCCCCTGGCTTTGTTGGACTGGGAACGTGGGCATCCCCTGGGAGCTTGTTAGAGATGCCGAATCAGCCATCCTGCCCGAGAATCTGCACCCTCACAAGATCCCCAGAGCATCCCAGCACGCGATTGAGCCTGAGCAGCCCTGGGCCATAACCAGCATTGCAAAGAGGACGTAGCTTCTGTCTCCTCTCTCCTTGAAGTCTTTCCCTCAGCCTTCACCAAGTTTCTGGTTACCTTTTCTTTCTCCTTTTCCCCATTATTTTGCCCTGGTGAAGAAATCTGGTACTATGTACCTTCCATCCTTTGGTTAAGTTTGCAAACCTGTCTGCACCGCAGGGAACACAGACAGGCATTTGAGTAGACCACTCAAATCACTTTCCTGAAGACCATCAGCCCCCCTCGTGTGGGGGAGAGCTACGTTGAGCAGAAGACAGGTCCTCAGGAAGCCTTGACCTCACAGCATGGGGCCCACGGGGGATTCTCAGTCAATGTTAAAGGACTGAACGGGTGAGGTACGCAAGGGCTGCCCCCAGCAACTCAGTCTCCAGGGCTGCCCCTAGTGTGTGGCTAAGACAGGCCTGCTTGCCACCTTGGTTTCCCAACAGGTCACTGTACAATGAAGGTACAATCATGCTCTACCTCTCGGTATCAAAGAGTATTTATTGTCCTCTCGTGGCCGAGGCCAACCTGTTTCGGTTCGCCCTACAGCAACTGCTTAAGAGGCCATCAGTCACCTATTTGCCACGTGGGTACTGCCTGGTACAACTCGCTTGATAACCCTCCACAGGGCTTCTGGCGACAGCTCAAATGTCAACTCAGTGTGAATACTCTGCAGGTATCGCTGGATTATTTTTGCCAGGGAACGATGGCAAGCGAGAGACTGAGTGGTCTGAATGCACCGTGTGCCTACTACCAAACTTAATGGGGCCTGGGTTAAAACATACATGGAGACCCCAAAGCTGCTGGTCGCATCACTTGTGCTGACATCCGATGCTCCTTCTACTTCCTAAAATTATCTACTAAGCATAATTTTCTCCCAGGGACGACCCGCAGCAGACGCTCCAGCACCCGTGGAACACAATTTCCCACTGCGATTGGGGAAATTCGTGCTCACCCCAGCTTTGTCAGCTTTGTCGCTAACCAGCTGTGTACCCTGGAACCATCACTTAAGACTGTAGACTCACCTTTCAAATAAAGCCTAGAACAGATCGGAGGATTTTCAAACATTCAGACTGCAATCCACAGAAAAACAATTTATACCACCGCAGGCACACACTCGTACATAAACGAAGTTTCCAAACGACTTAGGCTTATTATGTGTCATGCACCTGTTTATTTGGTGTTATTTTCCCATATTCTGGTCAAAGCCTACTGAAGTGATTTCTGGATCCACTCATGGGGAAAAGTACTATTTTAAAAATACTGGACTATGGTGGGCCTGGGTGGCTCAGTAGGTTAAAGCTTCTGCTTTTGGCTCAGGTCATGATCTCAGGGTCCTGGGATTAAGCCCCCGCGGAGGGCTCTCTGCTCAGCGGGGAGCCTGCGTCCCTTTTTCTCTCTCTGCCTGCCTCTCTGCCTACTTGTGATCTCTATCAAACAAATAAATAAAAATCTTAAAAAAAAAATGCTGGACTAGGGGCACCTGGGTGGCTCAGTGGGTTAAGCCTCTGCCTTCAGCTCAGGGTGCTGGGATCGAGCCCCGCATCAGGATCTCTGCTCTTCGGAGAGCCTGCTTCCCCCTCTCTCTCCACCTACTTGTGATCTCTCTCTCTGTGTCAAATAAATAAATAAAATCTTAAAAAAAAATACTGGACTAGATGACTGTGTTTTTATTATTGCAGATATGATTATGATTATTCTCACTTGTCAGGATTCTAGAAGCACAGTTTTGGGGTATATGGATAAAGTCTACGTTCAATTCACCCGTGTCCTAGGAAGGGTCTCTTTTGCATTATTTCTAGGTTGGGGCAAAAAGACACCACTAGTATTTTTTTTTTATTTTTTATTTTTTTATTTTTTTCCAATTTATTTATTTTCAGAAAAACAGTATTCATTATTTTTTCACCACACCCAGTGCTCCATGCAAGCTGTGCCCTCTATAATACCCACCATCTGGTACCCCAACCTCCCACCCCCCCGCCACTTCAAACCCCTCAGATTGTTTTTCAGAGTCCATAGTCTCTCATGGTTCATCTCCCCTTCCAATTTACCCAAAAGCACATACCCTCCCCAATAAGACAACACTAGTATTAACTGAAAAACCATTCTAAACTATCAACTCCAATTCTCTCATTTGCTCTTCATAGGCTTATTTAAACAAAAGATTTGAGATACGTTTACAGAGTAACCAAGAATGTTTTTATTGGAGCTTAGCCATTATTAGTGAAATAACTGAGTTTGTTGAATAAATGAATACAGTTCTTTGAAATGCAAGCTTTATTTATGTTGACTTGACTTTCTCCTTATTGTTCTCACACAGTGTGGTCCTCATTTTGGGAGACCAACTCGTGTTAACAAATTCCAGCAATTGCTTATTTTTGAAGCTCAGATGTATACTTTTTAACTTACTGAATAAACAAGGGCTTTTGGTTTTAAATGTCAAAAGTCAACCCCAATTCTTCCAATGCTCACCCATTAAGGTCATGCTGTAAACTGGTCTAACTCTGGAAAATCTGGAAATATGCAAGGAAAGCCACGAGAACGCCCAATTCCCTCTGGCCCTTTAAACCAATAGCTTCAACGGGAGCTAGGAACCTAATTTCTTAAGTGTAGGTATCTATATGTGAAGATGGTCCTTTAAGCATTATTTATACATAATGATTAACAGCACAGGCTTTAAGGTCAGAGTCCACATCTCAAATCCTTATCTCTGGAACTACTGGTTGTGACCTTGAACAATTACGTAATCTCTTTAAGAGATCACCGACTAACCTTCAAAACCTAACAGGGTTTTGTTCACGTTAAATAAGATAACATATGTCTTGTGCTTAGCACCGTGCTCGGCATAGTTCCCTAAATAAATGGTTGCAAACAAAATCCATCTATTAAAGTCACCGGGACCATTGTAGCTGTGGAAGAGACTGCTTCTTTACTATAACCAGAAGCAAGTTTACCAGCCTCGGCGCTACTGACATTTGGACTGCAGTGACGTCATTGCTGTGGGGGCTGACCTGCCCACCTGAGAATGTGGAGCCTTTATCCATTAGATGCTGGTAACAGTCCCCATACCTGTCCCATCCTCTTACCTCCTGCCCCCACCCGTGACAACCCAAAATGTTTTCGGATGCAGCCAAATGTCCCCTGGGGAGCAAAACTGCCCCAACTGAGAACATGAAATTGTGTATTAATAAAATCATGTGCAAATATTTGCGTATCAAATGAACATTTATTTTAGTTTGTAAAACCTTTAAGGTTATTGCTTTTATATTTTTCATACATTTATTTATGAACCTCTGATGCTTACTGGCTTTGCTGACTTAGTCATGGTACTTGTGACTATTCTAAGAATAATTCAACAAAAGACAAATGCACAATGTTCAGTGGTGATTCGCTTTATCAACAACAAAAAAAGGAAAATTACCTAATAAGTGGGAAATGTAGTGTGAAGTAACTTGTAACCCTTTTATCTCATTGTCAACTGGGGTCATGTTTAGCAATAAAATGGTATGTTTATACTTATACCTACAAAGTTGTTCATTAATCACTTAGGATTTTTGACACATGAAATTTCCTAAAAGAGATGCTGTCTGGTTTCTTAATGGATGCTTCTAGAGTTCTGCAGCTTTGAGATCATAGCATAATATCCTTAAAATGACACCCCGGCATTCAACTCCAGTGATTGTAAACAAATTGATTCTTCTCCCGTTGTAAAAGGAAACGATGAAATGAGTAGAAGGAAGAAAAACCCAGAATTTGAGATTCAAAGGGATTTTAGAAATTTTAAAATGCTTTACTATTTTAATATATTCCTTCTCATTGGCATGCTGTATAAACCAGAGCCTAGGAGATGTAAATGAATTGCCCAGGAATATGGGCATGCTAGGTGACTTATGGAGTTTGTTTCAAGACAATTTACTCAGTTATTCAATCAGTTTTCTTGAACGTTTCCTATGTTCTAGAGTAGATGTTGAGGATAAAGCTATGAATGAGGTGTTCTTGGAGCTTTTGGCCCAGCGTATCCAGAAGAGTTTATACTTATTAATATTTCTACTAGCAGCCCAGATACCTCTACTCAAATCTTTCCTGGACAGTCTTCTGGGGAAGAGCAGGGAAGGTCAGTGACAGGTTTAGAAAGATGGAGAATCTTTGACCCAAAGCAGTTCAGATTTCAATACAACCCTAACCTAAAGGCTGACCTTGACCCACTGACCCTCTGCCTACAGTTCTCTTTGGCTGCTTATTACCTTTAACTCTTCTCAAACACTCCTTTTAATCATGGAACATTTTTCTGAGATGGAAAGACCTCCAGTTTCAAGTGCCAGGCTTGGAGGCTGTCAACTTTGCCTTTCTTTCCTCCCCTAAACCACGATAGCTTTCAAAATCCTTCATCTTCGCAATGAACCCAAATCCACTATTACTCCCTTCCAGCTGAGACTTTGTCCTTTTGTGCAGTAGGGGAGCTCCTAACTGATTTCCAGCCTGCCCGTGGTTCCTGGTACAAACCCTCCCTGGCTTTATAATGGTGCTGTTTCCCTTGGTGGGCACTGTCCTAATTCAGGGGCTTCCCATCTCTCGCCTAGACTATTTTGAGCGCCTCCAATCTGTCCACTTTACTGGCGATACCACTAGATGGCTTTTTCCATAATCACCGTTGACCTTGTTTACCTCCTGTTTTTTTTTTGGGGGGGGGCGGGGTGCAGGATTACTTTGACCTGTCTGCCCATGTCTGTTTCTTCAAGCCACGTTGAGATGCTTAGCCGCCAACCACTCATCCCCCAACCCATGAAAGCAAAGTCAGACTTGCCGACATCCTCAACCTCTCCCACAGGTGCCCATTCTGCCTCTTACCAGAATTCCCACTCCTCATACCATTGCTCATTTTACACGGCTGCTTTTGCTTCCCCTGGACCCAGTTTAAAACATTTATCTCCTCCCTCCAAAGCTTGACCCTCAACTGCCATTTTTAATGTTTGGCCTCAGACTGTCATTTATCAAGCGGCTGGGCCCAGCGAGCCCCTCAGACCCGAAACCCTCATTCACGGCTCGAGTTCATACTCTGGCCAGGAAGATATCAAGATACTGACCATGACAACATAAGGATCCTTGTGATCTTGTCCCCAGGCTGTGAACAGCAGACGGGCAGCTCATAAGCCACATCTGACCACAGGCCTATTTGTTTCAACCCTCATAGAAGTGGGGGCTGAACACTGAAAAGGAACCAGAAGGTTCCCCATGGAGGTTAGGACTGCCAGTGTCCCTTGACAACAACTTATTGAGCTTTAAGAAGCCAGGAACTCTCCAGCTCTTATGACCACTACATACTTCACTCATTCATCTTGTCTACCTGGCCCGGATCAATGTGTAGCGTGTAGTACTTGGTTTCCAGACCCTTCCTCCATACATCACTGCCCACACACACCAGGCTGTCCTGCCACCCTTTGGGGAATTCCTGAATTGGTTTTCCATTTTCACTGGTCAGTGGTGAGGCCCAGATACTGCTGTTTTTCAAAATGCTCATGTATTATATTACTGTGTAGCCAGGGTTGAGAACATCTGTTCTTATAGAATATTTTATGGAACATCCCTTCTCAGGGATAATACTTTTTGGTTTCTCAGACACCAAGCACTGTGCCTCTTAAGGAGAGATTTTTTTTTTAAAGATTTTATTTATTTATTTGATAGACAGAGATCACAAGTAGGCAGAGAGGCAGATAGAGAGAGAGGAAGGGAAGCAGGCTCCCTGCTGAGCAGAGAGCCCAATGCGGGGCTTGATCCCAGGACCCTGAGACCATGACCTGAGCCAAAGGCAGAGGCTTCAGCCTCCTGAGCCACCCAGGCACCCCAGATTTTATTTTTTCACCAAATAAAGCAATTTTAAGTTTTAGAGATTTTAAAAACACAGAAAAGTACAGAGAGACCAGTTGTTTATTTTCCAACTCCCCAAAATTAAGCATTGTCAAGCAAGGTGACACATTTGCCTTGTGACTCTTTCCTTTTTCTCTTCCTAAGATATTAGTCTATAATTTGTGAAAAACTGAACTCTGGTTATTGGAATGGATTCAAATAATGCATAGTAGTACAAAGAACAAACATGAAAGTTGAATGCAAACTGGTGTAGCCACTGTGGAGAACAGTATGGAGGTTCCTCAAAAATTAAAAAAAAAAACAGAACTACTCTACAACCCAGTAATTGTGCTACTGTGTATTTACCCAAAACCCACAGAAACGCTACTTTACGCACCTTGATGTTTCTAACTGCGTTATTCATGATAGCCAAATTACAGAAACACCCCAAATGCCCATATAGAAGATGGATAAAGAAGATATGGCATACATATACAATGGAATATTACTCGGCCATAAAAAAGAATAAAATCTTGTCATTGGCGACAATGTGGATGGAGCTAGAGGGTATTATGCTAAGAGAAATAAGTCAATCAGAGAAAGACAAATATCGTATTATTTCACTCATATGTGGAATTTAAAAAACAAAAAAATGGGCAAAAAAAAAAAAAGAGAGAGAGAGAAACCAAGAAACAGACATCTTAACTATAGAGAACAAACTAATGGTTACCAGAGAGGAGGTGGGGGGGATGGGTAAAAGAGATGATGGGGATTGAGGAGGGCACCTGTCATGATAGGCTGATATACAGAAGTGTTGAGTTACTATACTGGACACCTGAAGTTAAGATAGCACAAATGTTAACTATACCATAATTGAAAAGATTAGGAAAAAAAGAAAACATTATTTCATAAAGCATCTTCGTATATAAATAAATACTTCTATGCCCCCTTAAGACTTCCACATAGCTATTAACTAGGTGACTAACCTATACTGGATATAGATTGCAAATAACCTCTCACAGGTGGCTCTTACCGTTGAGATTTATGGGTTGTTGGGGCACCTAGTGGCTCAGTTCGTTAAGTGTCCGACTCTCTTTCAGCTCAGGTTATGATCTCAAGGTCATGAGGTCAAGACCTGCGATGGGCTCTGAGCTGCTGAGTGTGGAGCCTGCTTAAGATTCTCTCTCTCTCTGCAACCCCCTCCTCCCCTGCTCATGTGTATGCTCGCTCTCTCTCCAAAAACAGAGAAAGAGAGAGAGATGAGTTTTGTTCTTTAAATGTGTCTGGGCATTCCTTATATTCAAGTTTACCACTTTCATAGGCGTATCAATTCAAAAACAGTTTCCTTAGGACTTAAGTTTTTACAGATTCTAGAAATGGGAGATTCTGTTGTTATTTGCAGCATGTGAACATGACATACTCTAATTTCCTGTGATCTATTTGTTTAGATGTGTTTGTTTCCAGCTTCAATTAAGTATTTGCCTTTCAAGGGGGCATTTCCTAGATTTTACGTGACTGTTTCAAATAAAAGCATGTACCAAACTGATTCCCCTTCTCATTCCATTACACGGTAAAGGATTTCATGTCAAGATCATTCCCTGTTGGAGGAAACAGAACACTGCATGCCCTGTGCTGCCTCGTTGGTTGTCTGGGAGAAGGTTCTTAGCAAATCCATTAGAAAAATTTTCATCTTGCCCAGTACATGGTGCCTTCTTTATCGTCAAAACAAGGCACCAGGCTACACCCAGTTGGAAGTAAATCAAGAACTCATCTGCAAGTTTACAACATTCCCTCCAATTCCACGGAAAAGCAGCCAGACAAAAAACGATACCTGCTTAGGACTTCTGTCTAATTTTAATCCTATTTTCAATTCAAGACAGGTCCGAAGAGTTAAAGGTCAGTGGTAAGTTCCATTGGTTGCTAAATGTACTGGGTACATAAAGGGTTGCTATAGATAGGGAACTAAGTACCTACCTATAGCAAGCAATCTTTGATATAGAACCGGAGAGAAGGAGTTCTTCTGTGTACAATCGTCTTCTACAAATATGAGAAACATCCAAACTTTCAAAAGAGAAGAAACACGGGAGAAAGAGTCTTGGGATGTGCCCCTGGTATATGGGCATCCCCCACCCCCCATCCTCTATCTCACCACCCCCATCCTTAACCCCGTGGAGTTTGTAGCAGTTTTTAGAAATACACAAAGCCAAGGGGTAGGCCTAGCATTTCTTCTGGAAACATCTCTTGAACCTGAACATTTGGATGAAAAGCACTGGGCTACAATTACAAGTCACATAGCAACACAAAGACACACATCAATCATTTGGGGGTTTGGGAATGCTTGTCACTCTTGGAAGCAACTAGAGTCGTTTCCTGGAGTATTAGCAGTAACTATTTTCTTGTGCAGGTCATGTAAGATCAGTTGAAAATTCAATGATCGAGTCTAAGATTTATGCTTTCTTTTAGGGAGTATTTTCAGTGTACAGTTAATAAAGTTACAGATGTGTAGGAATGTGATATTTTTATAAATTTGTAAAATAAAACTTGAGACTTCAAAGAAACGTTGTCCCCATCGGTTTTTTGCCCTGGTCCCTCTGCCCCTGCCCTGGGTCATCCTTGGGATCACGGGGCTAGTTCTGAGTCTCCAGCTCTTGGGTTTCGAGGCCCTCACTCTGAAGTACTTGACACTGGTGTTCTCATTTGTATGATAGTTATTTCAGTATTTTAGAAACTCTGAATTATGGACTAAATACAAGACCAATGACTAATGCATTTCATTTGTAGTAAAGGATAAACTCTCAAGGCACCCAAAAATCTAGACAAATCCTCTTCTGTATGAGTTTTGGTTTGTTTGTTTTTTAAGTAGGCTCCACGCCCAATGTGGGGCTTGAACGTCCAACCCTGAGGTTAAGAGTCACGCCGTCTACGGACTGAACTGGCTAGGTGCCCCCCAGATGAGTTCTTTTAGTAAGAGATAATACCGGGATGTTGTGAGGTGCTCATTATGATGCTTTCGTATGACTGACTAAAAAGACTCACAATGGAAGTTTTGTGAATCTGTCACGTGTTACTGGAAGAAAAGTGAAATACAGTTTTGTTACTCTTATTCTTCCAATGAAGCCCGTGATGTTCCTATGATTTACAGATCTTCCTTGACTTACAATGGGGTTAAGTCCCAATAAATTCATTGTAAACTGAAAATATCAAACTGAAAATACATTTAAGACACCTGAACTACTGAACATCAATGCTTAAGTCCAGCCTACCTTAAATATGCTCAGAACACCCCTTTTGCCTCTGGCTGGGCAATACCATCTACCACAAAACCTATCTGATAACACAGTGTTGACTATCTCCCGTAATTGATTGAACACTGTCCTGAAAGTGAAAACCAGAACCGGGTCTGTATACAGAATTCGTCGGTCCATCAGCTGCGGACCCTTGCCATCGGACGGGGACTGACCCAGAGCTGCAGTCTGCCGCTGATGCCCACGAGAGAGGACAGAGTATCACCAGCCCGGGAAAAGATTAAAATTCAAAATTCAAAGTGCAGTTCCTACCCGATGAGAATTAACACTCACGCCACCCTAACGCTGAAAAAGAGTAAGTAGAACCAGAACCATCCTAAGTCGGGGACTGTCAGTATTCTGAATCACAGATACTGTCAAGTCAAAGCTAACAGAACCTTACCAAATGGAAGCTTAGTAATGATATAACTACATACCGTATTTCCTTTTAGTTGATTTACCCCAGGGAATAATATTACTAAAAAATGATCATGCCTTTTTTTTTTAATAATAAGAGATCCAACTGATTCTATTATTCATGGAAAACAATAAATAAATAATATGGGGAAAGTCTGCCAAATGGAACCAGTTTATCAACAGCTGTTATGAGGCCATAACGTCTGTAAGAAACCATTCACCATTGTTGCAGTTTGCACTCCAAACTATTCACCCTGGAACACACAAAATTTATTAAGATTTTTAAAAAGGCTGAATAAGAAGCTTCTTTTCCAGACCCTAAAGGTGACATATACCAGGATTCCATTTTTATGACATTCTGGAAGAGGCAAAACCACAGGGCAGAGAACAGGTCAGAGTCTGCCAATGTGGTAATGGACCCATAACGTGATGTAACTATCAGAACACATGGGACCGGACACCAAAAGGTGCCTAAAATTTAAAATAAATTTAAAAATAAATTTAAATAAATTTAAAAATAAAAAAGGAAGCTTCTTCAAATTCAACAGTATTGTGTAACAGAACGGGTCTCCTTCATGGTAAATGGATACATTGAAAAGTTCCCTTTTGTAGTAGACCAACAGAGATTTTCATTTGACAAATACGACTATTCATTACCTTTTTTGATAAATTTGGAACACATTTATAGAGTCGCATCATTAAGACTAAACTTTCAGTATTAGATAACATACATAACAAAATGTTACTGCTCTTTTGCTCCAAAATCTAGAGTATTTCAGAAAGAAACGGTGAGAAGCACTAAATAGACAGACTACTGTATTATGACTTAGAAGTCCCATCTTCGGGGCGCTTGGGTGGCTCAGTCAGTTAAATGTCTGCCTTCAGCTCAGGTCATGATCTCAGGGTCCTGGGATGGAGCCCTGCATTGGGCTCTCTGCTCAGTGGAGAGTCTATTTCTCTCTCTCCCTCTCCCTCTGTGCTCTCTCTCTCAAACAAATAAATAAAGTCTTAAAAAAGAAAGAAAGAAAGAAAAGAAAGAAAGAAATCCCATCTTCATGTCACAGACAATCACTTCACCTTCCTGGGCTTGGTTTCTCTAAACTTAAGTGAAGGGAACATATCGCCAGCTCCAGAAGGAAATTACCCGTTCCCCTTCACAGTCATTTTGTTCTTGAAGTAGCCCATTCCAAGTTTTCACTGTTTCTAGTATGGTCCACTTAAAACAAAAACAGAATTTACTCCCAAAACCACATTCAGGGAGCATGGAAGAGATATGCCCAATCACGAGCTAGAAAAAGACATGATTTGGGCCCCCCTTCCCTTCTCCCACAATTCTTTTTATTTTTCTTTTATTTTAAAAAATTTTTTTATTTTTTATTTATTTTCAGCATAACAGTATTCATTATTTTTCACCACACGCAGTGCTCCATGCAATCCGTGCCCTCTCTAATACCCACCACCTGGTACCCTAACCTCCCACCCCCCCGCCACTTCAAACCCCTCAGATTGTTTAAGATTCTATTTATTTATTTGACAGACAGAAATCACAAGTAGGCAGAGAGGCAGGCAGAGAGAGGGGGGGGAAGCAGGCTCCCCGCTGAGCAGAGAGCCCAATGCGGGGCTCCATCCCAGGACCCTGGGAACATGACCCAAGCCGAAGGCAGAGGCTTTAACCCATTGAGCCACCCAGGCGCCCCAACCTTCTACCACAGTTCTCAATTCCATGTGGCCCACTGGAGGACTCTGAGGGTAAATGAGGCCATGTCTGTCTCATCTGACGCACTCCTCACTCCCCATGTCCTTCTTGGGACACAGTGGATGGAAGCGGACAGGGAGATGGACCAGATGCCCCTTCCTGAGGCACCCTGTTTCATCCTGGTTCAGGTGCCTCCTCATTCTTCTGGAAACAATACCACATTTTTTTTTTTCCCAGCTGGGGCAGAGAGAGGAGATTCAGATTATCTAGAAACTGCAGGTATCCTCAAGAGTCAAGATGTCAACACTGAGGTAGGACTGCTGTTGGTCACCTGTGTTTCCTCATACCTAAGCATGAGCTTGCGCACCCACAAATGATGCCCATGCGATAAATACTCTCACTAACCAGTATTTTACGATCAGTTACTCTGTTCCTCTCATGTTCCCACACAGGTGAGTAGTACTGGAAGCTGGGGGGAGGGAGAAACTCAAACTGATTTTGCTGGAGTTCTAGAACATCTTCCAGATCCTTTGTGGTAATCTCTGAAGTCTTCGCGTCATGGAAAAATTATGTTTTTCCAGTACCTGTTGTCTCTTAGAACAATTGGGTGGAATAAAACAACAAAAGCAAAAAGCTAATAATTATTACTAATAAGCTAATAGTTACTACAACTTACCAGGCACCAGACACCATTTTTGGCATTTGAAAATGTCTTACTACACGTAATTCACTTACAAGGGTAGGTACTATTATCGTCCCCACTCTACAAATACCGAAACCAAGATTCACAGTGATTACATCATTTGCCTCAAATTGTAAACACTAGGAATCTGAAAAACTGCATTTGAAGCCAAGGAGTCTGGCTCCAGAAGGCCTCCCTCCCTCCCCCACGGTGACGTATTACCCTGGCCTCCCTCGAGCTCAGTATTTATGGGCGTGCCCAGAAAATATGCTCCCGAACAAGGAGAAATGTGCTATATTAAGACAGCCAGGCAAATGGAGATAACGTGTTAGTACTCAGCAACTAACATCCTCATTTGGTTAGAATTTTACAGCACAAAAATCACTTCTATCCACTGCCTATGATGACTGACCCGAATTTTAAGAAGTCATGGCAGGAGTAGTGGTTGGCATCTAAACACAGACATAGTGACTGTAACAAGGAGAGAAGAGAAATTCATTGCCCAGAGGCCGCTGTTCCAGTAATTCTATACTGGGAAAGGGGGCAGAATGGAAATGGTCACAGAATCAACAAAGGCTGAGCCGGGAGGACCCTCTCTATCATCTTATAAGTTGCTGGTATTGTCTCCATTTTACAGATAAGTCAACAGAAGCCCACAAAGGACAAGCTAACTGCACAAGGTCAGCCAGCAGATTTGTAAATGAATGAGTAAAGTTTCTGCCCCTTCCACTGCATGCGCCAGAGCTAAAGCAAAATAATGCAGGAGAACTTTTTTGAGCTCACCCAGCCCAATTCTTTCATTTTACTGAGGAAGAACCCAAGGCCCAAAGAAGTTATGTGACTTACCTAGGGTCATAAGGCTAATCGAAGACAGAGGCTAGAGTAGAGGTTAGAAGATAATTTTGCATTGTGCATATCTAGGTCATTGGCCCTTCTTATATGGTCCAGTGCCTAGAGTTTGAAGAACTTATAAAAAGGAAAATAAAACATTCACACCATGCTCGTAGCACTTACTGTCCATTTATTTAGTATTAGATGTGCAGCGTGTAGTGTTTAAAAAACTCCAAGTCCAAGGGGCACCGGACTTGGTGGGTGAGTGGGTTAGGCCTCTGCCTTTGGCTCAGGAAA
Source organism: Neogale vison (assembly GCF_020171115.1). Classification (NCBI taxonomy): domain Eukaryota; kingdom Metazoa; phylum Chordata; class Mammalia; order Carnivora; family Mustelidae; genus Neogale; species Neogale vison. The sequence continues at coordinate 133,756,249 of NC_058091.1, read as the reverse complement.
TGATCTCAGGGTCCTGGGATCGAGTCCTGCATCCAGCTCCCTGCTCAGCAGGGAGCCTGCTTCCCCCTCTCTCTCTGCCTGCCTCTCTGCCTGCTTGTGATCTCATTCTCTCTCTCTCTCTGTCAAATAATTAAATAAAATCTTAAAAAAAAAAAAACCAAAAAACTCAAAGTCCAAAAACGTGCTCTAATTTTTTTTTTTTTTTAAGATTTACTTGTTTTTTTTAGAGAGCAAGGGTGAGAGAGCGCAAGGGGCAGAGGGAGAGAGAGAGAGAGAATCTCAAGCAGACTCCCCACCGGGCTGGGAGCCTGACCTAGGGCTTGATCCCATGCCCGCAAGATAATGACCTGAACTGAAATCAAGAGTGAGATGCTCAATCAACTAAGCCAGCCAGGCGTCCCTGCTATTCTAATTCTTGAGTGTCCTCTGGGGTCATCCAAAACAGTCATCCACAGAGGCATCCCAAGATTCTTCTGGCTCTTTCACAAACATCTTGGAAAAGAAATACTAGCCAGTCAGGGCCACTGCTGTGAAATGCATTATTACTCTACCTATTTGGTAATTAGGAAGTGAAATTGAACCAGAACGGCCCAATACGCAAATCTCACTTTTTAATAAATTCCCAGATACCTTCCACACTTTCTCTAATGTCCCAAAACCAAAGATGAACTGGGGCCCCGGTCGGTAAAAGTAAACTCCCCCAGGGTCAGACCAGCTGCTAACTGGGGAGGCTGGGATGCCAATGTCGAAACTGGTCCCTCCGCACAGTCCTACAAGATGACAGGCGCTTCACACCAAGCTCAGAAGCTTGAAACTCGGGGAATCTCAGATAAAATCACACATGTGAAAAATTAACAAGTCGACTGAAGCCACCAGAGAAGGTTCTGGGAGAACCAGTGGTCACGGTAAACATATTTACATGTAGCTGATAGCGAAGTATCCTTGTGTCATTTCCACAAACACACAAACACACAGCGGCTCATAAAACAGGAGGACTGTCTATTTGTCCCCCCCCACCACTAAATCGAGGAAGTGGATATTTGGTAGCAACAAGAGATGAACAAAAGTTATCTCTAAAACATTGCAGGTGTTAAGGGTCTACCTCACTAAATCGGTTTTACTAATCCTAGTAACATACTCTTCCCATTTTCCCACATTTTCCCAGCATGAAGAGGAAGGCCAAGAGAAGGGAAATGTTAATAAGCATTATTCTGACTCTTGCTTTCTAAGGCTTAACGAGTCTGTAGACTCGGCTTTGCCCACTGGGGAAAAAAGGGTGGGGGGAGAAAACATAGTCTGGTTGATGTCATATATCCTGAAAGCTTAGGTTGGATAAAAAGATTTTCACTTTTCAGTTAATCATTATCATGGAATACACAGAAAGCCCCAGCCTGGACTATTGGAATTTTAGATTTCCTTTGATAAGAGGAAGCAACTCATGTCTGAGAATTATATCTATTCAATGATTTTTCGTAAATTTTGCTTTCTGGCTTTGAGTGTGTGTAGTATGTTGGTAGCTGCAGAAACTGGCTGGTGGGCACAAGAGGGTTATGATGCTGCCTGCCGGTGAATTTCATATTAGGGTTTATAAATTATCCCTGTGTTAAGTGTCTAGGAGGGGCTGCGTTTGTTTTAACTTTGAGGAAGTTCAACACCCAAAATGGGAAGGATGTGGCTACACCAGCAAAAACCTGTATAGAATGCTTGTGAAAAAGCTCTCGCTTCTTTTGGGTCCTGGCTGTGCTAATTTCCTTTTGTGAGAAATTATATTATGTTCTAAACAAATACCACGTAAGTCCCTTCTGGTACATGGTGCGATTTCAGAAAACAACCTATGAATCCCAATTCCTATTCCTTTCACCTGAAGTGACCACAAAAATAAAGTCCTGAAGACACTACTGACATCCTTTGGATTTTTAAGGAAACTCTTCTTAAGGATAATACTCACTTAGCAATATTCATGTGAGGACTGTAAGGACCTACTTAGCAAGAGGCTTTCATTAAAGTTAAACTGTCCCTGCTCCCCTTCCCTCAGGGGATTCACTTAAAACAAGTCCTGGAAACCAGCTCCAGGTAACAAAGCCCAGATACAAGGGTGGGTGAGGCCAGGTGGAGACATCCGACCAGTGGGGGGCATGCATACTGTCTCCCTAGTTACCAAGGAGTATGGGCCTCACCCTTTGGGAGCCTTTTGGGCGCCAATCCCAACCAAGGTGATAAGCTGGGTCAAATGTCTACTTGGGTAAATTGTCTTCAGTTGGTTACCTAGCATCACTGTGGAGTTTCCTGTGTGTGTTACAATCTCATTGGTCACCTGTGCGTGGCCAGGCCCGACCGCATGGCCTTTGCCCTTAAAAGCTAGTCTGTGAAACCGAGAAGGGTCGCCCTCTCTTGGAAGAGGTGTGGCCCCGAACGTTCAGTTAGATTCTTGATGCTTGGTGTGAAATAAAGCTTTGCTTGAACCTTCGCTTTGTATCAGCCTCGCTCCTTTAATCCACAGACCCATTATTGGGCCGTAACAAGGACGATGGGAGCTATTTTAGTGGTTTCAAAAATTCGCACCGATTACATTAAGGGAAATTAAAATGACAAAGTGCCCATCCCAACGTGTGCACCTGTTGCACATTTTCCTGTACTTTCTCCCGGTTTTCTTTCTTTTTAAGATTTTATTTATTTGACAGAGACACAGCTGAGAGAGGGAACACAAGCAGAGGGAGTGGAAGGAGGAGAAGGAGATTCCCACCCAGCAGGCAGTCCCATGTGGGGCTCGATCCCAGGACCCTTGGGATCATGACCTAAGCCAAAGGCAGACGCTTAACCACTGAGCCACCCAGGCACCCCCTCCTCCTGGTTCTCTTTGGGTATATATCTATATCCAGTTGTACATGGTGGTGGAGTCATAGAGTAGATATTCTTTTGTAAAAAGATACTTAAATTAATTTTATTTAACACCTTGAGGATCTCCTTAGTTTAAGAATTAGAGGTCACATTAAGGTTTTCTTTATGTAATTCATATTACTAAGTAGATGAAGACTTATCCTGTCACTTTACACTCAACGTTTCCCTTTAATTCTCAGAACTTGATTTTTTTTAAAAAAATTTGCATAAGCTTTAAGTAATCTCTACATCCAGCATGGGGCTTGAAGTCATGACCCTGAGATCAGGAGTCCCATACTCGACCAACCTGGCCAGCCAGGTGCCCTCCTCAGAACAACTTATTAAGTAGCTGTGTTAATCCGGATGGTACAGATGAGGAGTCTGAGGTCAGAGTTACCCACAATCACCAAGCTAATAGGGACAAAGCTAAAATTAAAATTCATCAGCAGGTTTGTCTCATTCCTGAGCCCTGGAGGTATTTGCTCAACAGCACTTTCCCATTAGCTCTTTGTACACCACCTCTAAAACATCCTCTACATGTAATCAACACTGTCCAGTTTTTCCTTATACACTCTCACTTTTCTTTGTCCTGGTGGCTGTCTTTTTTCCTCAGTCAAGGAGAGTGTCTGGAGGAAATCAACACAACCAACATTTGCTACAGATCTATAAATGGGCCAGTCTCCATAAAAGAGGGTCTAGAGCAGCGGTATTCAAAGTGTGCTTCCTAGACAAGAAGCATCAGGATCCCCTGGGAACTTGTTATAAAATAGATTCTAGGGCTTGCTCCAGACCTGCTCCATCAGAAACTCGGGGCGGGGCTGGGGGCAGTATTCTGCTTCACCAGGCCTTACAGCAGATTTTGGGACTCTGTCCGAGAACAGCCTTGCACTATACACATGATCTTCCTTAATACTTTTAACTTCTCCAGGAACTAAGTGTTATTTATTATTCCCATCATTGCAGATGGGTAAACTGAGGGTCAGCACACACTAAGGCCAATATCACATAATTAGCAAATAATGGAAGTCAGGACTTCAACTTTTTTGGTCTGACTCCCAAGTCCTTTTCGTTAAGTATCATGTGGACTCACTCAAAGGCAGATGGAAGGAGATGCTGTTGCAATGGTTCAGAGAGCTAGTGTAGAGATACTCATGTTACAGAGACAATTTTGACATCAATTATACATCTACTAGGGCTTTGACATGCAAAATAATTTATGGTGTTGCTTAAAGAGTCATTGAAATGTACTATTATGTTTTTGCTTAAAAAAAGGCAACTATGGCTTCTAGAAAATACTTGTCTTATACAGTCGGTAGACAGTGATGGCAGGTTGAAAGAATGTTGGACAAAGGGTCTTGCCAGTTCTGAAATTGTAGCTACATTAATCCTTTCCGCCAGAATTCAAGCCATGTTAAGCTCAGTGAATATTTACCAATCATAATGGTACTTATATTTAATTACATCTTCATATATACTTTAATCCAATATCTTCTGTCTTGCATAATGTTGTTCTAGAGATTAGGAATTAAGAGTTAATTAACAGCAGTGTTTCCGGACTATCTCCTTCACAGGGGTGAGGGCAAAGAATGTTTGGGCACAGATTCTCCAGTAAAGATGTTCCAAACATTACAGCACAACCAATGGCTTCCAGCAACATAAATGAGCCCTTCAACTGCCTACGGCTTCAGCAGATCTTAATTATGCAAATAGTAGGCAACCTGCCTAAGGTTTCTCTACCAGGAGCTCACCATTTTATGATATAAACTCATCAGTCGGGGTACTGGAGAGCTATGATGAATTGTAAACTATAAACCTTCCCCAAATTCCTGGCCTGAGAAGAGCCTCAAGCCCTTTTGTAATGGAAGAAAAATAGGCCCAAAGGCCCAAACCACTGATATAATATTTTAAAAATCACACCCAAACTCATTATGTGTATTTTGTATTATCTGGCTATACAAAAATGGTATCATTTTATTTTTTTATTTAATTTTTTAAAAAGATTTTATTTATTTATTTGACAGAGATCACAAGTAGGCAGAGAGGCAGGCAGAGAGAGAGAGAGAGAAAAGGAAGCAGGCTCCCTGCTGAGCAGAGAGCCCAATGGGGGGCTCGATTCCAGGACCCTGAGATCATGACCTGAGCTGAAGGCAGAGGCTTAACCCAGTGAGGCACCCAGGCACCCCTTTATTTAATTATTTTGAGAGAGAGAGAAAGAACGCGCATTCATGGTGGGGAGGAGTGGGGTACAGAGAAGGAGAGGGAGAGAATCTTAAGCAGAGTCTATGCCCAGCCTTGATGAGGGAGCAGGAGGCTGGCTGAGAACGGAGCAGGGGCTGGCGCCTTGCACCCCCTCTCCACCCACTCCCCTTGGTAATATGTGTGACATTTCACAGGCACCCCTGACTGCCCGAAGGAAGAGCAAATGGTTATCTTGCAGAGATCACAGTCCTGCAAGGCAGGAGTCTCTCTTGGTTTACAAATGTCCTTGAGATTTACAACAAAGAAGTTACCTTATCAATAGCCCAATTTCCAAAGACACATAACTCAGTTCCTCAGGCCCTAACGTCACCCTCCCCTCCATAAAAAAACCGAAGGAGACGGAGGTAGAAGGAAAAGTAAATAAAGTTAAATTTCTTTCAAAACCTAAATCTCACTAACAAGGACGCCTGATAGCAGGAATGTCACATTCCACCAGGAGACTCCCAATTGTCTTTATGTTAGTGCCTCATTAGAGGGAAAGTGGCCTTGGCTTGATAGTAACCAGGCCTTCAATATCCTGACAGTCTTCTTTGCCCCAATAACCTTTCTGAACACCCCTTTGTCCTCACCTACCCAACTCCTGAGTATATAACCAGCCACTCCTCACAGGCCCAGGGCAGCCGCATCTCTGCCTGCCCACGGGTCCTGTCCCCGTGCTCTAATAAACCACCTTTTTGCACCAGAGGCGTCTTAAGAATTCTTTCTTTAGCCGTCGGCTCCGAACCTCACCCCACCGAACCCGACCTAGGTTCGAGAACTTCATCAGCCTGACATGGGGCTCAATCTCATGACCCTAAGATCATGACCTGAGCCAAAACCAAGAGCTGGATGCTTAGCTACCCAGGTGCCCCCAAAGTGATATCATTTTAAAGTTCTGTTAAATGGATAAGAACCCATGAAGTTTCTGTGGGTTGTCCTCTGGACACACACACACACACACACACACACACACACCCTCAGCTTTCTGGTAGACCTGACTGTTCTATGACATTCATGAAGACAGGACTCCTTACACCAGGCCATCAATGTTTCTAATTCCCGGTCATTGGTACAATCAGCATGACTGAATGCATCCTTTGTGGTTCTAGAAACTCACTTCTAAATTTAGGAGGATGTACAGAGCACACAATGCATACTTTGAAAAGGACTGGGACTGATCCAGCCCTGCCCAGATTTAAGGGCCTGGTAACCTTTCCGTAGAGAACACATACCTCCTCAATGGCTCACTGTTTACGTTTGCCGGGAGCTACACCTGGAGAAATGTTTCAAGTTTCTTTCTATTGTTGTCTTTCCTAACCTTTCATTTCCTTATACTCAGGTTTTTTTTTTTTTTCTTTCTTTCTTTTTTTTTTCCCTCCTAATCCCATTGCTGAGCAGCAGCCTAGATCAAATTAAAGACAGCAGAGTAGGCCAGGAAGAGGTCCTACCAGCAGGACTGGATGGGCAGCAGTGCTCTCCCTTGGAACCAGATGAGACTGCATGAATGGCCCAGGGTGACTACCTGGAAACCAGGGTTTTGTTTTTTGTTCTTTTTTTTTTTTGAGGAACTCTGCCCTACTAACTTTCCAGCCGGAACTCTGGGGCTTGCCAATTCTACAAGGTCTTTCTGATACTGTTATCTTCCCCCTTACTGATACCATTCGCAGGACTTGTGGTGGAATGGATACCTCCAAGCAGTATCTTTACTTCCTGTTTCTCTAATCCTTCCTATCGAAAATTCGCCCCACCCCACCCGGAGACAACAGTTGTGTCCTTTGAAGCTTCAGGTAACTATCTAGCCCCTCCCACAATCTGCCCCACAAGCTACAAACCCTCGAGTCAGGCACCGTCGTAGGTGGTGGGGTAGTGATGGGGAAGACTCGGACGGTGGTCCTATTTCAAAGACAATCATCCGATTCCATACCCTTCAGGAACCCTTCAGGAGGGGGTAGGGCAGAGGAGATGTGCGCTTGGCGGGAAATGATAATCCAGTGCTTGCAGGAGGGCTCTCCAGGAGAGGAGAACCCAGAGCTGAAGTACCACCCATCTGGGAGGTGAGTGACTCGAGATGGCTTCAAGAGGTGCCATCCCAGACGGATTAGAGAAGATGAACTGGAGTCAGACAGAGATGGTCAGAGGGATATCCGAGAGAGGACATCGCAGAAAGCCCCTCACTTCCCCCAGATTAAGTGAAAATTGCCAAAGCGTGGAGGGTCAAGCAGTTGTTGAAACATCAAGTCTGAGGCATCAAGTAAGAAAAAAATCAAAGTAGAGAGATGAGTCAGGGATGCGGAAGGGGGAGGAGTCAGGTCATGGAGGTCACGTCCCAGTAAGAACTTCAACCTGATCTCAAGATAGTGAAAAGCCAAGGGAAAGCTCCAAGCAAGGAGACAGCAGGTGTACAAACCTTCCTGAGAGCGCCGTGCACCTGCCATTGCTGTGTTCTGGGAAGCAAAGATCCCTGCGGACTTTGTTCCACTGAATTGTTTGCGTCCAGGTTATGGAATGCTTCCAAATTAAGAAAAACTTAAGCATTTAAATGAAAAATTAGCTTCCTAAATATCTGCATATAACCTATGTAAATACGGAACATATCCAGAAGTCCTTTGTTTCTCACTTACAGACAACAGGGTGCCTAAAATGAAGATCATCTTTCTTTTTCTGTTTATTTTGTGGTAAACTTAAAAACAGTATATGTGGGGCGCCTGGTAGCTCACTGGGTTAAAGCCTCTGCCTTTGGCTCAGGTCATGATCCCAGGGTCCTGGGACCGAGCCCCACATCAGGCTCTCTGCTCGGCAGGGAGCCTGCTTCTCTTCCTCTCTCTCTGCCTGCCTTTCTGCCTACTTGTGATCTCTGTCAAATAAATAAAAAATAAAAAATCTTAAAAAAAAAAAAAAAAAACTATAGGTAAAAGTAAAGAGAGGCGCCCGGCTGGCTCAGTCGGTAGAGCATGTGACTCTTGATATCAGGGTTATAAGTTTGAGCCCCACCTTGGGTGTAGAGACTACTAAAAAAAAAAAAAAATCTTGGGGTGCCTGGGCAGCTCAGCCATTGGACGTCTGCCTTTGGCTTAGCTCATGATCTGGCCAAGGTCCTGGGATCGAGCTCAGCCTGGGGCTCCCTGCTCAGCGGGGAGCCTGCTTCTCTCTCTCCCACTCCCCCTGCTTGTGTTTCTGCTCTCCCTAGCTCTCTGTCAAATAAATAAATATAATCTTTTTTTAAAAAAATCTTTTAAAAAAAGGGAAAAAACTTCTACTCATTGTAAAGACAAAGTCCTCAAGACACTTCACGGTAATTAGGCTCAAAAGACACTTCACAGTCATTAGGTTCAAAGTCTCAGCATGTTTGTTTCCTCCCCTCACAGGCCTTTAGTAAGAACATGAACTAAAGAACACCTCCCATTTCCACCCGCTCACAGAGGGAAGAGCTAGACCAAAGCCCATTCCAGATAGGGATGGAGGAAGCTGGCACAGAAGGGTGTGTGGGGTTGGCAATCCGTTCAGCAAGGACAACTTCCTGTGACTCCAGCCAGCACAGTGGCCCTGCTAAGCCTCAGCAAGTTCACTGTGTTCACACACACACACACACACACACACACCCCTAGCACTCCATATTCCTGCTAACCTTATTCCAGCTTAAAGAGGTCCGGTAGAACTTACTTCACACTGTTCTTCCCTGCTCCCCACCCCCCTTACCTTACCCCCTTTCTGAGATTCTGCAAGAAATTTGCTTTATTTATTTGTTTTTTGAAAGATTTTTATTACTCTAGGAGAGCACACCTGAGTGCGTGCGAACAAGCAGTGGGGAGGGAGAGGGGCAGAAAGACGCCACACTGAGTTTGGAAACTGACCCAGGGCTCTGAGATTGGGACCTGGGCTGAAATCAAGAGTTGGACACTTAATTGACTGAGCCCTCCGCCCCCCACCCCAGGCACCCAGAGAATTTGCTTTAGATACAGGAAAGGAGAAATGATTATCCCCTCCTTTTCTGGTGCAAGCTCAAACTTCAGGTCATACGGATCCAGGATTAGACCCCAGCTTTGCTTGGACAAGCTGAGGAGCATGTCACTTCGATCTCTCTAAGCCTCTTTTTCTCCCTCTGTGCATGAGGGTAACAGTGATTATCTCTTATAATTGAACGAAATGATGTAGAACGCACATCTGGAGCAAACTCCATCAACCAAAACAGTATTAGAGATGCCACCAACAGCATACTGCTGTGTGTTTAAACTTTGTAAACAATAAGAATGAACACTCACTACACTCTGGTAAAGTGTTTACTCCCCTCCTCCAAGTCTTTGTGATCTGACAATTTCGTAGCCCACAGGATAGAAAAGGTCTCTGTCCCCAGTCACCTTGCCTGTCCTCTTTCTGCCCTGAGTAGACTTCTGTGGCCACCACTCCAATGTGGCTCTAAGGAATGCTGGGTCATTGAGAAAAGAGTCACTGCTATGAATCTGCTTTCAATTATGAAGCTAGCTTCAAACCGCTCTTAGATGTGTCCATGATACCAAGACTCCGTGTAGAAGCAGGGAGTTTTTTCACATATGGCAGGCATTAGGGTCTCATTCACACAGGGCTGACAGCCACAGCCCTGCTGTCACAACAATGGAAACTGGTTTATTGGGACATCACCAGGAACAGGTGCTACAGGTCACACAGGTGTTCTCAGACAACAGACAGAAAACAGAATTTTGAGAAGAAACTCAGTCCCGAATCAAAGAGGGAAGCCGGTGCTGTTTTCTGCCTTCAGTGGCCTGGCAGACCTCAGACCCCTTTCCAAAGGATCATAAACAATGGAAAAGACTTCGCAGTCTATGAAATCAAGAGACTGCAAAGTGGAATTTCCAATAATCTGTGACTTCGAAATTGAGAATTAAGTTTGGATCAACTCCCACTGTTGATCCCCTGTGTTCATTTTCCCCATTCTCCTCGACAACAAGCATCAGACGGTTCTTGTTGAACCGTTGGTTGACACCTGGGTACTAGGTCAGGTCTTAGGTTAGAGACGTTTAACTGAAGAGCTAACTTATCAACTTCCAAAGAAGATTCACAGATTCCAAAAAACAGTCCGAGCGGCTTTGAGCGATGACTTTGAGGATGAATGGGATACTGTGTGACACGGTCTGAAAGGAACATACCTATTTCAAGTCATAAATTCTAGGATGCTTATTAAAAATCGATTTCAACACGCTGTAGCGGTGCTTATCAAGGACGATGAAAAGCATCCATTCACGAGACTGAGCTAGTATATGTCAATTATGCCTCAATTTAAAACACACACACACACACTCACACGCCTGAGCTACAGGATCCACGATCAAAGACAGCTCTGCCAGAGCTCCTGCAGCTTCTCATGCTTCTTAGATCACTAGACTGCACACAGTTATAAGACAACATAGTTGGCACTAAGCTGGTCACTAAAAACAACCAGACTGAGGCACCTGGGTGGCTCAGTCATTAAGCGTCTGCCTTCAGCTCAGGTCATGATCCCAGAGTCCTGGGATTGAGCCCCTCATTGGGTTCCCTGCTTGGAGGGAAGCCTACTTCTCCCTCTCCTACTCCCGCTTGTGTTCCCTCTCTCGCTGTCTCTGTCAAATAAATAAATACAATATTTAAAAAAAAAAAAAAAGCAACCAGACTAATAGTTTTTTTTCTACGCTTTAAAGTTCTGGTTTTTGTTTTTTGTTTTTGTTTTTGTTTTCCAAATAATCTCCAATGAGTCTGTTCTCTAGAAGCATTGGATATTAGTGAACTCAGTCTATGAATACGAGAAAACTGGAATGCACATCGGCACATACCTGGAATCCTATTAAGTGTCACCCAGAAATGTTCATCGGGGCTATAAGTATCTTTCGACCAGTGTAGAAGATCAATGGCCCTTTTGTCGTGGAAGACAAAGTTGACAAACTCTCTGGTCAGGGCCACATAGGCAGTGCCAAAGTAGATCGTCAGCTGATGTGGAGGTGAGCTTTTCAAAATATTAGTATTTTTCACAAAAGAGCCATCTTTGCCTATGTGCTCCTGGTGCACGAACTTAGTCCGTCCAATGGCGTGATCAGGGGGCAGCACCCCTGGGGTGATGTTTTTCCCTTTAAAGCTTTTCAGATACCGAACTATCTCCTTGTTGGTCTTCAGGGGGAAGTCTTGCCCACACGTGTTGATGGTGTACTTCCAGGGCACCTCGGACGCGGCGAGGTCTTTGAGGCAGTTCAGGTCAGCCTGGAGCCTGGAGATCCCCCCATAGACAACCGGCTCCATCTTGGAGGCCAGGAAAGCATTTGGGAAGCAGCTCAGCAACTGCTCTACTGACTTCTTGAATTCAACGGTGGCCTTTTCATCCACGTGAACGCAGTAGACATTCTGGGGCATGTAAACAGCTCGGAAGAGCCTCTGGAAAGTATCAAAGTCCTTATGGATGACCATGACATAGGCCAACGGGAAAGCAGCTTCCTCTTCCGACAGGGGGCTGGTGATGTAGTGATTCTGGGTCAGGTAGTCCTTGCACGGGACGCTCCCCAAAGGTGAGGGCAAGGTCCTCCCCCACAAAAAAGGAGGCTGATCTCCTAAGGCGTAATCACAGGCATGAATCCCCAAGTACTTGTGCCGGGAGCCATTCAGCGACCCGAACCTCGCCGGCAGGTGTAACTGGCTGTTATAAAGTATCACAAATAGAAGCGCACTGAAGACCGCGAAAGCAAAAAGGCAGTACCTCCAAAAGTTCATTATTTTCACTTCCCTGGGGAAGGACGCGCTCTCCAGGGACTGAGAAATGACCAGTCCCCGAAACCGCGAGTGGGGAGAGGTTGGATCGACCGCTCTTCCCGGTCTTGAATTCCGACCGGCTTCTCCCGAGGGCTGGAGTCCTTCAGTCCTGATGCACTGTCTGCCCCAGCGCGGCGTCCATCCTCCGCGGCGGCGCCGGCGGGAGGAGATGCTGCCAGAGCGCGCCTGGCTCTTGCGACCCGGAGGTGCTGAATCCGGAGCCGCGCTCTGCGCCGCGCTCAGCCGGCCCGGCGCTCGCCCAGCCCAGCCCCGCCTCTGGGAAGCCCTCCTCATTTGCATGCGAAATGCAAGTGGCGGATATAGCAAATTGCGTTCTGGAATGGACTTTCCACGGGGGCTGAGTTTCCCTCGCTGCGCCCCGCCCGCCTTCGGTGCCCCGTACTCCGTTCCCACCTCCCTGCTCTTCGCCCGCTCTCTCCTCGCCTTTTCGAGTGAAGAGCGTCTACTTTTTCTGCTTCGCCCCGGCAACCTGCTAGCAGCCCTTGCAAAAGCAGAACATTTAGGACTTCTGCCCCCTCGGCTTTATTCGTCTTCCCTCTTTTGCATTTCCCAGTGTTATTTCTACCTCTGGGCACACAGACACAGGTAAGAAAAAAATGCACTTGTACTAGGCCTATGCAGAAGACTGTCAACGGCGACAAGAGTCTGTGGCCAGGTGGGTGTTCCTGGGTTAAATCAGACAGTCTGATCATGTTAAGTAGCATATACATGTGTGTGTAGGCTATGGGAAGAAAGGAAAAAAGAATTACACTCTTAGAGTATGGGATGAGGGCAGAAGGAACCTAGCAGCGACTTGTAACGTTAAAGCGTCAGTGTGGCTGACATAAATGAAATAAACACACCTTTCAGTTTGCACCGCCCAAGGGAAAGGTGATAGTCATTGTTCCCAGAAAGTTGGTTCCCCTTTCACACAGAGCTTCAGATAACGTGAACTCTTGACAGGGCGGTTATCTCCAGTGTGTGGAGTCACTCACCCGTGGTCTTTCAAAAAGTCTGACATCTTCAGATCTGAGGTCATTTCATACAAATCAAAGAAGTCTCCTTCCCACCCAGCCCCCTCTTCTCCCACTTCCTCACTCTGAAGAAAGAACAAAGGCTTCGGGGCTGCTGCAAAATTCCTGGAAGTACCAGTCAGTGTAATTCAGGGGAGGCAGGAAGGGAAGCCCAGCAGGTCCGGTCACATTACAGAGGGCTTGTCATAGCTCACCTGTGAGGGTGGCTGGAGCACTCCGCAAACGTGGAGGGCGCTGGAGACATAGGAGGGTGGTAAGGACGCTCCTGGGGGAAGCAACTCGAGCAGCCACAAAAGAAAATCAATGGTGGCAGCCACAGCAATAGCTAAAAGTGGCCTGGTCCCCTCTCAGACCGCAGTCACCTAGCCATCCTAACTTTCTGGGCACCAGGTGGCTGTTGGACAGGTGCCTCTGTTCCGAAAGCAGGGTATAATGCAGCACTCTCCCTGCCCCCTTTCTATCCCACACCCCTCTTACTCTATGAGCACTTGGAAAGGAGTCCCGCCGGGATTCCTCCCCTGCCCCTGTAACCACCACACCAGCATTCGCGGTTACCTCTCAGGGCCCAGCTGGGGTGGACACAGAGCTCCTAGAATGTTCATGAGAACTACGGGACTGGAAGCGGGGAAAAGTTTCCACCATGTTCTCAGAAAGCCCCAGAGAGCCCCGCCTTTCACTTTCACGTAAAAGTGGATTACTCTAATCCACGGAGCTAATGAATGACAACAGCGGCCTGGAGATGATGGATATCGATTTAGAAACAGACTCAAAGATCATCTAACATGACCCTTTATTTTACAGATGAGGAAATGGGAGCCAAGAAGAATATTTTTTCCCAAGGCCATTCAGCTGGACAGAAGCCAGAAACCTTCACTCTGCAGCGCCCTTGTCCAGATGCTGAAGCCAGTCTATTTGGCTTCTAATCCCTGTTAGTCAGTGACCAGCTGCGAGACCAGGGTAAAGTTACTTAACCTCTCTTAGCTCCGGGTTCTTCGTCTGTGAGATGGAAAAAAAAAAAAAAAAAATCACAGGGGTTCCCGTTTCTCGCGGTTGTGAAGAACTGTAACCGAGATGACTTCTGTTTAGGGTTTGGGTGTACGATCCCGTGTGTTCAATACGCATTACCAAGTACTGTTGTCACTTCTCTTTTGAAAAACAGCCAACATTTCTCACCAGGTGAATGACCTGATATTTTGACTTCTGTTCTTAATAATAGAAAAGAGAAACATTTATCCTGTTAAGGATTTCCACCGGGTTGATTTTATTCCCACTCTTTTCCTTCCCCATCCCTAGCCCCCTTTGGCCCAGACAAAAAGCAGAAATACTGCTTGAGGAAGGGAAGAATGTTATGGTCCATTTGGATGCCTTCACTTGCCCTCATTCTAATTAGAACTACACCCTTTTCTGCAAAATACATCCTTGGCCAGACTTGTGGAGAGCAGGAGGGGAAGTGCCAAAGGGGAGAGAGGGGGGAGGCCCAGGGCTCTCTCTCCTCACAGGTTCTGTGGGTTCTTCCCTCTTTGTGCCCCGAGCCTTGGCCCCACAAGTGGGAGCGCCGCCGGAATGCCCACCCAAAACAAACTCAACCAATCTTTAATCAGGATTTAGTCAAAGCAGATTGCACAAGGGGTGCGGAGTGGTGCAAGGTGATTTCCAGTTCAGAACACCGGTTCCCCCAGAAACCCTTCTCTGGTCTGTCCTACCTCACTTACAGTTGTGTAGATGAACAACCAGACACGAAAATGGGATGCCTGCTAAGCGCTTAGCCCAGCGGGTAGGTTTGTTTTGCTTGGTATCTGTGGCAACCGAACAGGCATTTTCTTCTAGCAGATCGCTGGGCGGGCTGAGCTGGTAACTTCCAACCAGTACGTTATTTCTGCTCTGTTCATTCTAGCTGGCTTCACATACTGAAAACTGTCACCACGTGTCATCATTGGGTATCCCAATCCCTGCCTCTCTCGGTCCCGGGATCATCTTTAACATCACCAACAAGGGGGACAGCACTGGACAGCCGCTTGCCACACACCATCAGCTTAGCTCAATGTGAGAGCAAAAGGTGGGGCTCTCTGGGGCTTTCTGAGAACATGGTGGGAACTTTCCCCCCCTTACAGTCCTGTAGTTCTCATGAACATTCTAGGAGCTCTGTGTCCACCCCAGCTGGGCCCTGAGAGGTAACTGCAAATGCTGGTGCAGTGGTCACAGGGGCAGGGAAGGAATCTGGGCCGGACTCCTTTCTAAGTGCTCATAGTTCTCCTTGACCTCAGATCACTCCTCCTAGCTTAACTTTTGCTACCGAATCAAGGCGATGCTTTCTGATGGATCCCTTCATCTCTGCCAAGGGTACACCCGTCGCTGTCAGTCTGGCAACCTGAAACACTTGGGCTGCACGGGAGACCCAGAAAGCGAACAAGATCTCCCAGCAACCAGAACAACGACCATAAGGCTGTGGACTGGACTCACACAGTGGAACATGTTGAGGATGGCAAATGTAAGAAGGAAGAGAAGCTGGTGGAGGAAGGGAAAGATCGGGCTGGTAAGTTCACGAGTGGTAGCGAACACTTGGCCAAGGGGTCACGGACATAGAGGGAGAGTGGCGACCACAGGGAAGAGCCTGGGTCCCACTTAAAGAAAGCAGCTCCCTCTCTGCACCGGCTGCTAACGCCATGCTGGTCACGGGGCCAGGATGCCAGCTCCTCAGATATTTTAAGAGAAGTGAGAAAGCTGAGTTTTATATATATAAAAAAATCCCAAACCCTTTAAATGTTACCGAGTCACTATCACATTTGTAAGACACAAGTGTATGCATACATTTACGCCCCCAGAGATTGCATTTGGCCCTAAGGATGCCAGTGTATCATCTTTGCTTTAAGCATTGAAGGTCATGTACTTTGAATCTCTCTTGAGACTTAGTCTATTGGACTCTTAGTTTTGACGACACAATTGTAACAATCAGACTCAGAACTGAACAGATAAGAAGTCACGGATTAAAAGAGGGAGGTAGCCCTGGGGGATCGGGACACCCTATTGTCAGCAAGAGGTGATGGACAGAGGATGAAATGGAAGGTTCCAGAAAAACTACGGGAGCAGAGCAGCGCACGATCATTCAATGAAAGGATGGCTGGCATTCATACAGCTCGGTGATCATTTTATCACTGTCGGTCAGGACCTCCAGCATTTGTAAATTATCAGCTAAGTTCATGTTACTGTGAAAGGGCTTGACAACCGTAAAGATCGCTGCAAACATTGGGCCAACCAGACCTTGCAAACGAGCAGAGTGCTAACATTTAGGAATAACATAACAGGAATATAAATGTATTTGTCTTATGCATACATGCTTCAGATGCTATTTAAAAAGTCATCTATTGGGGGCGCCTGGGTGGCTTAGTGAGTTAAGTGTCTGCCTTCAGCTCAGGTCATGATCTCAGGGTCCTGGAATCGAGTCCCATGTTGGGCTCCTTGCTCAGTGGGGGTCTGCTTCTCCCTCTCCCTCTGTCTCCCTCTGCTTGAGCTCCCTCTCTCTCTCTCAAATAAATAAATAATATCTTTAAAAAAATAAAAAGTCACTTGTGAAATGTTTATTCAGAATCCTTTTCTTTTTCTCAGATTTTATTTATTTACTTGACAGAGATCACAAGTAGGCAGAGAGGCAGGCAGAGAGAGAGAGAGGAGGAAACAGGCTCTCCATGGAGCAGAGAGCCTGATGTGGGGGTTGGTCCCAGGACCCTAGGATCATGACCTGAGCCGAAGGCAGAGGCTTTAACCCACTGAGCCACCCAGGCGCCCTCAGAATCTTTTTTTTAATTTACCATTTCCTGTACAAAGTGGGAGGCTTTTGGTTATTTAATAAACTCCCCATTATGACAAAACTGTTTCTCTGAAAGTATTAGACAATTGTGCTGACCACACGATCCTATATCAGGCATCAGCATTTTTTCTATAAAGCGCCACATAGTAAATACTTTAGGCATGTGGGACTTTTGGTCTCTGATGCAACCACTGAGTGCTGCTTCCCCAGCACGACAACAGCCATAACAATACCGGCCTGTGTCTTTTTTTTTTTTTTTTTAAGATTTTATTTTTATTTATTTGACAGAGAGAGAGATCACAAGTAGGCAGAGAGGCAGGCAGAGAGAGCAGGGGAAACAGACTCCCTGCTGAACAGAGAGCCCGATGTGGGGCTCAATCCCAGGATCCTAAGATCATGACCTGACCGAAGGCAGAGGCTTAACCTACTGAGCCACCCAAATGCCTGGGCCTGTGTCTTACTAAATTTTCGTCTATGGACACTGATATCTGAAGTTCATATAATTTCCACGTCACCAAGTCATCTTCTTTTGTTTTCCCAATCATTTAAAAATGTAAAGTCACTCTTAGTTTGTGCATGTTAGAGAAATGGGCCAGATTTAGCCCAGGGGCTGTAGGTAGTTTGCTGATCTCTCTTCTAGACCGCAATTGGGATCCTCCAAGGCCCACATTTTGCATTACTGGAGTCTTTGCAACCACCTAGAATTTCTGTATCTTTGCAGATAAAGAAACGTGAAATGAGGGCAAACAGTGATGTTGGTCATCCTTTTACTTGCATGAAACTGCTTACGTACACCATCTGGGTTAGAGCGCGGGGCACTGGATTACATGCCTCAGTATCCCTCTTTCTTCTAGAAAATGGAGATGCTAAGAAAAGACTGACCCCATAGGATTCTAGACAGATTTATCTATTTATCTATTTTAAGATTTTATTTATTTATTCGACAGAGAGAGAGAGAGAGTGCCTGTGCACAAGCAGGCAGAGCTATAGAGTGGGTAGGAGAAGCAGGTTCCCAGCTCGGCAGGGAGCCTGATGTCTGGCTCCATCCCAGGACCTTGGAATCATGACCTGAGCCAAAGGCAGAGGCTTAACTGACTGAGCCATCGAGGTGCCCCAGGTTCTAAAGAGTTTTAAACAGGTCGGGACATAAAAAGAGCTTAGAACAATGCACATTGAATGACTCAACATAAGAATAAGAATGCACGTAAGAATGACTCAACACATCTAAGTCCTCACTCTGTTGGCAAACTTGTCTCACCTAGGAAACTACCAGTCCCGTCCGCCTCCCAGGTACGTTTAGTGAAGCAGAACATCAATGCTTGAGGGTCATTCTGCCACCTAAAAGAGCCTGAGACAGGCAGGAGCCCTCAAGGCCACTGTTATCATGGGCGGCATTGGCCTCTTCTGCCCTGTTCCCCTGACTCAGGGTGGGGCAGCGACCCTTTATTTCCAACTGCAGCCTCTTTAGCCTGTTTTTCCAAACCACATCCAAGTGGTTACCCCTCAGAGTGCCAGCCTGCTGGGGCATCCCACAGAAAGGTTATGATGGAGACAAACACACAGCATGGTGGGGAAGACTAAGGCTCTGGAGCCGGGTTTGAGAGAGGGTGGCACCTGCATGGCCCAGTCCATTAAGCAACAACTCTTGGTTTAGCTCACATCCTGATCTCAGCGTCATGAGATCGAGCCGCACATCTGGCACCACGCTCAGTGTGGCACCTGCTTGTGATTCTCTCTCCCTTTCCCTCTGCCCCTTCCACTTGTGCTCTCTCTCTCTCTCTCTCAAATACACAAATAAATCTTAAAAAAAAAAAAAATCAAGGCTCTGTTGCTTACCCTGAAAAGGTCTCTTGAGATCACTTTGTCTTAGTTTCCCAATTTTTAAAAAAGGAGTAGTCCTTTTTTATCCAAGTGGTGGAAAGTAAATCTGGCTAAAAAGACTTCTTCTGCATCTTCTCCCACTATGCCACACACCACCACCACATTCTTCTGGGGTCACACGCCTTTTCCTACTTCCCTAGAAGTAGTATTCTTCAGAAAGCAAAGTTCTCTCCCTTCTGGGGTGAATTGCCCAGATTTAATTCTAATTGCCCAAACAGAAACAAAAGTGAAAGCCAAATACAAAACAGAAACAGAAATTTTTATCTTCGGTTATATTCTCTTAAATTTCAAGGAACAGAATAGGTGACTGTCTTTCTGTGCCGGTCTCCTTTGAGAAGAAAAGATTGAAGATTCATGATGAGATCTTGCATGTCCAAGGTCTGTCCAGATCTGGGACAGTCTTCTGACACCCTCTGACACCAACCGCCTCCCAACTCCTCCACCTCCACAGTTTTGAACATGCAACTGACATTGCAAGGGGATGGTATTTCCATCAAGAAACAGTATTTTATCTTTCAGCAGCTGCCACAGAACTCTATCTTGAAGATATTCCTTATCTGTTGAACATTTTCAATAAGTGGAAACAAAACAGTCTTAAAATAGAGATAGGCTAAAATAGAGTGGCTCCCTCCAACTTCTACTTTTAGTAGCCCTATTAAATTCTTGACTCTTGTTCAGTTTATTCAATCCACTGTCCTACTAGCTTCTTTCCCACAGAACCTGTCATTAACTTGAGTTTAGACAGTTTATTAGGGCAGAGGGCTTGGATCCATCCCAAAAAGCAGACACTTCTTCTTTGCTAGACATTACAATGCTGGAAGAAATTTGTCTCCAAGATATGTCCTGTGTTTGCATTTCTTCGAAGATCTTTGCATTTGATTCTCCCACTGGTTAAGGCGGGCTCAGATTCCAATTTTACATGTACCAATTTATCCTTTTAAATGACTTCCTTAAGCTTTATCCTTTCTCCTCACAAACAATGGAAAAATTGTTATAAATAGAGTAGGCTTGGTCCCAGTCTGCTTTGGTTAGGGCCCTCGTGACCGGTAGTGAGTTTCAATGACTACCCTTCAACAAGTCTTCAGTATGATGGAACCTGCCTTACTAAGTGGTTTGATTGTAACTTGTTTCCAGTTTATTGATCAGTGTTGTTCTATGGAACAGGAATACCTAGGGTGCTCATTCTTGACCCTGAGATGACCCACCTGGGCTTTGGGAAGTGAGCAGGAATGTGTTGGGGCAATGCTTAGGGTAACCATCTGTCCCAGTTTTCCCAGGATGGAGGGATTTCTGGGGATGTGGGATTTTCAGAGCCCAAACTGGGGAAGTCCTGGGCACACCAGGATGAACTGGTGACCCCAGACAATAGCAGTCCTGCCCACTCACAGCTGAGAGGTATTTGTTGGAAGAGTATTCAGTAACTGATCAGTGTGTGGGGCATCTGGGTGGTCCAGTTGGTTAAGGGTCTGACTTTTGATTTCAGCTCGGGTCATAATCTCAGGGTTGTGAGATCAAGCCCCCCCCCACCTCCCCTTCCACCCTGCCCTGTGCAGGGCGTGGAGCCTGATGAAGATTCTCTTCCCCTCTGCTCCTACTCTCTCTTTCTTTCTCTCTCTCCCTAAAGGTGGGGGTGGGGAGGAGGAAAGCAAGAAAAAAGAAAGGTTAAAGAAAAAATACCAGGGGCACCTGGGTGGCTCAGTTGGTGACGCATCTGACTCTTGATTTCAACCCAGGTCATGATCTCAGGGTGGTGAGACTGAGTCCCGCACTGGGCTCCTCCCTTCAGTGGAGAGTCTGCTGGAGATTCTTTCCCTCTGCTCCTCCCCCTCCTTGTGAGCTTGCATGTGCCCTGTTCCTCAAAAATAACTGATCAGCATGGAAGGGAAAGAAATGTTTAAGCCATTGATCTGTGTAGGAGAGCGTGCAGACCATCAGAAATCTCCAAGCTGTAATCCATAAAAACTACATAACCCTTCCCAACATATCCCGTAACACTGAGGAATGGCGACAAAACGATTAGTGTCTGTGGGACAGCTTCACAGTGAACCAAGAAGAACACACATAAATTGTTCTGTCTACACGGATGTTCCCCAGTGGATATAAGAACGTCTTCATAACAACCTACATAATGAAGGAAGAACTCAAAAGGAAAATAACTGTTATTATAGTGTTAACGGATTCTGAAATCCCGCACCCCTCCACATCCCCTGTGACTTGAGAGGTTTTCTTTCTGTTACGATGAGACTAACAGAAAAACAGGGGCTCTTAAGAATGGAAACACTTATTTTAACGTTTGCAATAAATGGGCAATAAAGCCAGAAAAGGCTCACGTATTTGCAGAGCAGCAGAGTCAGCCAGCTATTTGAGCTCTCTGACTCTCAATTTCCAAATTTGTACAACCTTAGGACTGGACGTAGAAGCTCCCTCAGGCTTCCTTCGGTTCTAAATGATGTGATTATTCTAAATTCTGCCCAGAATAAAGAGGAGGCTGTTTTTACAGGAAAACTGCACTGGGAAATTTTGTTTAGATTCAGTAAGTGTCGGGGGAAAGTCCAAAATGTGGTAGGATAACTGACCCGTGATATAATCAAGAAGTCTTGGAGGTGGGTGGAGGGCAGTTAGCTCAGACAGACCAAAGTCCTGGGAGAGGAGGAAACCAGAAGGGGGTGTGCAGCCCCTCCAGGAGGCCACCAGAGATCTAACCAGGATTTCAGGGTCTAAGCTAGGCAGTTTTCAGGTCGGATGTGGGAGAGCATTTGGAGACCTGAACAGGAGGGCCTTCCTTTTGCAGACCCCCAAGGAACTCTGACTTGAAGACAGAATTAGAGATTTTCATGAAGAAGGAATCCTGTGAGGATTGGGCTAAGGAAGTGGGGGGGGAAGGAAGTGTCTAGAAGAGGGGACTTATGATTGCAGGAAGCTAACTGCATTGGGATGATCTGAGTATCTTTAGCCTACTTAATTTTTTTTAAAAAGGCAGTTTTGGGGTGCCTGTGTGGCTCAGTCCATCGAGTGTCCAACTCTTTGTTTTGGCTCAGGTCATGATCTTGGGATGGTGGGATCAAGCCCTGCATTGGGCTCCATGCTCAGTGAGGAGCCTGGTAGAGATTCTCTCTCTCCCTCCCTCCTGCCCCTCCCCTGCACATGCACACACGTGCGCTCTCTCAAATAAATAAATAAATCTATATAAAAAACGACAGCTTTATTCTTCAAAATGTTCACAATTATGTTCTTATCTTTCAAATCTGGCTGAAAAGAAAGATTATGGGGGAATGAATATCATCCATCTGTTCTCTGAAAACATGGCACTGATATAGATACGGGATAAATATATTCTGGGGGACACTAATATAGATATGGGATAAATATGGGGGAAAACCTGCTACTCATGGCTTTGTCCAAAAGCATCTCGAGAAAGAATGTCATATACTCTGCAGGTCAGAGCATGAGAGAAAGACAGGCTTGTATGTAGTTCAGGCATTGAGAAATCACATCAAGAAATAGTTAAGTTGGGAAAGTAACTAATACATGTACTGTTTTGGATATAACTTTCTAAGATTGCAAATAGTCTACTCTGAGTCTCAGAGGAAAAAAAAAATCATCCGAAGTCTTAGCAAGATCACTTCCTTGACCAACTGATGAGTTTTTTCCATGAAAGAAGCAGCCTTAGGGGGTGTGTGGGTGGCACAGTCGATTGATTGTTCGACTCTTGGTTTCGGCTCAGGTTTTGATCTCAGGGTCTAGGGATTGAGCCCTGCATTGGCCTCCACATTTAGCCAGGAGTCTGCTTAAGACTCTCTCTGCCCCTTCCCACTGTGTGCTCTCTTGCTGTCTCTCAAATAAATAAATCTTTTTTTTTTTAAGTCTTTTTTTTTTTTTTTAAGCAGCTTAATGAAAGCTCAGATCTGGTCTTTAAGGCAGGGGCCTCTACTGTTGGGCTGTTCTTTTTACTTCTTTGGTGCAGAATAAGGCACCAGTTTGGTAAACTCCGAGCTGGTAGAGCTAGCTCCGACTGGAAGCACAGTCTGGCTTGAGCCCATGCTGTTCCCAAAATAAGCTTGGCATTTCAAAGCATTCCCAAGGTGAGCAAGATGCTTTGGAAAAACTGAAGGAGAGAGAACAGTCCCATTGCTGTTGACTGGGAGCAGAAAGGACTTCAGGAAATGTCCCAGAGAGGCTGAACATGGCTAGAAAATGCTATCTTAAGTTGATCTCTCAGAATGCAACAAAGGAATCTAGGGAGTGTGTGTGTGTGTGTGTGTGTGTGTGATGATGATGATGGGGGTAGAACGTGAGGCAATGATGATTTGCAGCTGACCGGGTGGCAGGGATGAGCAGTGTATTAAAAATTATTTCCATTTAGGAAGAACAATACTGGAGGTATCACAATCCTGGATTTTAAGATATACTACAAAGCTGTAGTAAACAACACGGTATGGTACTGGCACAAAACAGACGCATAGATCAATGGAGCAGAATAGAGAGCCCAGAAATAAGCCCACACTTATATGGTCAATTAATCCTTGGCTAAGAAGGCAATAATATTCAATGGGGGGAAAGGCAGTCTCTTCAACAAGCAGTGAGGAATACTGGATAGCTGCACGCAAAAGAAAGAAACTGGCTTTCTTACACCAGATACAAAAATAAACTCAAAATGCATTATTGACCTAAATGTGAGACCTGAAATGGTAACATTCCTAGAATAAAACATATAGAATAACTTCTTTGACATCAGCTGTAGAAACATTTTTTTTTCTCTAGCTACATCTCCTCCAACAAGGGAAGCAAGCAAACTTGATCAAATGGGACTACACCAAAATAATCTGGCACAGCGCAGGAAAGCAGCAAAAGACAGCCTACTGAGTGGGAGAAGATATTTGCAAATGATCTGTTAAGAGTTAATATCCCAAGTAAACAAAGAACATGTAAACTGAACACCAAAAATACCCTAATCCAGTTAAAAAATGGGCAGAGGAAATGAATAGACATTTATCTAAAGAAAAAATACAGATGAACAACAGACACATGAGAAGAAGGCCAACATCACTCATCATCAAGGAAACACAAATCAAAACCACAATGGGATAGCTAGCACCTCACACCCATCATTATGGCTAAAATAAAAAACACAAGAAATAACAAGCGTTGGCAAGGCTGTGGAGAAAGGGAACCCTTGTGCACTGTTGGTGGGAATGCAAGCTGGTGCAGCCACTGTGGAAAACAGTATGGAGGTTCCTCAAAAGAATTAAAAATAGAATTATCATATTATCCAGTAATTCCAAACTGGGTATTTACTCAAAGAAAACAAAAACAGTAATTCAAAAAGACAAATGCACCTTTATGTTTATTCTAGCATTATTTACAATAACCAACATACAGACGTAACCCAAGTGTCCACCTATAGATGAATGGATAAAGATGTGGTATATAGACACAATGGGATATTCTCAGCCAACTGAATGAATGAAATCTTGCCATTTGTGAAAGTATGGGTGGACCTTCAGGGTATAATGCTAAGGGAAATGAGTCAGGAAGAGAAACACAGATACCATAGCCTTTCACACACAAGTGGAATTTAAGAAAAAAAAATACAAAGAAAAAAGAGACAAATAAAAATGCAGACTCTTAAATACAGAGAACAAACTGGCAATGTTTGGTGGGGGGTATTATTAGATAAAGGGGATTAAGAGTACACTTATCTTGATGAGCACTGAGCAATGGATAGAATTGTTTTTGCTTGTTTATTTGTTTAAAGATTTTATTTGTTTATTTGACAGAGATCACAAGTAGGCAGAGAGAGAGGAGGAAGCAGTCTCCCTGCTGAGCAGAGAGCCCGATGTGGGGCTCGATCCCAGGACACTGAGATCATGACCTGAGCAGAAGGCAGAGGCTTTAACCCACTGAGCCACCCAGGTGGTGCCCCTGGATAGAACTGTTAAATTGTTATATTGTACACATGAAACTAATATGACACTGGATGTTAATTATACTTGAATAAAAAAATTATTTCCATTTAAGTCAATTCAGTAACTATTCTTTTTTCTTAAGATTTTATTTATTTGACAGAAAGTGAGAGAACACAAGCAGGTAGAGGAGCAGAGGGAGAGGGATAAGAAGGCTCCCCACTGAGCAGGGAGCCCCACGTGGGGCCCCATCCCAGGACCCTGGGATCATGACTTGAGCTAAAGGCAGTGGCTTAACCGACTGAGCCACCCAGGGGGCCCAATTCAGTAACTATTCTTTTTTTTCCCCAGTAACTATTCTTATCTC